>NC_092413.1:53749179-54064598 GCF_040894005.1 Engystomops pustulosus
TAATGTACCCTAGATGGTCTAAAAGATAGTGAAAAAAAAAAGAAAAAAAAAAGTTTAAAAAAGAAAAAAAATTAATAAAATATTAAAAGTTCAAATCACCCCCCTTTCCCTAGAACGGATATAAAACATAACAAACAGTAAAAATCACAGACATATTAGGTATCGCCGCGTCCCAAAATGCCCGATCTATCAAAATATAAAAACGGTTACGGCCGGCGGTGACCTCCGAGGCGGGAAATGGCGCCCAAATGTCCGAAATGCGACTTTTACACCTTTTTACATAACATAAAAAATGAAATAAAAAATGATCAAAATGTCGCACAGACCTCAAAATGGTAGCAATGAAAACGTCGCCTCATTTCGCAAAAAATGACCCCTCACACATCTCCGTGCGCCAAAGTATGAAAAAGTTATTAGCGTCGGAAGATGGCAAAAATTTTTTTTTCTTTTTTGTACACATTCGTTTAATTTTTGAAAATGTATTAAAACACAATAAAACCTGTATAAATTTGGTATCACCGCGATCGCACCGAACCAAAGAATAAAGTAGGCGTGTTATTTGGAGCGAAGAGTGAAAGTCGTAAAAACTGAGCCCACAAGAACGTGACGCACGTGCGGTTTTTTTTCAATTTTTCCACATTTGGAATTTTTTTTCAGCTTCGCAGTACACGGCATGTTAAAATAAATAACATTACGGGAAAGTAAAATTTGTTACGCACAAAATAAGCCCTCACACAGGTCTGTACACGGAAAAATGAAAAAGTTATGGATTTTTGAAGTTGGAGAGCGAGAAATGAGGCGAAAAACCCTCCGTCCTTAAGGGGTTAATACTATGGGAGTGACAAATTGCAGAGCATAGCAATTGAGTATCTCAGGCAGTCTCTGAACAGTGAATTGAAGTTTTCGGCATTCCTGCAGTACTGAATGGAGCACTAGGACCAATTCTCAACATTCTGCTTCAGGGACCCCCATTCTTGAGATTTATGGTGGGTCCGTTCTCTTGATCTTTGGGGTTCCAAGGACTCAGATCCGCCCCATCGGTAGAAAAAACGTCATTAATGGGTTATCCTAGGGGGTGAAACACTTAGGCGACCCCGTCGATATGTGCAGGAACTGTGAGGATCTGTAGTACATGCAGTGCACTGCAGGTGAAGGTCACATTAGCGTCAATAAGAGCTGTGTCGTTAGTATTGGAGGAGCCGGGAAACCCCTTTGAAAGGTCTTGATTAAAGATTAAAGCTCTGTGTCCAATTATAGACCATATACTTTGAGACAGATTTACTATTAAGGTCTAAAGAAAAGACGTAAATTGTACAAACGAACATTACACCACCAATTAGCTGGCTTAGTTTGTGTTTTGGAGCCTTTTGTGTACATTTTAACAAAAAAAAAAGGTGACCTGCAATTTCCAGTAAGCCAAGCCCTGTTTAATACAAGGTGTAAAAGTATCTGGATAAAAGTGGCCAAGCAAAATTAAATACAAATTTTTGGTATAAATAATGTAGCTGTCATGGTTGCCCCTGCGACATGTTTCGAATGGCAGTCACAGCCATGTCCCTCCTTATGCCCCATTGTGTCATTTACCTCACCGGGTTCCAGCGCCATCTCCCACGGCCCCATCTCCTAGGCCCTAGGAGATGGGGCCGTGGGAGATGGCGCTGAAACCTAGGGGCAGTGCGCGCCAGCTTTGTAGAATTTAAGGGGCCAGTGTGCCAATAATTGATGCTGGCCGGCTGCAAATTCTGTTAAATGGCCAGTCCCTTCCTGTGTCCCCTGCCGGATGTTTGTGCCTTGTGCCTTTGAGAAAGCTTTGTTGCCAAAGCCCTGTGCTTGTGTTCTGAATTCCCATTGTGACCCCAGTTGAGTTCCTGACTATTCTCCTTTGCTGCCTGCCCTGACCTACCGCTTTGTCCCATCTCTGATCCTGTGCTGCCTGTCCCGACCTCCTGCCTGTCCCCAACCACGAGTTTGCTTTAAGATTCTGTACTTCACGTTGACCACCAGTGCGGACAAAGTCGCACCTGTGGAACGACCTGGTGGTACCACGCCGCAGCAAGTTCATCCCACTTTGCAGCAGGCTATGTTAAAACTGTGTGCCACTTCGATTTCCGGTCCCAGGTGTCGGCTTAAGTCATTGTTTGCGGTGGTCCAGTGGGTCCACTACCCCTGGTGCCTAACAGTAGCATTGTGCTTAATCTCCCCCTGGTGTCTGTACAGACTAATCCAGACATCACAGTCCCTTCTGTTAAGCTCTTTAGACTGCTATTGATATATCACATACACATAAAACTGACAAACACTATGTATGTGAAAAATGTATGGATTGTGGCATGTTTATACATAATAGCTTTTATCTATCTACTCGTATTCAAGCCTTTTCCATATTGACGGAAAATAAGATAAGTCTGTGTTACTGAATAATAGACAGTTATGCTTTACCGATCCACCTTTTACCTCCGCTTCCTTTATTAAAATCCACCCTGGTGATCATTACGCTAGTAATGTGAGAATACTGCTTTACACTTTCCTATTCACCTTTATAGTGAATCTGTTGCTTTGATCATGGCCTGCAGAGTGCATGTTACAGAGCAGGAGGAGCAGAGCCTTCCCACAATTCAAGTGGGGGGGTGGGGGGCCAGGATATTAGGTAATTTATACGTCTATTAGTAGTTCTGCTCTGCTTTCTTGATATGTAAAATGAAGCCTCCTGTATTTTACCTCATCAGCCAGAGATTCATGTCCATAAAATGGCCGCAGATGGAGGGTCATGTGATCGCTAACTGTTCTCAGACAGATACAAGGAGAGGGGAGGGGGGAAGCAAGATTGGTCATAACTCTCCTGCTTCAGACCCTCCTATTTATCAAAGCGCATGTAAACAAAGATTTTACTATTAAGGCATTAAAAGCACATTGGTAACGCAAGTAAAAAAAGTGGCTCACCCCTTTAAATTTAATATATTATTCATGTGGTTAAATTGACAGTAAAAGGTTCACATTGGGCAACAGCAGTTATAATATACAGTCTGTAGCGTCGGTAAGATTTGCAACTATTGCTCTTTGCTCACAAAAACTGTTGTAATCTGGAACATCCCGGTAACATCACCACTGGAACAACAATGGTTTTTTTTGTTTTTTTTTTAACAAGAGACCTTAGATTGATAGAAACATTGTTCTTATTCCGGCTCTGAATGTAGAAGCATAAAGTGAAGGAGGGGCTGCAAATCTGCACAGCCTTTTGCATCATTACAACTACTGCTTTATATAACACTTTTGTATTGCAAAAATATCTGACAAATAGTTATATTTACCGTAACTCTTAGGCTATATTCACACTGCCGTTGCCCGCCCGTACCATACCGTAGCGGGCAACGGCAGTGTACGGGGAGAGGAGGAGGAGGTGAGCGCAGCTGCGGCACCGTACCGCTCCCGTAGGGTGCCGTGCGCCCATAGAAGTGTATGGGGGACGTATATCGGCCGTATATACGGCGGCCGTATATACGTCCCCCATACGTTCGTGTGAATATAGCCTTAGCTAAACATCCCCTTATTGCTGGGTGTAATGTTGCATTGTAGTTTTTGGTTGTAGGTATGTTACAATGTTTAAACCATCAATAGTTTTTTTTTGCAGCTATTTATATATCTGAGGCTGTAGCTTGCAATAACAGTTTTCACGTCAGCATCTCATATTGTGGTCAGAATTGCGATATACGTTTTTATTAAACCCTTTTATTAAAGTCTCCCATTGTTTATGAAGGTAAAAGCTGTGGTTATTATCAGCCATTTATAAAGCTACATAACAGGGTCTAAGGTGTAATTTCCAGTGCATTCCTTTTTCTTATAAATGCGATTTCATTTTCTGCACTCAAAAGCTTTTTACCTTGAAACTCTAAAAACATTAATTGTGTGTTTAAGCCTCGGCTCCTACAATAAATGCTGCAAAATCAACTTTACATTTAGTCATTCATTTTAGCACTGGGTTAAATGCGTCTGCAATGGTAAGGGGGCAAAGTGAATTACATAAAACCCAAATATGCTACAAATTAATATGTAGTAAACTCTTGACACTTTTATTAGCAAAGATCACACCTTAAGGAGGTTATGTGAATGCTGAAAAAATGTTCTTAACAGCGCCACTTAAACAGTGACATGTACTGTGGTGTGAGCTGGGTAATGCAGAGTGTTGGTAGTGATGTCAATGCAGCTATTACTGGAGCCTGTATCTTTATACATTCTATGATGGGGATGATTAAGAAGGGACCCGTTTTACCTGGTTTGCATTCATAGAGGTCGCAACACTCCCCCGGCTTGCATGATGCTTTAGACACCACAATATTTAAGTAGCCTGGCTGGCAGACTTTTCGCAAGCATCCCGCTGGATTGCATACACATCGGCTAGGCAGCGGGCAACATTCCCCAGGAGGAGCATAGCCTTCAATAAGGACTGAATCTTCTGCACATCTCGGTGAAAACTGAACTTCACATCGTGCCGCCGAGCAATCTGGCTTTTCCTCTGGAAGAAAAGATTAGGGAAAGTTTCTGGTCAAGTCAAAATCATTAAGAGGAAATGAAGTTATTTAGACTCTGTTTAAGTCCTGATTCACATCTGACATTTGACAGGTTATCATATCGACCATGTAACAAGGACATAATAACCATAGTGGTATACAGAGAGTCTTAACTTTAAGAGCTTGATAAAAAGTTGTATCAACTGCCCTTACAGGGGTAAGAGACAAGAGACCGCAGTGTTTGTTTCTACTTATAAATGTCCAAAAGTAAAGTAATCTGAAGCCATCAAAACTTATTGATGGACCACCGCATTATGTTAACAGAAAATAATATAAGCTTCCCAAGTTGTGTGGTTATTGTACAACAAATGACAGAATAAAAAAGTTGTGGGCTAGAGTACAATATTTGATTACATTTTTATTCTTACACATACCCATAGCCTTCAGACAATAAATAGTGGTCCTGAAAAAAGAAGGTCAAATGAAGAAGGTAAAGGTTTTACCAAGCCAAGTTAATCAGTATGTGCCTCCTAGTGGTGGTGGCTAAATGAAATCACAGCAGAAGCTGGATACAAACGCAGGAGCAGATGCTACACAGATCTGTGTTGGCCTATATTCACACTACAGAATTCTTAGCCAACAATAGTTTTTCACAGCCCAGTTTTATCTGGCTTTTACTTATCCTCACAAACTATAGTCTATGAGTGATCAGTGATGGACTACGGCAAGGCTCTACTTTAATGCAGAACGGACACAGTTCATTAAAAAAAAAAAAAAGGCTGTGTGAATGAATCCATTAAAAAGTATTGTGAATGAATAAACACAGCCAAATGCTACCTGTACCGTATATACTGCACATCCTATTTTATCCAGTAATTCCCCATAGAAACCTATGGGAACTTTTAAGATACATGTCACATATGTGCTTCATAGGGTTGTGCACCGTATGCTCCCGTATATATACATGCAGTATCCAGGGAGACCAGAACCAGTGGGAGGTGCATTCTGTCATGTTTTATTCACATATACAGGCGGTCTCCTATTTAAGAACACCTGACTCACAAATGACAAACGGACCTCTGGATGTTGGTAATTTACTGTACTTTAGCCACAGGCTACAATAATCATCTATAACAGTTATCACAGGTGTTTACAATTAAGTTTTATTTCTTATGATAACCCAACATTTTTCAAATCCAATTGTCACAAAGAACAAAAAAATTCTGTCTGGGGTTACAATTATAAAGTTCCAACAGTTCCAACTTACATACAAATTCAACTTAAGAGCAAACCTATAGAACCTATCTTGTACGTAACCCAGGGACTGCCTGTATACGGATTCACGTGGCACAGAAAAACAGGACTGGAGAAATCATACAATTGAATGGGGCCTCAGAGTTGTGTGAATAAATCTGATAGATCCCTCGTGTTTCTAGACTAAGAACATGCCCATCTCCAGATTTGAAGCAAACATAACATGAACTCACATGTAAGAAACTAGTTTCTTCATCTCTGTGATGACAAGTAACATGACCATCTAATATTTGTGAACTTTCAATTAAGCTGACGGGAGAAAACAGTCATACCTTAAGTCATTAATATTAATAATGATGGTCATAGCAATATATATGCTAATATAATCTACCTCACAGGTTAACAGGTTCAGCGTGGGTATTGTGTGCCCTTGAGGCAGAACCAGCTTATGTCAGCAAAGTTAGCAGCACAGAACATATTTGCAAAAAACAGAACGCTCCTAAAAGGCCTTTTTTTTTTTACCCCTTCCATGCCAGATATATGCATACAAAGGCTTAAGAAGCAACCCCTCTGGCAGAGGAACAGCTTCTTCCACTATAAAGCATCTTATATTAATAGACATCACTGTATATATATCTTACATGCCCCAATGTTTCTCATTGCCTCCAAAACACAAGGTACTAGTGTATTATCTATCTCTACCTACCTGTCTATTACAGAATCAAACTAATAGAACACAACACACATTTATGTGATTAAAATTTCTTAACTTTAGTAAATTATAGTAATGATAAATGTAAAAAAGAAATAAATATTCAACAAAATATACATTTAATAAGGCAATTACAGTTACTTATAGAAAGAAGAGGTAACTGACTGATGTGATGGCTGCATATAGCATCACACCAGCAGGAAGGTCAATAACTGCTCCACAGCACAGGCATGGCTTAAGGGGGTATTCTCGTCTGGGCATTCACATCCAGATTCATTAATCTGCCATAAATAAACATTTCTTCAATTAGATGTTATTAAAAAATGTAGTGACAGGTTCCTTAGAAACCAGACTGTGTCCTTGGATACGGCCACCTCTGGATCCCTGGAGGGATTACACAAAGAAACACAAGGTTTTTGTATATGAAATGGCAGGGAGTTATTGCATGTCCTCCAGCTGTCCAGTGGTAATGATCGCTGAATCCAGGAGGTCAGGCAGGGCTCAATAGCGCATGTCTGGCCACTGCTGCCAAAATGTGAGGTGGTTGTATCCGAGGAAGCTATCTCGTTTCTAAGGGACAACATGGCTACAGTTACCAGAAATGATCTTCACACAGGAACATTTTTTTTAATAACATCCAATTGAAGAAATGTTTACATATGGAAAATGAAATTAAATTTAAATGCCCAGATGTGTGATTATACAGACAAATATGAATTCATATGAATATGGATCTGTTTATCATTCTATCTATGCATTCCCAACTAATAATTTTATTTAGAGAAATATGAACATTTCCCTCTGCTCTACCAACAGTAAACAATTTGCAAAGCGCACAAGCTAAGCTTGACATGAGCAAAATAAGCCATCCTTTTCAAACTCGATTCATGGGCGCACAACTATCCCTGATGTTATGTTAGGTGAGCATTGAAGACTTGAAGGAACTAAGAGACAGTCTTCAGTGAACCTTTCACTAATGCTTTTTGAAATGAGCAGCAAATGAGTTGGAAACAGGAGAACATCATAGATCAGGGACATAATCAAATATGATTTCCAAACTGTTGGTACTTGTGTATTCAGGAGCGCGCTGTCAGGAAATGTATCAGAAATGAGTTGTAGAGGCTCCTCTCTGCTCCATGCTAATACGCTGCCTCTATGCAGCACTGCATTTGCTTTTAAAGCTTGCGACAAAAACTTTCAATAGCGTATTACAGCCGAGTGCTAGATTTATAAGGTGCTCCTGCTTTTTTTTTATTTGTGAAAGTGGCAGAGCATTTGAAATTCTGCAGACATAGGCGGTAATGTGCAATTCTTTTCCTTTTTAACCTATCTCCTTTTGGAATATATAAAGCAGAAGTATCACCAGTGGAACAGGAGAGTCATTTCTATTAAACTGCATTTTATTTTTAAACACAAGAGGCAATCTAACCTTTCAGGTAATACGCCACGGGTGAATTCATTTCACACAATTATATTCCAGAAAGAAGCAGCACCTATTTATACTACACGACTAGAAATGAAGACCGCTATTTTTGTCGTAACCTGCTGTTCATTCCTGGGCATGGCAGCCATTTTTTAACCTTTTTAGCTTCATGTACATGACACACATGCATGGTATTAACCCAGGGCAGTTTATTTTCCTTAAAGGGGCCACACCACAAATTCTATCCTGTTTAAATACATCCACAAATTAAGAGATGTTGTACGATTTACAAATCATAATAACACAGGCAAAGGTTGTGTATCCCTGCATGTTGTCTGGACACTCCATTAGTCTCAAATTATACTTTGTTTTATAAGAAGAGCTAAAGACAGAACTGAAAACTTTCTTTGTAACCTAAAACCTAGCAAACATTGCAGTGTGTAAACACCACAAAATACCACAGAATAGGATAGAGGGAGGAAAGCTGAGCTCTTTGATAAATTATACAGTAGTTATATGAGTTGTCCTGATGACCCCACCCCCACACTTGACAAAAAAAATCTTGATTACCGCACTTCACACAGTGGGAGCCCTGTTACACCACTTCACACATTGACAAGAGAGTCCTGATGACCCCGCCCCCACCCCTTTGTTACACCACTTCACACATTGACAATAGAGTCCTGATGACCCCGCCCTCACACACAGCGAGTCCCAATTACCCCATCTACACACCATGATTGACAATGAGTCCTGACTACCACTCCAGCACACATCCCTCCCTATATCATTGCATACACAGAAATCACTGTGTGTGGATGGTGTAACCAGGACTCCCACTGCTATCCTAAGAATCCTGTCAGGAATTACACTTATTTACACATATATCCTGGTTAACATCATATTAACCTATCACAGCTCAGCCTCTCTTCCCAGAACCTCATAGGATTGCTTCACTCCACTTCATTTTAACTATTTTGCTAAACTTTTATTGTCAATTCCACATGTTACAGAATATAATAATGCCAATGTCTGTCCCTATAAAATGTTTCCCATTATGAACCCCCAGCACTGCCATTCTTTAAACACTGGCACACGTCGCTCTGACGTGAAATGATCCCTAGATAAACACTTTGTGAGGGAACGCTATGCTGATACAGAACATCATTTAAGTGTTTAGAAAAGCAAACAGCTCTTTGCTTTCTCTGTACTAGTCTAATGTTTGCTGTTCACATCCTATCTGAGGAGCCAGGGCTGGCTGCCGAGGAGCTTTATTGCTACCTCAGTGAAGTAACTTAATCAGAGGGTTTAATCTTCTTGGAAGAGCACAGAAAGTATAAATAGAAGCCAAGGAGTCTGTCAATGCATTCATTCACAGTTAAAACACTTTTTAGATGTTTTTTTTTCACATGCTTTTCAGAGGCAAAATATGTAAATAAAATCGGTTTAGAAAATATACAGAAAATCTGTTCTGAAAAGTTGGAGGTTCTCAACTAGTAAATTACAGAAGAAAATTGATATTCTACATGAAATATGAAGAACTTTAAGATGAATAGGTATAATGCAAATACTGTAAATGTGGGCTTTAACACATAAGCAAATCAAATAATTGATGTTCTGGATTTTATGCTCACTAACCCCGAGAGGTTTTGTGAGTGTGTTGCTCCAGGTACCATTTCATCTCATAACTCTGCATTATATTCTTCTATTATATCGGCTGAGTAAACATATAACAGGGTGAGTAATTTAGTGACATTCAGCAACTGTAAAGCCATAGATTACATCTCTCTCCTAAAGACTATAGGGGGATAGCTCTATTATCGATCATACCTGGTACATTTTGTACTATTATGAAAGGCCTCCTTCGTCACTTTTTGACCGCAGCCCGTACGGTAATCCCAAGACATTGGAAGAGTCCAAGACAATGGAAGAGTTGGTAGCTAATGATTCTGCAGATCCTGGTAAGACGAGCACAGCATGGGCTTCATGGGACATATTTTTAAGCTCACAGGAATTTCATGATCTTCTGTCATAGGTGGAGCGCGCCATAGCCCCCCCAATTCTCATGAACATAGTCGTATGGGTTCCCCATCCCTCTTATGTGTCCCCTCCCCCTCTTTTATATACCTATTTTCTTTGTAGAATTGTTCTAGACTATAGCAGTTACTTTGACTTCTCCCCAACTTATACTGAACATATGATCTTTGAAGTTTCTGATCCTGCTTGATCAGCCTTGTACTGCCATCACCTGCTTGTACCGTTACTTGTTATGCCTTCCCCAATAAATGTTGATTATACCTAATGACTATAGGGGAGATTTATCATACATACCAGTACATGATAGAAGCCCCATCCAGCACTACTACTTGCATGCGAATTTTGCCTAAAGACCATGCAAACATTCAATGTGAACGTTTGCATGGGCTAGGCAAGGCATTATATAACTTATATGGCGTACTTAGCCCTGACAACCCTCTAAACCTACCCCAATAGCCCATTAACCTTTATGTCTAGACACCCATTTCATATGAACCTTATTCCTATACTCCTATGCTTTGCATCTCTGAGCCACTTCTCAATTATGAGAGTGTTAAATTAAAAAAAAATGTCAGACTGGCCCACCAGAATATCCTCATATCAGCCTAGCCTATGACCAATAACGGGGCGAACTAAAAAGGGCCTAATCCTGAATAGTTGATGGAGGGTGGATCCCCAGAATAATTTTATTTGGTGTAGCCAAGGAACCGAAGGAAACACTGAATACAGCTGTGGGGATATAAAGCTATACTATTGGCAGACTGCACTGAACACCATATTTTCTTACGAGATTCTCCAATTCTCTAATTAATTAAAGGCCAATATGATTGTGAAGGAAAACATGTAAGATCAATTAATTATCCTTTTATAGACACTCCCTGAGTGGAAAAAATTCTGAGAGGTGCAGGAAGTGATTTAGATTTGTCCACACAACAAAAAAATCACAACCCTTATTATCAAACCAAAAATCTGCCACTAGTTCTCCTTTAATATAAACCCGGTCCATAAGGGGATTATATACGGTTAGGAATCTAGTATTCGTGGATCAAGATAAGAGAGCAACACAGGTTTTATATTCAATTGCCTTAGGACAGTGGTGGCGAACCTATGGCACGGGTGCCAGAGGTGGCACTCAGAGCCTTTTCTGTGGGCACTCAGGCCATTGTCCCAGGACAGAGTTCACAAAACAGACTAAATCCACTGAATCTTCCTGCAGTCCCAGGAAACTTAAGAGATGCTGCTCTCAGCGCTATTTTAAAGCGACATTTCATTGACTGTTTGGAACTGCAGGAAAAATGAGAAGGTATTAACAGAACTGCATTATCTTTGGAGGTCATCCTGCTGGCCCCACGATTCTTCCTCTACAGGGAAAGCCTGGAGAGAAACTACAATTATAATCTGAATTTGCTCTCCATCTTTCAACTATATTGGTGGTATACAATTGAAAAATGTGGAAGAACAGATAGCAATAAGTTACTACTTAAAATTCTATGTTGGCGCTTCACGATGAATAAGTGGATTTTGGTTGAATTTTGGGCACTCTGTCCCTAAAAGGTTCGCCATCACTGTATTAGGGGCACACTAGGCAAACAGTACACAATAGATAAATATACAGTTAACAGTACAAAAATACAAGATTAGGAATACAAGTATCAAAATGCAGTATTCTAGGCCACACTTAAAGATCCTTCCTCCACTTGTGATGATGAATTGTTTCTGCAGGCAAAGACAAGGGGCATCAAGGGTTCTCTTATTATATTAGGTGCAGACACAACCCTGCATACCCCTAGGAGGGCTCATAGGACCCTACTACCTGGTATTAAATCCAGAAACTTGGAGAAGTCATAGCGTCTTCAAGGGGAAGTCATTGAATCCGGGTGAATCCCTGGATCACATTGATTCAAAACGTGACCCATTCCTTGTGGCTCCATCCAGAAATATTTATATCTCTGGACCTAAGAATGCTAGAACCTAGTTAGACATAGCTATGCATTCCCCTGCGGATACAGATTGCAAAATTGTATTTGCCCTTGGGCTGAGATGGACCACAACTCCATAACCAACATTTTTGTATAATCCTTTGTCTGTTGCCAAACAAAATGGAGGGGAGTAACACTGGGAAGTATAAGGCCCGCCTGTCCCTGACCATATTTATCACAATGATATTTTCATATTACACTTTTATATTGACGTATAGTCCCTCCATAACAAGCTGAAAGTTCCCATATTGGATTGTTACTGACTGTACCATATCAATATTAAAATAATGTTATGTTCTAATATAACAATACACAGACATCCATCAAATTGTGCTATTTACTTGTGGCAGAGTAAATATACCAGGATTTCTGCAGATTTTGGATGGATGGCCAAACACATACATAACAATCTCAAGGCTGTAAGCAGTCAAAGAGCTCAAAATCTACACTTAAAAAGGACTATCAGCAGAAGAGACAAAGACAAGAGAGAGCGGTACATCATACAGCCTCATGTTCAAAAGCATTTTAGATCTTCATTAGAAAAGAAAGTCTGATCAATGCTTCGGGATGGAAGTCACAAGCGAAGGAAACACCTGCATATCTATTAACAGGGGACACTGGTAAACACGAGCCCCAGTATCAGTAAAGATTTGATAACCCCAAGAGCCAAATTCACTCTGGAAAACCACTCTTCTATGTACCGCTTTATCATACAAAGTGGAGAGCTGAAAACCTGATGTATCTTCAACTAACGGCTGGAAATCAAAGTCTGCCGACGTGATGTATTTGAAGAAGTAACATATAAATATTTAAAGTCTTTGCACAAAGTTTAAAATAACTTTTACTGCTGCCATTATTTAAATAGAAAGGTTCAGATTATTGATGGTGGAAAGCTTGTAATTTACTAGTAAACCAACAACAAGAAATGGGAAAATTTGCAGCCTAGGGGTACAACAGGCCATGTGATGTCAATATGATATGGATTGATGGAAGAGAACGATCAATTGACTAAGTGACAATTGTTCTTAAAATTGTCCCTCTCCATTATTAGGTCTCCCTTCATCCTGAATGCCAAACTGACTTCCAGTTAGAACAATCCATCCACTGCACACCATAAAATTGTTGAGGATCTGCCTTCCAATATAACAAAAGTGTTCTCGAAGTGCAACCCCTCCATTCATTGTTTTTCTTTTACCGGAAGTTCTCATGAAAGATCCCCTAACCAGACGGCTCGGTAAGGGCCCATTCTGTACACAGATTTATGGCTACACCACAACTGTCTCAATAAGTAATACTCCTTTAAAAGGAGAACAAAAATCACAACAAATATGTAAACCAGGATAGTGTCTCTGACTTTTAATGACTTCTCAGCTTATGTTTACTAGACCTCTTTGCATTAGAATATACAATATTTAGAGCTTACAAACACCAACAACAAAGAGCTTTAAGAAAAATAACAATTCTACTTTATTAAGATATCAAAGTAATATACATGAATGACTTCCAAGAGGGATTCCAGAGGCATAGTGAAAATAGGCACAGAGGCGGTATGTTTTGGCCTTCCCTCTGACCGCCTCTGTGCCTATTTTCACTATGCCTCTGGGTAAGTGTGACCTGCATTGCTGATATTTACCATTACCGGATGGTACTTCCGGTTGATTGTATTGTTTATATGCATCTAGGTCTACTTTCCCTATACTAGTCCTACTTTTGGACATAATTCATATTGGATATTTATCTCGGCACATTTTTGACTTTTGGTACTCTGTGTCAGTCCCATTTCCACCTGGGACACCTTGATTCCCCTTATGTTTAGATTTTCAGGAATCCCTCTTGGAAGTCATTCATGTATATTACTTTGATATCTTAATAAAGTAGAATTGTTATTTTTCTTAAAGCTCTTTGTTGTTGGTGTTTGTTAGTTCTTGATTTTTGAGGGCGGTTGAGAGTGCATATGTGGGCTATTTTGGTTTTTAATATTTAGAGCTTAACCTAAACAAAATGTTAGTAAACTAATAATATCAGGCCACAAAATAGTTCTCAGGCCTCTGGGAGTCATACAAAGGCCTAACAAGTCCAGCCAACATGTCGCCAGTGAAAGACTTCTGTTCAATGTAATCGGCCAACGCTATCTGCGGCTGTCTATAGGGCACACGGAGAATAAAGAAAGGTTATTGTAAGTGCACTTAATGAAGCTTTATTGCTTGGACCTCTGGCCCAGCAATATGTCATTTCTTTCAGATTTGTAGTGACAGCATAGAAGGGCAGAATTCATGGGAAAACAAAGGTCAGGCCTTGTAGAAATTTTCTAAGTTAGTGTGGACTTTATTTTTTTTTTTTTAATAGCAGATTCTTCTGCAGAGTACAGATTGCGTCAAACTTCAAGCAGTTTCTTAATGGATTCATTCCACGTTGGCTTGGTAAAAGGTTCACCGAGATCTGGGTTCATTAAAGTCCAAGTTTGGTCAAAGTGTATAATCACAGCGATAGTAAGACAGGTGCACTTAGCAAAGAAATGCTTCTTCAACTACGCTCTCCATTTGTTTCCAGTTCTTATATTTATGACTGCATGATATCATACCTATTCCACATTTTACAGGAAAAAAAGTCAATTTTCCTAAAGGACTTCATAATTTAGCAAAAGAAATATATGAATAAAGGGGGGAAACTGATTAATAGATCTAAGGGCACAGCATAAGCCAAATAACGCAACAATTGGCACAATTTTACAAACGTCAGTTTGCCAAAGTTTATGCAAATGCACCAACTTTTTGCCATATTTGGCTGGTGTAACTAGACCAACCTATACTCACAACCACAAACTATTAACCACATTATTAATTTTTTTGTAGGACCTTTTACATACATTACTCAAGGACACTTTTTATAGTCAATGGGCAGCATTTTTCATGGCTTGTGCACCCCTCCCCACCAGCATCTCTACACCAAGTGATATAGAGCAGCGAGGAGGGACCTGCATGGAGAGGCAAAGGTAGTGCATTAACTATAGCCTTTGCACAAAGAGGCCAGAGTATATCCGATGTGACAGGTAAGACATCAAGAGGGGACTTCTGATGCATAAATGTTATTTATTTGCTTCCATTATATTTACTTGCTTTATTTGACTTACACTCCCAAGGTTGGTCTCACTGACCTAGGTATGAAACTGTACCATTTCCCATTTTGTATAAAGGAAAAAACAAAACAAAAAAAACCCCCACTATTTTCTTAAAATGCCATCCTTGAGAAAAGCATTGAATCTGTAAAAATATTGATTTATAGGGCTGCCAGAGAAAAATTGCTACCAACTACGGTAATATACAAGTACTTTTCAGAGTTGTCCCAGCCACAAGGCCCCAGATTTAATCCAATTACAGGTATCCAATGTGGATTCTATCAACCAACCTAGAAATGGTTCCTCTTCCCTAACCACCATTTATCTTTCCATTATAAGCCGGCAGGTCAGTGTGATGTGATGGAGGGAGTAAATAATACATAGAAACACCTTGAAGGTTACAATAATTATGGACTTGGAAAGAACAACAGACGTGGGGAAGGAAAATCCAAATCCAAATCTGAGAAACTGTAAATAAATGTGGCAGACAATATCCCAATGTTGCTATATTATTGGGAAACCTCTCACTTCTCTATGGATTTATTATACCCACATGTACTGCAGAGCATGATGCTTGAAGTTCATGGCCAGGATGGTCACCGTAGGTAAGCATTGTCCAAAGGGATTTATTGAAAAAAATAATACTGGGCTATGATACATGGCACACAGCTGACATATATATTAAATATGTACTTTAGCCTTCTGCCCGTGGCTGTCATGTTTATTTCTCATGGTTAGGAACCACTGGAAACAACTGTGCAGCAAATAAAGACAAAGCAAGACAGCAAAGTTAAATGGTCCAATACTGCTCCAGATGTATCCAAGTGTCTGATGCTGGATGATAAATCTGGGATAGTATACGATTGTCACACCCTTGCCACGGTCCTTTTACCGAGGGGACACCTCTCTTGATTAGCTGTCCTAATCCTTATCAAGTTTCAAAAATATTTTTTGTGGAGGGAAATTTAGAACATACTTCTGTTGTAAGCATTTTGATAAATCTGCCCCAATATATCTTTCCCTTCTGTACCATCTTATATACCTAGCCCGATTCACACCAGTAGATCAAATTTATCCTTAAAATGTGACCTCTTAATGAGATCATGGAAATTAAATCATTTAAAATGTGTCATGGCACAGGTGAATTACATGTTATATTTGCATTGCAATAAACTATTACCGTATATACTCGAGTATAAGCCGACCCAAGTATAAGCCGAGGCCCCTAATTTTACCACAAAAACCTGGTAAAACCTATATATTTTTTACTCGAGTATAAGCCGAGTTTGGGTTTTCAGCACAATTTTTTGTGCTGAAAAACTAGGCTTATACTCGAGTATATAAGGTAGTTTGTATGAATTAAGCCATAAATACAATCTCTGTCTATAAGCCCTCTAAGACAGTGATGGCTACCCTATGGCATGGGTGCCAGAGGTGGCACTCAGAGCCCTTTCTGTGGGCACTCAGGCCATCACCAGAGATGACTCCAAGTGTCCCAGACAGCCCAGGACTTGCTGTGCACAGAGCTATTTTAAAGTGACAGCTCTACCTGTGACTATATTCTGCTTTATTGGTGTCCTCAGGGTGCTGGTATCAATGAAAACTGTGACAGAGAAGGGAGTATAAATCACAAATTAAATTGCTGTGTTGGCACTTTGCGATAAATAAGCGGGTCTTTGTTGTAGTTTGGGCACTCTGTCTCTAAAAGGTTTGCCATCACTGCTCTAAGAGACCTCTAGGGCAGTGGTGGCGAACCTGTGGCATGGGTGCCAGAGGTGGCACTCAGAGCCCTTTCTATGGGCACCCAGAGAGGACTCCAGGTATCTTCCTATAGACCCAAACAGCCCAGGACTTGCTGTACAGAGCTATTTTAAAGTGACAGGACTACAGATCTGCATTATCATTGTAGCTCCTGCTCCGGCCCTGATAATTCTTCCTGTTTATGGACCCTGGAGGGAAGCTACAATGATCATCCAAATTTCTTTTAGCTTCTGCTTAATTGGTGTCCTCAGGGCGCTGATATGAAAGAAATCTGTGACAGAGCGGGGAGTATAAATCACAAATTAAATTTCTGCATTGGCACTTCGTGATAAATAAGTCGGACTTTGTTATAAGTTTGGGCACTCGGTCTCTAAAAGGTTCGCCATCACTGCTCTAGGGTATTAGATCCGGTGATCTCAGAGACCCGAGTCTAAGGCTGGAGGCACACGACTGTGATCACACTGAATCCGAACTGCTTGGTGGTCAGAGAGCGCCTAGGATGGGAGAATCAGAGTAATATATGGTTATTATAAAACTATATATAAACTGTGATTCCCAGACTCGGTCTGTGAAATCCGACCCCTGCTGGTCTGACAGCAGTATTGTGTTTTTCGCCCTATTGTATTATTGATTACTTTCATGCATGGAAAAGTTGAACAAAAAAGTTAAACTTTTAAATAAATAAAGCCCCTGCCCTTAACATCACACTGTGGGGGGTTTTGATGGACTCTATGGACTTGTACTTCCAGTCACACGCCGGACATCCACACGCCCATTAGTGCCATTTATTGGACCCAGCACCTTATATGCTAGATATAGGCTAGGGGTGGACATGGGTGTATATTATATCATCAATGCAGCAAAATAAAGAAAAAATAGAGAGTCAGCTCTTGAGTCTTGGTAATGATTATGCTTGCTACTTTGTAAAAAAAAAAAACAACAAAAAAAAAATGTATCTAATTTTTGTGCATATTTTGTGATGCACGCAGAAGTGTATTGTAAATATCATAAACATGATGTGATCAGAACCTAAAATCTGTTTGGAGTTAGAAAAAGACAGCCCTGGAGCCAGGAAAGCTCCTCTCTAGAGGAAAAAGTTTAATTGTTGCAACTAGGCTGCAGTAGAGGAATATGTATTACTATATTATGGCCTATGCTGAAATATAACCTGTACTGCAATTGTTGTGTGGAAGGGTGAAGCGTGAAAGTCTTTCCAGCTGCTATCATAGAGGATCAACACAATTGGAAGCAATAAATCAGTTGCAGTAATTTTGCATCCTTTCTGACCTGTTGTTAAAGCCAGGAGATTATCACCATAGATTTCTATGCCTTTAAAATTCCAGAAGCTTGTGGTTGTGTGCAGAATACAGATGAGTGCACGACAAACTTCACCCAGACCCAGCAATTTCCAGGCACTGCTTAAACAAACTTGACTACCTGCATTGCAAATGCTGCAACCTTTGAAGCCTCTTATGTAACACATAGACGTGAGGTGAAATTTGGCTCAAAGCAATTTCCTTATTCCTGACAATGTTCATGTACATAACCCATGACTTAATGGACTGACATCGAAAGGAAAGTTTTTTCCTTTTTGTGCGCGAAGTTGTGAAGACCGAGTAGCTAAAAGGTGCGTAACCTTATAAAGCCCCAGAGGCACCATGATGGCAAAGCAACCAGCAAGGATTGGCCTATTTCAAGGAAATCTTCAGCCTCTACTTGTAAAATTATAAATTCTTTGATAAAATCACCAGTCATATCTAATAATCTAAAAGTTATCTGAATGAAGATTAGAAAGTAAGGATTTGAGAGTGTAGGACTGGGCAGTTCATGTCTCACAGATAATGCCACTATAATGTCGTGCCCTACAATGCTGCTATATGACACCCATGTGACATTGAACAGTGAATGTGGTCTTCACAGAACGTAAGTTCTAGCTGCAATAAGTATGCATTGGCATGCTAGAATTTTGCGCCATTTTTCTCCACTAAAATGGAATAATGGCACCATCTTTAACGCTTGGCAATTATTCTGGGAAGTAATGGCGCCCATCATGCATCTAAGACGCTTGGTGAGAAGTTAATGCGATCTCTGGCTACTCTATACTAAATGGTGGAGAGGTTGTCCTTTCAATTATCATTTCTGCATCAAAACCTATCCTTCCTTAGGGTGATGCCACAGTGTTTTTGGTCCGTTTTTAAGCATGCATTTTTAAACACACATTCAGTTTTTACTGTTTTTCCATGCGTTTGGCTGCTTGGCACCTGTTTATCTATTAACCCTTTCCCATCGCAGCCCTTTTTTCGTTTTTGCATTTTCATTCCCCACCTTCAAAAGTCTATAAACTTTTATTTTTCCATGTACAGAGCTGTGTTATGGCTTATTTTCTGGTAACAAATTACACCTTAAAATGGTGGTATTTAATATTCCATGCCGTGTATTAGGAAGCGGGAAAAAAATTCCAAATGAAAGTGCCGTATTCTTGTGGGCTTGGATTTTACGGATTTCACTGTGCGCCCAAATGACACATCTACTTTATTCTTTGGGTCGTTACGATTACGGGGATACCAAATTTGTATAGCTTTTATAATGTTTTCATACATTTACAAAAATAAAAAAACTTGTACAAAAATGTTTTTTTTTATTTTGCCATCTTCTGGCACTAATAACTTTTTTATACTTTGGCATACAGAGCTTTGGGAGGTGTCGGTTTTTGCGACTTTTGATGGCGTTTGCAATATTATCATTTTTAGAACTGTACGACCTTTGATCACTATAGAATTTTTAATTTTTTTTTAAATGGCAAAAAAGTGCCATTTTTGACTTTGAGTGCCATTTTCCATTACGGAATGGTGAAAAACTTATTATATTTTGATAGATCGGGCATTTTTTGATGTAGTGATACCTAATGTGTTTATGATTTTTACTGTTTATTTATATTTATATCAGTTCTAGGGAAAGGGGGGTAATTTGAGGTTTCAATGTCTTTTTATTATAATTTTTTTTTTAACTTTTTACTATTTTTCAGAATCCCTAGGGTACTTTAACCCTAGGTTGTCTGTACGATCCTATCATATACTGCCATACTACAGTACGGCAGCATATGGGGGATCTTGCTTGTGTTCGGAAGACCCGAGGCTGTCATGGTGACAGATGACGTGACGGGGAGCGACGATCCTCAGAAAGATGGGCGCCGCCATCCTTTTGAAGCCACCAGCGTTGCCGGCGGGAAAACACTCCAATCGGTGCTGCAATATGCAGCAAAGACTTACCGGCTATTGTAAGCCCTTAACCCTCTCCATGCACCCGCACCCGGCATGTGACGTACTATTAGCTAAGGGGTTAAGATAAACAGGTTATAAGCAGCCAAAAGGTCAAAAACGGATGAGTTTTAAAACAGAATGAAAACACATGCTTAAAAGGGGACCCAAAATGCCATGTGTGGCATCACCCTTATTGTACAAATTCAAGGCAACAGCGTCCTGCCCTAAATAATGTCATGTTTGCATACAAAATTGACAATAAATCAAGTGTCACATAGTCAGTGCCATCCACTGCTTTTCTAGTGGAATCCTTTGTATAATGTGATAAATGTCTCAAATGTCTCCATATATTCTTGTTACCCTCAGCTGCCATATTGTATCACATCTTCAATATAATTTTTCATCACTTGCAATGGATGCAGCAATACTGTGGAACGAAACGAGAAATCCTGATGTATGCTAATTCTAGAGCTATGCATATGCATAAAAGACAGCGCTAATAGAAATATACTGCTGTTCCCATGCTATGGAGATCCGGCCTGGGATCCATCCAGTGTCTGCTGGGTGTATGAATATAGCATTAGGTGCTTATGGAGACTATTCTCATTTTACAGTCACAGAATTGAGATTAAGTAATTCATCCTTTATACCGCTGGCTAAGACTCATAAACCAAGCAGATCAAATCTTCTGTTTTATGGTACTCTGTGAATACAGGGAAGCATTGTAATCTATGGAAAGACACTCAGGGAGGAATGATACCTCATACTTCAGACAATAAAGCAATAACATAACATCGAGATATATTACACCCATCAAACTGGGTAAAGTGAGACATGCATCATTTTCTAAATCTGCTGTCAACATATGTGTGATGTATATCTAGTAAGTGACCCTGACTATTCCATCATTCTGATACAGACATAGAGCAATACAACCCAATATTGAACACATGGCGTACCACATGTATCGGATAAGCCGGTGACAGATACAAGGCTGACATACAGATTTCAATTGCAGATGGGCTTCATATGTCACTGGTTCACATTAGTATTAGCCCCATTTTATAGGGCTACAAATATGATGAAGGGGATAACAGTGGACATGCAACTCATGGAGGCAGATTTTCAATTTTCTGTTGAGCAGATGAAAATGCTGGGAATTGTTTGTTTAAAGGGGTATTCCCATTTCAGCAAATTAATGTTATTGTTTGTATTTTAGTTACACAATTTTATACAATTTTCCAATATACTTTCCTCACTACTTCCTAGATCTCTGCTTGCTGTTATTCTATGGAAAGATTCTACGCGGACAGAAATCCGACCATGGTCACACAGGTGCACCGCTTGTCATATCACACAGCTCTGATTACTCCTTGTGATACTAATGAGCCGTGCACCTGTGTGACCACGGTCAGATTTCTGTCCACTGGAAATGGACACTTCCTATAGGAGTGACAACAAGCAGAGATCTAGAAAACTCAGAGGAATTGATACAGAAACTATGTTAGAAAATTGTATACAAACAATAACATTAATTAGCTGAAATGGGAATACCCCTTTAACAACTGGAAATGGGTTGCAAAACCCCATTCGCCCACATTTTATATGAACTGTAAAACAGAATCTGCACCGAAATCCATACAAAAATTCCAAATGTATAAATGGGACTGTATGTTCTGAAGAAAGAGATTTCTGTTAGAAGCATGTGAATGTGAAAAACACTGTGTGCTGTCCATGTTTTTTCAAGGGTTGGCATGCAGATTTATCATGAGGGCACATGACAGATTGTTTGACTTTTTGTTGTTTTTACACCAAAATTATATTGTCAGGCATAGAGTGCTGCACAGAAACTACTAGGAGGGTGGAACCTTCTAATAATTTTGTTGTATCATGTGCTGTTGTTGGGGTAACGAAGACTGGCACACGATCCCCAGTATGCTATAGATCTATGAAAAACAGTTAACAGACTGATGGATATTGGCCCGATTTGGCCAAAAAATGTGCTTAAAAACCCCACCTTCACTTATACAGGAGTGTATAAAAACAAACTTACATACTCACTTTCTGATACTCCCTGTGCCTCCTCTTCCTTCTCCTTATTTTCAGACGCAATTCATTATGAGGCAGTGTTGTCACTGTGACATAGTTGTGCCAGCAGGCAGAGAAATTGGACACTTAATTATAGGGGGCTGCACGGCATTTCATTATTAGGAGGGCTGCTGCGTGGCATTCCATTACTGGGGGAGGCAACGACCAATGCATTTCTCACCCTAGACTTGCACTCCAGTCAAAGAGTTTTCCCAAGTTATTTGTGGTAAAATTAGGGGTCTAGGCTTATACTTGGTTCAGCTTATACTAGAGTATATACAGTACATTACAGAGATTTTTGCAAATAGAAGCCATCCATCAATGCCATCCATCTAATCTAACCAGGTAAGGGTTACCCGGAGATACCAATATTAAATTATAAAAAATGTATCTGAAAATGTAGAAAAACTCAAGATCTTCTTCCTGTAGATAAGATAAAATCTAAAGCAGAATTTTGTTCCATGAAGGAAAAGGCTGCCGTTTCTGCCATATACCGCAGATGACAGTAGTAGCCAGTCTACCGCACTCCTCCAGCCTGTGCAGTGAGGCTATGCGCGGCTAATGATCCACTCTTTATTGGTTTATATGGTTTGCGGACTGTGAAAAAACGTGTTTCTTATTCGCAAATAAGCTTCCAAAAAAGTTTACGTTAATGATCCGGGATGGTACCAAGTGTGCCGTCTCTTTGTGGACTGAACAAGAGGAGCGGTATATGAAAGTCAGGTGCCTTCCACAAAATACTTGTCAGTCGCCCAATTCAGTGAATTGACAGAATAGTCTGTGCCCGGCTCCAGTGATTGATGCGAATGGTGACGGTGAGGGAGCAGCAGTGACAGGGAATTAGCAATTAACTCATCAGAATTTACTGCTAAAATGCTGCTTGTGTCTCTGTTGTGCAAGCAGCAGGCAATAGCTGATTCAGTCACAATGTTTTACATACACATGTAAATAGCAGTGATATCATCAGAGAGCATGCTGGGGAAAAAAATGATAAAACTTGTTTTAGTTAAGAAAAAAAAAATTTTAATTCAATTTGTTTAAAAAAAAAATAAGAGATTTTCTTATTCAAGTTGTCACCTATATCTTGACAGCAAAATTACTTAACGCTGTCCAAAAACTGGAATTTAATCCGTGAGCAACGGGAGAGACCCATTTACTAGAGTTCTAGAATGCCAATTCTAGCAAACTTCCAGATATGTTTGGAAAAAATTGAAGGAGTACAATCACTAAGGCATCCATTTTCTATATAAATTAGGCTTTATGGGGGTCAGAGATGGTGCCCTTCACTTAGGAACCCCCTTTTAGCCAGCCAGAATGGGAATTCTAATGATAAGACCACCATATATATTAGTGCCTCTCTTGTACATGGTAATGCTAGGCGGAGATTTATCAGATGTGTCAGAGCAAAAACTGTTCTAGTTGCTCATGGTAACTAATCACAGTGCAGCTTTGACTTCCCAGAGCAGTTTATAAAATGAAAGAGCTCCGATTGGTTGCTATTGGCAACTACAACACATATGCTCTCAGACACTTGATAAATGTGCCCCCCACAGGCTTGTCATTGTAAAGAAGTTTCACCTTGAATTCAGTTTTAGTATTAGGTGAATGCAGCTTTATAAAATAACCATTTCTGTTTGGCTTTCACTATATAGCTTCAAAATATATATTTTTCTTACTCCGTATGTATGTGTGTGAATACAGACAATAGAACATGCTATTACATTCAGTCCTTTAAATGTACCCTTCACAATGCTGCTGTCGGGTAAGATGGGCTTGAGAATCTATTGAACATAACATAAGCTTTTAGGATACCAAGGACAGCAGCCATTCATTTCCTATGGAGGGAGTGTCACCACCCTTGTAAACACATTAACTTCAAGTACACAACAAACACTGGTCTCAAGTAGAAAACAAATATTTGTTCATGACGACAATCATAAAACACATAAAATTATAATTGTGTTCCTAAAAAGGAACAGTAAGATCATTTCTACTAAGCATGCTACAGATCTGAGAAAGTGATGTCTTATAGATAGATAGCCCATAAAATTTTAACTCTTTGTGCCAGCTGTATGGCTAAGGCCCCATCCACATGGCAGTATTATTGTCACTAAATGCGAGTTAATACCAAGAGTGGCAAGCTCACATTGAAGAGCTGTAAACCTTCCATTATACATTGTATCTATTTATGGACCTATATTGGTTTGAGCTTTCAATACGGAAATTACTGATCAGAATATTTCTGTCTGACAGGAGTACAGTACACATTGTTTCATTCAGGTTGAGTCTGACGCTGAAATTTTTAATCGCATGCAAAATATACCTCATACCTGCCCCTCATTGCTTGCTCCAAAAAAGACAAACAAACCACATTGATCACTGGACAGACATCATTTATGTCCCTCTGACTAATGGTATTTCACCAGACAAAACAGGTTAGTTCTCTGTACTATTTTTTTCTTCCTTCATTAATAGAATCTCAACAAAAGTTTCTAGGGGACCCTCCAATGCAGATATGAACATTAAAAGGAAAATAAGTTTGTGCTCACTGGACACAAAAACATACGATTTATTTGTAGGAAGCAAACATTTCACCTTGTTCTAGGGTAAATCTCACATAGAACAAGGCTATGACACTGGGTAAGCATTTCATATGATAGTATATTCGCATTTACATCCCCTCTACCTTAGCCTCATTTTCTGCAATAAATGGAATGAATGGATTTCTATGGTCTTGAAAATGGAAGATAAAAGCACTCGATAATCTGTACTTTATACATTTCGACAGTCATTGCAACCAAATAACCCCAATCTACTATTAGCACACATCTCAGGGAAAGCTCATCTCAATGTCTATATCTTTCAGTAACAAATAGCAAATGAAAAATAAACAAGCATGCGGTTCGGAGAGATGTGTGCTCTGACATGATGGTGAAAAAAGCGTATCCGAAAGCACCGATAATGCACTGTGCTGGAAGCTCAGACTGACATCCAAATTATTATTTAGTGGTTGAAGGTGCACCTCGTCTGACAAGAGATGTTTAAGAAAGCAAACAGCTCGAAAGCCAGGTCAGAGTTACTGACCTCCTCCATCAAGAACAGATTTTAGGGAAATAAAAAACGATACAAATGTTCCGGCCTGTGCCTCCTACTTCCATGATGGTCAATGGAGCTGAAGGAGCTGATCCAGGGTTAGCCCTCTGCCTTCATCTACATATCATTAACCTGCTGCCTCTCCATGTGGGTGAACACATCCGTGACCCAACCAACCTCAGCATGAAAGCTCAAACTTCTGCACTCAGGGACCCTTAAATATTTGCAGCTTTATTAAAGGAAACTATCATACAAACAGAGAATTTGGCTGACAATAAGCCAGTCTGCATTTCAAATTAATGCCTGTATTATCAATGACAAGGTTCTTTCTACCCAAGCATGGTATTAATATAATGTTCAATAAAATCTTAAATTCTTTTACAGCAAAATTGGTTATGAGGCAGCCCCTAAATAATATTAGCAAAAATACATCAAAAGACTGTGGTTACCCAGGAGAACTCCCATCAGTAGTAACAGAAATAAATGGAAACCACAAGTTTATCTTTATGCATCAAAAGTTTAATGGCCCAAACCACCCTATTTCATCCCTGTTCACCCTGGGTTCCTTGGATAGAGAACACATTTACCAGGAAGAGAAGTCTGGGACAGTAAACCATAAACACACCAAAGATACTAAATTTGCACTTTACCGGGATAAGTATAAAGACCCTGATTGCCCTTTAAAGTTTGCCAGAAGCCGTCAGTACCTTGACCAATGGGTCAACAGCAGGAATTGGGACTTTATGGAAAGTTTCACATCCTGCTGGCTCCTGTTGAATAGAGAGGCCTGTCCAGTCATTACCGTCTGCACGCCCCTTTGTCAGAACTACTCCCTTATTACCGGTTGGAGGAGTGGTCGGATGTTCACCACTGATATGAAAATGATAGAGTGGGCATGAAGACCGTAATAACTACACAATCCCCTCTGTCCACAGGAAGCCAGCAGGACACAAAAGGTCAGAGGTTCGTAGCATGAACATCAACAAGATGTACAACATCAGCAAGATTTTGATTGTGTCTAGATATGAAAATTATCAAGTCTGGAGCTCCATCTGGAATTATATTCCAGTAGTGAACCAGGAGCAATGTTCAACCTGGATGATTTCATGGGAAACCAGCATGTGTAATACAGCCTTGAAAGTAGAAGATTCAAGGGATGATGATTTCCGTTCATTGATAAGCCAGCTGGAACAGGCGGTTGTCTTTAATAACTGTGGTGAGCCCCTGACTTAAATTCAGCTTACACATGAGTAATGAAGACAGGCGTCACCAGGAGCTGCTAAAGATTGCACCGCAGCTGATGTATGGTGGATTAAAAGTAATTAAACTCTGTATATAATGAAGGGACTGGATTTGAGAAGAACAAACAAGACATTGAGCCCTGGACTGAGTCCCCTAAACTGTCACCTCCCTGCTTAACTCAGAGTACCCTAGGTAATATGGAACAACTTGAAGGCAGTCCCTCTCTATACCAAAGTGGGAACACGAAACAAGACTAACAAATGAATAACACAAAGGAGACGTCTGAGGTCCAGGTCACAGCAGCGATAGCAAATATGGCACAAAATCAGAATACGTAAGCCAGGATCAAAAAACAGAGATACAGAAGATTAGCATGAGAACACAATTGAGGAGGCAGGATATGTAACCAGCAGAAAACTAGGTGTGATCAAGACTTATATCGGTGGCCAGATGAGATGATTGCATGTTAACACATATGGTGTTCACAGTATACACTATGAAAAGTCAAGGGAAAACACAGAAATAAAACGCAACTTTAGTCGCAAACTGTGGACAAAGGAAGGCACTGGCACAGAGGTTACACGGTAACAACTGGGTAATAAAGGAGGCAAAGCTTATAGAGTTGTGTCCCTAAACACAGGCGTCATCAGAACATGCTGCTGATTTACGAGGATCCCAAAAATCTAGTGACATGTTTTCTTTACATGTATATTTCAGGGTTTTTTGTACATAAGCTAGAGGTGGAAAGCTCATATTATCTACATTCAATCTTTCCACAGGAGTCTAACAACCATAGTCTAACCCCACAAATAAGTCCTATAAGTTAATAATGGTTAAATTCTTTCAACTTTTTATCTGTGTGAAAGAAAGCAGAATTAATGAGCTACGATCCCTATAAAAGATACAGAATTAAATTAATCAGAACTCATTAAGTTAAGAACAAAAAAAAAGTTAATACGTGCTTCTACCATGAATTGTATCATTTGCCAATAAATGGGTCTAAAGAGAAAATCTCTGCTAGATACAAACCCTTGTCTGTAAAATCAAAATATCAAAAGGAAAGAAAAAGTTGAAAATAAACGGATTCTTAAAAACTTGGAAGTTCATTTAGTCCACGCATTGTATGAGAGTGTAGATGTAATCGTAAAACTATTCGAGGAGATTGTCTTTTTTGATTACATTTGACAACTTTCTTTTCCCTTTGTGTTTCTGTTATCTGATTTATGATAAGGAGAGTGTTTTAAGAATACTCATTTATGTCAGAGCAGTCAAGTTAATGGCGACATTGCTGCATTAAATAACACTTCTGTGCCTCTATTGTGGCAAAGTGTCTGGCATTGAGCTTTATACACGTTTGAGGAACATAAAAATTGCAATAAATAGCGAGACACAGTTTTTTTCCTTAAAGTTCCAACACAATAACTTTATAAAACCTGGGAGGAGATATAAAAAGCAGGAAACCTTTGATTCTGAAATGACCTACAACACTCTAAGCCATTCTTGACCATCAAATGCAGACATCGGTAGAGTGACTACGCTGAAGTAACAGCAGTACCACAAACAAACTAAAGTCTCTGGTCTTCAAGGGAGGGTTCCCAATCCCAAATCCCCTCAGGTAAGAGCAGGGCTGTAATCCACAAGCTTTTCAGACTCATCTTATTTCCCAGCGATTATTTAAGAGTAAATATTACTTTACAAAATTAACTCCCTGGTACACCGTGGCTTAGCTACATTTTCTAATACCCCCCTCTATTATATTATTTCTACCCTTTTTTCTGCGGGCAATGTAAATTCCCAGGGAAGGGAGGTGATAGAAGGTACAGAGTTTGCTCCAGCAGAAGTAGCTCCACCCCTGGTGCACAGAGAATCCGTATTATATAAAGACCTTCGATTTATATAAAGACCGTAAAATGATAGATAACTGGGAAGGAGGAAATGTACAACTGAAAAGCTTACTAGGTGTTCTATACAACTTTCTACTTTTTCGTTTAATGCCCCTTTTTATTAGTCAAGATAGATAGTGGCACTAAAATATAGGATTTGTTAAATATTTGTGTCTAAGTGCTAATAAAACACCAAAAGGATGTTGTCATTTTCAAAGCTAAAAAATAAATTGGCCCAGATGAAAGGCTATATTGTGCCTTCTTTCTGCTTTGTTCCACATGCACTAATAATCTTATTGATTGCTAAGCCATATAATTAAGTGAAGCTTTCTAGATTCCAATAGCAAGGAAGGAAAAATAATGTATCTGTCTCTTGTTACCGAGTAAACAGAACAAGCAAGGCAAGGACGAAGCAGATGCTTCAGAACAAGCAGAGATCTGTAAAAGTAACATTAAAGACATTGGAGCGGTTTTGTGGAATACTACTTGTACAGTCATAATTACCTTTATAACTATATTGATTCTAGGCCAAAACCAATATTGCTTTACTAGCAAATACAATAATGTAATAATATGGGTCCAAAAATCATCCATCTCACAGAGCTATCCATGAGGTGTAGAATCAGAGCCAAAAAAGGGGATTGCTTGTTCTGTAAAAATCTCTCCTCATCCTCCAGGACTGTATTTAATCACAAATTAGGTGGAGCGGTGCCTGGGTGCAAAATCGTGTGGGGGCCCTCACTAAATGTAGCCCACACAGGGTCGCACATTACTATTCGAAATGATCATTGATAATCTAACGTTTCTCCTACTGACATGCTAACCTAGCTGTTGGTCTAGCTTGGAGGCAGGTGCACGTGCAGTGTGGTGGCACCTCCGCTGCGCTATCAATCCCAGAGACGGTCAACTCACAGCTATCGGACATTGCTGGTTGGGGTCACCTTATTAGTAAAGTACTAGGGGCCCTTGGGCGTGGGCCCTGGAGGCCTCCTTTTAATTCAGTCTTGTTTGTAAATATGTTTAAATATGTCCATATGCATAAGAGGTTTATCCAGATGATCTGCAAACTTAAGGATGATGCACATCTACCACCTGTTTTTAAGTAGGCAAACCACTGCACAAAATATAATACTTTAATGGATCAGTGCCCATTCAATTATTTTAAGATTGATATTCAGCACATTCATGTCCAGGTAACCTTAGTAAGGCTACTTGCACAAACCATAATTTTGGTCCACATCCAGGGCCGTTGTGTGAGGTCCCATTTCTGCCTGTGTTTATGACTCAGTGGAGCATATATGACACGCGTTCCACAAACAACTAACTATAGATTTTAGCCTTCCGAAATCTGAAATGATCATGATATTGAAGCAATGGTGGTTTACAACAATGTCAAGTACATTTATAAACTGCAGAACATCTTACAAAGCGAAACAGATTGTGTCCTGAAAAGTAATTATTGGTAAGTTGGTCCTAGTTGTATGAACTAACTTTATAATGGATCTGCTAGAGGGGGAAGATGACCACTTTAGTCCAGAACTTAGTCCCAGTAAAGGAAATTTGTAGACTAAAATACATTTAAAAGTTTGATTACTAATCATAAAAAAAAGTTTTGCAATGGGAGCTTTTACCCATCCACATTATTGTAGATTCTGACACATTAGCAATGGACAGCTTAGCAGATCCTAAAAGACCCTATAGCAAGTTAATGGGTCTCAGGGTGTTTACCATGGAACGGATGCAACCCTTGCCTTGTGGTTTCTAGAGGTGAACTGAGCCTTCCATAATATTACGTTCTGCCACAGATCATACATTTATTGTCGAGAGAATGGATGTTTCTCTGCTAGTAGTAAGACAAGCACTCGCATAAGAAACACATTGTGAAGGTGAGATGATAAAAACAGACAAGTGTTCAGCTGACACTGTTAGGTCAGCTGCAGAGAAGATAAGTAAATCAGTCATGTCAAGTTCACTCTACACCCATACACACAAAGAAGTGGGAATATCTTATCTGCAGCGCTGCTTTACTGATGAGAGAAGAGTCTATGCTCCCCAGCTACATGCTACTCCCTGCGATTCAAGTTCTAGAGATAAAACAAGAGTCTTGAGCTATCGGGAGCAGACCTCACTTCTTTCTTACAGATTAGAGAATGCAACCGATTCCATAAAGTGTTCCGGGTGCCAACATCAGCAGTGATATGAATGAATGACGTCTTCACAGTTGGGTAGCAGCTCATGTTAGCTGCTTTTGCACATTTTGACACAAGTAGATTAATTTCAATTTCTAATAACAACATTACCATAAACACCTATTCACACATTCGGGGGAAACAGTGTTTATTTAGTGAGACTACTTACATAAATTATCAAGATAGATAAATCCGCTGTGCGTCTTAGTAAGGAATTGTACACGTGCACTGAAGTCTCTCTTCAGAGCCTCTATGCTGATTCATAAGGACTTGATGCAGAGTCCTCAGCTGTGTGTTGAGCTCCATGGAGAGCACACCAAATAGCAGTGTATCACAGGGAACATTCCCAGTTACAGCTGCAACTTGTGTTGATACCTTTTGTAAATTGCATTGTGGCAAGTGATTCTATGATATGCTACATGACCACCAATTGTCCTTGACACAAAATAACACGTTTCAAGATGGCAGCCATTTTTCCATATATAGCCTAAAAGATGGGCCTACTCACTTTTTATCTGCTGTGGTATTCAGATGTCATTTTGCCTTTCATGTCTGAAATAAATACATGTGACTTTTGACTCAACCGGTATTAAATTAGCTTTGGCAGGAGGTGTCCAACCTTCATATAACCTTTATAGGTTTCTTTCAACCATATGTACTCATGTTGGCATGGAGCACTCACTGTACTCCCAATCAACCATGACAAAGGGGAATTGATCTCAACATCATTCTGGTTGGTTAAAGCTTAGCGTACCACACATTACAAAAGGTGTATGAGAATAACAAATTAAGAAAAGGACATAGAACCCATTTAAAGGCGTAGCAACAAATATGACCAACCGTTCTTAAGCTAATTATCTATAACGTTATTACAGTGGGTTTACGTGTCCATACATTTGGACAACGTAGGGTCCATGAAGGTCAGATGTTTTGAGATGCACAATATTTTCTCTTCTCTAGTGTTATAGTGTCTAAAGACTGACATTGTGTATTTGCATACCGTGATGTCATTGCTTTATGTTAGTAATTTTTTTCTTAGTATTTTGTACCAAGAGTAAGAAAAGCATAGAGAACTATTTTCATTCTTTTTGTCTTTTTTGTTTAATTTTTTAAACGGAAAAACGAAAGTTGGAAGTAATAAATTATGAAAACCTTGTACTTGTGTAATGCTTTTCATCCTTAGAAATCAAAGCCTTTTTGGAGACAAGCTTTATACATCACTGCAATTATTCCTACAAAATTATAATTGCCGTTACATAGAAAAGATTCAGTTAACCCTTCTATGCAAAAAGACACTGACACAACAGATATTTTTTTTTAGGCCAAGACTGGATATTTTTTCTCAAGTGAATAATATTTGCTTAATGAAGTTGTCCACCGCTATTCAGTGACAGCATCAGATTCCTGAAACCTTACAAAGGCAATATTGTGGTTAACTATTAGAAAAAACAAAAATATTTCAGCCATCTAATACAAAAGTTAAATAATTGTTTAAGGGACCAGATTGGATGTGCAGAGTCCAGGAGAATCCACTACTAGTCCAAAGCATGATGTAAAGAAATGCACTGTGATTTTCAGCATACCTTTGTTTCTGTCTACTATTCCATTTTTAAGAAATTCCCAGTTTAATCCATATGCTAATGAGGAAGTTGTGCATCAATGTCATTTTTGAAGCACTGCTATTCCTATAAAAATCCGTTCCCTCTTCTAGTGTAACCATATGTAACCCATAAGACAAATCTGCTTATCTACCAGAGATTGGTGGTCCAGGCAGGAACAGCAGTGATTAGTATACATCCTCAGACAACAACTGCTACATTAGGACCGATTTGACATGCTTTGTGCAGTGCTGCGTAATCTGTGTGCGCTATATAAATAAAAGAATTATTATTATTATTATTAATGAGGATTAAAATTGGAAATCCTCAAATACACCATAATTGACAAAAAAAGTACAGTTCTTGCAATCCTAGTGGCAAAGGTGCACAGGCAAAGTGCAATATTGGGCCACAAACAGACCATTGGCCACAAACAACATACTGTGGGACCATTGTTAGCAGCACTGGAGCCATTGGCCTGTGAGGTCTCCTCATGCACCGACGACAATAGCCCGAGCAGCCAACATGGGCAGGAATAGCACATGTTCGAGAGAATTTGCAGCTTGCGAAGTTTGCTCAAACATGGGACAATAGAAACCATGGCAGTGTGTGTCCATTGGGTTGTGCTTAGCACACAGCCACAAACATGTGCATGTAGCCTAACAAATACCATAACTCCTGTAAAAAAAAGAAAATGTAAAAAAAAAAAAAAAAAAGTTCTGTTAGCGCAATCATGGGAAAGATTAAGCAAACTGGGAAGTAAATGATCCCAGGCTGTGCAACCAACTTCAGCATGAGGGCAGATGCCTACATAATAATTTCTGGCAGGTTTCCATCTTCTTCATAAAGCCTCCAGACACTTAAAGTATCAATTCTGTATGTATCAATGTGTATCATAATAAAAATCATATTTACACAGGATCCTATAGCGCTAGATAGTAACTGACATAAGACATTACATAGAAAGTACTTATTAGCGTTTAGTAGCCACGTATTACTGTGTCCATGCACTCATCAAAATATAGAGCAATTACCTGAAATTTCATTCATTTCAGCAATGATTGGAGTGTGATAGTAGTGTACTGTATATTCAATTCCCGGTCTGACACGAGATAACACTATATAAGACAAGCCAAAGCTAGAAACATGTCTTCTATATACCATTAACTGGGGAACATCTATAGAATAATGTAAATCACACACAACTGCCTATAGAAAGTACAAGTGCAGTCCTGTAAAAGCCATTGAAGCATCATACAGTTGCATAGAGAGTGCCTATAGGTATATAGAGGTACAGTATAGACACTGTGCTCCACTGCATGGTTTTTAGAGAATTAGAGTGTAAAACATTTTTATTTTTTTAATTTCATAAATATTGCAGGATGATAAATATTATGATTTATCGACATTATTGAAAAATTATTTTCCTGTTTTCCCCTTCATAATTATAAGAGTTGTTACAAGCAGCATCTAAACTATTCAATCATGTTTTTTTTAAATAAAGTTTTTGACAGAATAGCTTTTAAGCCCCAACTATATCTTTTTCCTCTAGTCCAGTAATAACTGAAGGATGTCAAAAGAGATTTATAAGAATAACTCCAGAAAACAAAGACCATGGTTATACAGTGAGTCCAGCTGAACCAGCTAAAAGGGATGCAACTCTGTGCTCATTGAAAGACTTTGTGATCCACTAGGGCAATGAATTGGTAAATAGAGCTGATAGAGGCGAGTAGTCCCCAGGTATCACAGAAGCCATGAATTGTTACTGTAATTATGTAAAGAGCAATGCATTGCTTAGAAGATGAAGTAAAGAGTCTTCAGAGCTGTGTTCTTACATCCGTGAATTCATTAGGAACGTCTGTGATGTACGACTCGCTCAGGTTCTGTCAGTGGGAACTACATTAAGAGACAAATCCATAAGTCTTACTGACTGACACGCTTGGCCACCGTAAGACCTACTGCAGGGTATGTGATATTCCAAAGCCATTTGATAGGTTGAATGATGGTATGAATAATTCATTATTGATAAGACAACCAGAGGGAAGAGCCTGAGAAAGCAAATTGGGAAATATATCCTTTTACCCAACATCCCAGATCAGGCATGCATTAGTAAGCCCAATGTAATGTCTGCTTTTTAGTGATACATTTTTATGAAAGAGTCTATTGCAATTCTACTTTTATTTACTCGGCATCTCTATATTTCTAGCAGCATCAAATGTATTGCCCTTCCTTGAAAGTCATGATTGATACATTAAGTTCCAAATACACAGTGCCCACATAGCAGTACACATGTACCCATAGCCTAAAGCAGCTCCGGTAGAGTGTCCAGGCCTTTCTATAAAATCTACTACCGGTTTTGGACAATGCTAGCTTCACCGAAATGTGGTCCTTATAGGCAACCATTGGGATTTCATAGATTTGCTTCTTTAGGAGACTGTGGTATCAAATACTGTGGATAGTGCATCTATACATATCTATAAGTGTTATCTCTTATTGTAAACCTGCCTGTTAATTAATGGAATACTTACTGAAAATTGATCTACACAGAAAAGTGCCAGCTTCTTATGAGGCTTAGTATTCAGGATGACATTGGCAAACTGGATAATGATTAAGAAATCATATGGTCATGCATTGACAGTCCATCTTACTAGAGAATTGTGGCTACAAAAAAAAAGAGAAGAGCACTGGGGTTTACCCAGAGGAGGGTGTAAAAGTTGCCCTATGGCCATGCATTTGTAGTCCATTAAATATTAGAACAGTTCCTACAAGTAAACAACAATGTCTCACATGATACCGAAACCTAGGAGTTATGGTAAAGTCTCAGAGTTTCAGTAACCAATGAATTATAGTACGATTTGAAGATGGTAAAAAATAATACATTTGGCATAAGAAAGCATTCTTTTTTGTGGAATTGATGATATATGCATAATTATTTGGCTCACAACCAGATGCATTAATTCCTGCTGTACAGGGTGCACTTTGTACAAATGTTATTGTTTGTAACCTTCCATGAATTATCACAGTATAACAGCAGTAGATGGTGTTTTACATGGCAATGGAGTATAATGGAGTACAAACACTCCAGAGAAGTCTGATGCCTCCCAGGAGTGCCACAGGCTTGTTTCAATCTTACAAATGTTTCTCAGTTTTCGGCTGCAGCTATTAGCTGGCCTGAGCATGCAAATAAATATGTCAGCTCCATCAATCCTGGTGCTTTTCACTTTCACAGAGCGTTATTTAACAGCATTTCATAGACTCTGAGGACAGTAATGGCCAGCTAGGACGACAGATCTATTATTCAGCTCCTTGTCTACACTGAATGAGAAGGTCAAACATACTACACAGATATTTTGTATGCTCATATTCTGCCCCAAATTAAAATTTTGCAAGTTTCACTGCACTCCTTGAACCCTACATTGGCTTATCCAGTAATGAGTATGAAAGGTTTTGTAATGCTTAAAGGAGTTGTACCATGAATAAAAGTTCACATGAATGATAAATCATAATGTTGGGTTTATCAGACAGATAAAAGAAAACCCTCATGCTGGGTCCTGCGTATTATTCCAGAGAGACTGTTCGAGTAGCTCAGCAGAGATCACTGATGAGCAGTACCTAACCCGACATAGTGATACGCAGTGTAGTGAGTTGGTGATATGACAGCTGAGGTGGAGGTTTACTACAGTATATGTACTGGATACAGCAATGTGATACTTCTACCCAAACCAATCAATAGCCCATCTATGCAAATATTATGGGGCTTGTAGCAAACTGCTACCAAATATGAATCCTCTATCTCTTATGTTAGGTTCACAGTGAGGCGGGAAATGTCGGGTTTGTGTGAAATAAGTACATCTGCATATTAAAATGTTCTCCTGATCATTGGTGGGAAAACCCATTTATAAAGATACAACAAATATTACAGAATAATTATAGTGCCATAGACATCTCCTGGTTACGATGAGTCGAACCCACGATGTGTCTCCACATTGTTACCGAACGAGGAGGAGTCAATCGTCTTCCTATGGTGGGAGGAGTGTGAAGAGCACTCCTCTCCTCCTCCAGGCCCAGTTCTCACATGGGATCTGATCCAGTTGAGTACAAGGCCGTCTGAATGAGCTCTTAGGATAGCTGATTAATTTTAAAAATCTGCTAACCCCACTTTAAAGGGTTACCTAATTATATAAGCCTAAAACAAAAGCTTATACTTTCTCTGCCATGGTGACGTTCTGTGTAGTTGTTGCTACAGGCGGTACTTCTTAATCGTCCCTATTTAAGGACAACCAACTTACAGACAACCGCTAGTTAAAGACAGACCCCACTGCAGCCTGAGAACTCTGCTGAAGCTCTCCAGATGCTTTACTATAGTCCCAGACTGCACTAATCTGCTGTAAGGCGTCTGCAATTAAGCTTTATGGATAATCCTTGGTCCCATTACAGCAAAAAATGTTGAGACTCGAATTGTTACTGGGGCAAAAAAAATTTTTGTCTGGATCTACAATTATAAAATATACAGTTTCGACTTACATACAAATTCAACTTAAGAACAAACCTATGGAAACTATCTGGTACGTAACTGTATTGTAACACACAGATTAATGGTCTCATATCTAAATTTAAGCATTAAATTAAAGCTTGTATATTCTTTAAGTGAAAGCCTCTGCATCTTGGTTACTGCTTGAAGAGATCTCTGTGCAACTGGAGAAACTGCACATCAGCACTTTTATCTGGAGCCCTCTGTAGAGCAGGCGGGCAGAAAATGGATTAGCAGTCTCCATACACACCACAGCTGCATGGTTTTCCCTATTTTTAGAAAGATTTGTGTGTGATACCGTGTGGCATCAATAAAAGACTCTTTCATGTGTACACAGCTGGAAAAAATGAGTGATTAAAGGGAAAGTACAACTAATGAGTCTTACATCACGTAGAGAATCTTAGCAGTTATATTCATATTTATGTTTTGACTTAACTGCTTGCTGAACTTCGTTCGCATTTTACAAGTTTTTAATAAGTAGAGCCCAGACAAAATTTGCAAAAACGGGGGTAGAGGTGATCTGTTCTGAAAATATTGAACTTTATACAACAGTTTGATAAATTTTGTACATAAGACCATCTCCTGTACCCTGGACATCTTAGTTTACACTATTTTAATAGATTATTTGGGTTTTACATAATTTGTAATTTATCCTCTACCCACAGAAAATGGGATACGTGCGCTGATATGATATGATTGGGGGTCTGGTACTCACTCAGCAGGTTGAATATGCAGATTGAGCCGGTCCATTCAATAGTATTTGAGTTTCAGCAATGCTCAAAGCAGATCCCTCCCAGAGCGTTGCGTTGGCTGGGGATAACCCAGTTATGCGAATATAGCAGCCGATGTCGTCCTACCGATCCTATTGTCATCTTGCAACATAGGTAAAAATGGTCCAATCCTATTGAAATGCCCCTAACAAGCCGCAGTCAGAGCGACCGCAGCGTTTTAGGGGTTAACACCCGCGATCTGAGAAATCTCCGATCGCGGGTGTTAGAGGGGGGTGTCGGCTATAATATATAGCAGACACCCGCAGCTTCTGGTGCCAGCTCCGTTTAGGAGCCGGCGCCAGAAGCTTGGCGTACTATTACTGCATTTTGCGGGAACGCACCGCCATGCAGAAATAGTACGTCAAATGTCGGGAAGGGGTAAAAAAAAAAAAAAAAAAAAAAAGGACACTGCCTTCCAAAATAATAATAATAATAATAATGAGAGCTTTGCTGCCATTTGCTCCAAGTATCTGTTCCACAAGTGGATATAATGACATATTGACATTGCTGGATTACTTTGGTCACTGTTTATCTAGCTGAGTACATAAACTATTAGTTAACTTGTGGTGATATAATCTCTACATGATTGCCAAGATACAGGCACTGCAAACAAAAAGTGCTTTAGTGCTGACACAACTGGCTTCACATATTCAGGATGGAGCAGATTTACTAACAAAAAAGCACAGCAAATCTACTGTCATTTGTAACATGCCTGGTATAAAAAGGGATGTGACTTGGCAAAAGGGTGTGTGGCCTGTCCTTAACGGTTGCCACATAATAGAAAACTAACTAAATTGGAGGATGAAAATGCACTGTAATCTTCAGGCAGCATATTATAGAGCAGCAGATTGAAAAACAGGGGGCATGTATCGGTGCTTCCACAGCAGTTTCTGGCATAGACGCACTGAGATAATCACAATTAATTGCACACTGCAAGAAATTGCTATAATTTTTGCAGCCACACCATCTCCAGGCCATGTGAATGTGGAGGGGTTCGGCCAATGGTATAGGGTGCGATAACACCGAGTAGAAATAGTAAAGTTAGAAAAAGATCAATTCTGCTCAGCTCCTTCTGCTATACAACATGCTGCCTGCAGAAAACACTGCATTTTCATTGTGAAAAGTGAGCAATCTAACTTTACAGCCTGACTATTAGATAGTATTAATGAAACACCAACTTGATATTTACCCCTGGATAGCTTCATTCTATTCCAGAAGGTTTTATGCTTACTTCTTGAAAGGACGAGCGGCACAGTACATGGTATATCAGTATGCCTGAGGAGAAGGAATTCTGGAATCACATGAGAAACGTCACCCAGGATATTACTTTGGCAGAAAGGTTACAGTATATCAGTCTAGCTGAGGACTCGTTCAGAGCACAGCAGAATAAGGAGGTGTGCTCCATCTCCATCTGCCTAATATGTGTAAGCATTTCTAAGTGATGACAGAGTAAAGACGTGTGCTCTAGTTACCATGCTCGGAAGAGGGAAGCACAGCACCAGACACTTGAGCTGAAGAAATAAACAGTACCTCATGTGACCTGACAGATACACCAGATATACCCGCTGGATGCTCCTAACCTCCTCCAACTCTCAACCTAAACAAGTTATCCATGTATCCTGCACATCTATGGGGACAATGAGAAAGTTTTCAATGTCTCCACTCACAGTCAAGTGTTTGCACCACCGTTGCAAACACTCGACTGTGTGTGGAGACATTGAAAATCTATGGTCACAATAGCTAGTTTTGGCTTCTTTTGGTTCCTTCACAAAATCAAGGGGAATGGGGGGGGGGTACTTCAAATTCCGCATTAGCCTGGAGTTGGTTTCTGCAAACTATAAATGGCTTCATGAGAAATGGAAATTTCCTACTGCAAATATTATAGCTCAATATTGCTGACTTTTCTGGAAAAATGCAGACGATAAGTTATAAAAGGCTGGCTTTAAAGGAAGCTTGTACATAATTTCCTGTAGGCTCTGGTGTCAGCTACATTAGAGGGGGGTGCATACAGTACTTAATGGGAGACTTTTCTTCCTGTTGATTGAACATATTAATGCACCATGAAATGGAACAACAAAGTTTTGTACAGAAATTAGGTTACAAGTACTCAGTGGGTGGTACCAAGCTCCACATGTGCTTATTCTCATCTTCGTGAAGTACTCTCTTGGTTTTCTTCCTCTCTCTCTAACCGCACTTTCAGGGTCTCCTTTTCGGAATCTTCCTGACACTGTTGGGGTTCCTCAGGGCTCAGTCCTACCTTCTTCTCTTTTCCCTATATACTGTCCCCAGGTCCAGTTTCTAGCATCTCCAGGACTGTCCCCGAGCTGCACCAATTCTCTGGAATGCTCTTCCCCAGACTATCAGACTTAAACTCCAAAGTTTCAAATGTGCTCTTTAAACCCATTTCTTTAGGAAAGGCTATCACACTTTCTAACTGCATGAAATGTCAGATCTCTCTTTACTAACCCCTCCTGTGTCCTCCTGTCTGTTAGCCAGTAAACACCAGTTAGATACCAAGCTCCAGGCTTCTCTGCAGTCCCATTGACTTTGGACTTTGTATAAAGGATGGCGGCTGATGGAAGTTTCAAGCAGAAACATTTTTAATTATTACATTATTTTATTCAGTTCCCTTATAAAAGCTCTTTCACCCCCTCAGACTAAGTTCTTACAAGCAGGGCCCTAACTCCGACTGTTCCATACAACTGTAGTATTTTATTTGTATATGTCCCATATGATTTGTAAAGCGGTACAGAAAAAGATGGTGCTATATCAAGATTATTATTATTATTATGATTATTATAGTAAACTCTGGGCTGCTCCCTTGTACTTGAGTAAAGGCACAAACCATGTATTTGCAAGTTTTACAGGACATCATTGAGGTCACAGCATGTATAATGCAGTGCATGCTCCATCCTGGTCTGTGAGATTTCGATGTAAGAGAGTGTTGGGCAAGATAGCACTGTAACAATAAAACCATGGGGTGGGTGGGGGTATTCATGATGTGGTGTTTTAGGACAGCCTGAGCCCTCACAGGACCCTCACCCCCTTGTAAGTATGATAAAACTGAATTTTTCTTGGCAAGCAGATTTCTTTTTACAGAAAGAAGTAATGTTAGCACATCTGTCTGCTTAAGTTTATTGGGCTCACAGCAGTGACAGGCTTTCTTTAATGGTTGCAGCTGCATGTGTATTAACCAATGCAGGACTGGCTAGTGACTGGCAACAAGCAAAAAAAAGACTTGAGGCATATGCCATTGGTGGCAGGAAAAAGCCAACTAGAATGAATACAATATATGATACTGGCATGTGGGAAAGGTTTGCAGAAAACACACCAGAAAACTCCCCCAAACGTTGAGCGATGTCTAGATTTAAATGAAAGCATTACGAGGTCGAAAAACATTTTGACAGAAGAAAAAGTACAAATGTTCTAGTTGTTTTGCTGGGGGGAAATGAAAGGAGAGATCAGATTATTAAAATGGAGTCTTCTGTGTTCTCTTGTGAAAGCGTTTGACAAGTTGAATGACCTTAAAACCCCCAGTCATACATTCATGTCAACTTTCAATGGCTGATTATGTAGCAAAATAAAAAAAACCCATTCCAGCTCAGGACCAGAGCGAGGGAACAACTGAGCTTTGTTTGGGAAGTCTGACATGCTGCTTAAGATTAACCACAAAGTGCTGCTGACCAGGATACAAAGCAAGTTTATGCCAAAAACACAGCTCATGCTTTATGTCCTTGTGCTCATAGGGTGTGGGGAACAACCGCGCATTGATATACATGTTGTTTATGTGTTAAGAGCCCTGCCAAGAATGAGGTGCCCTGTGGTGTTTGTGGGTAGCCCTGTAAGCCAGGAAGTAGACCAGTGGGCACTCAGCAGAGCATTAAGATTCCTGAAATGCATCTAGGAATTACGTGCTGTACAACTCTGGATTGAGAGCTTTCCTTTGTGTACCACATATGTATGATCGTCCACTAATATGGTCCATGTAAGTAATTGTCTTAAATTTTTCAAAATATTTTTTACAACCATTACAAAATTAGATATTAGATATAACACTATTAAAAATGCCCAGCGGAACGATGTTCTGCACTCCGAGAAAGCACACATGCGCTTACAGATAGGTTAAGAGCAAGGATAACGTAGAGGTGCAGGGTATTTACATGGTGCAATTGTCAGACTGAATAGTGCTAATAGTGAATAGGCCAATGCAATGTACAACGGGGACATTTAGATGAAATGTCTGGACGGGCTTTGTTTCCGACTTGGTCTCAGAAAGCAGACACATATTTATTATTGTGGAGATGTGCAGATACATTTTTGGCGCTAAGACCATTTTCTGTCCCAGGGACCAAAATCAGCCTAAGCTCCAGAAAAGTGTCTGGCAGTCTGAACAGGATGAGCAGCCTGCGCTGGAGCGCAGCAGCAATGCATTAGTGGTGGCCTCGTCCGACACCTCGTCCAGTCCGAATTGGACACCAGGAGGACAGGCAGCAGACATCCTAACGTGGTGAGTTTTTTTCCTGAGTGCAATAGCAAGGTTTTATGTCCCTGCTGGACCAAATTTCTTTTGGTCCACTTTCCAACAGTCTACAGAGCCCAAAAATGGCTACAAGGCATATTTATTTGTGTACCAGTTTGACCACCACCAAAGCAGGTGGAAAAAGTCATTTTTTTTCTGGCGCCGCCAGCTAATAGGTTGGAGAGCAGAACATGTGGCGAGTGCACAAAAAAAACTGGCAGAAACGTCATAGTAAATGTCCCCTTATGTGTAAGCAACAATTACTACAGCAATCATTACTCGACCATTCAATTCTATGGATTATCAGCAGGGCATCCCATGTTTATGAAGGCGATGTTCTTACATTAATCCAGCATCTTTACTTTTGCATACAAGATGTAATCAGCCAATAAAAAAAATTGGCTGAATCTCCTGGTTTCAGTGGATTTGGCAGACCATTTATATGTACAGAGGCACTCTACACTTAATGGAGCCGAGCTGATCATTCACATGTCATTAGAGTTGAGAGATATCCATTGTGTGAACTTACTAAAAGCTCTCTGGTATGTATTAGAGTCTGTTTTTGTTTGATTGATGGCTGATCCACATCAGAATGTTTGAATGCACTGCATAGGGAGAAATCTGACAGATATGCAGTACAATCAATATCAGATATGTATGTAAAATGAAAATAGTTTTTACACAAAAGGAGGGTCGTCATCAACAATGTTTAATTCATGTTTACAACACACCAATATACACATGTATGTGTATATATATACATATACACACACATATATATATATATATCTTGTCTTAAAGGGGTTATCCGGGTTTAAACATTTTTTTATGGCCGGGCTGGGGAGGGATAGTTAAACATAATAAACATAGACTTACCTCCTCCGGCGCCGCCGATGTCCCGCGCTGTGGTCACTTCGATCCGTGCCCCTGTAAACAAACAGGGGCACGGAAGCCGCGCACAGGGAGCTTCTGGTCCGCGTTGTGGACGGCTCCTCCCATCCGTCCCCATCTCTCAGCATTGTAAGCGCTGGGAGATGGTGTGCATGGGAGCTTCCGGCCGGCCGGAAGCTCCCTGTGCGCCCTTGTACTGAAACCGGCGCACGGAGAAGACGGGCCGAGGAGCGGGACATCGGCAGCACTGGAGGAGGTAAGTACATGTTTATTATGTTTAAATAGCCCTCCCCAGGCCGGACATAAAAAAATTTTTAAACCCGGATAACCCCTTTAAAACCATTTTAAAAAATGTGAAACAAATTCATAGACACTAACCTGTGTTCTAGTGTTCATAAAACCCCACAAATGTATTAATTTACCATGCTAGTTATATATGCAAGATGAGCAGTGTGCAAATATATTTCTATCCAATACACAGAGCCTTCATGGGTTAAAGCAAAATCAAAGAAAAAATATAAAATCACTATCATAATAAATGCCAGTAGTGCCAAATATAGCAATGACCCAAACCTAGTAAGCCCATCAGTCTGTCAAGTATTTAGTCAGGTAAGTGGGGGAAAAGAAGGACACATGGCTTGTGGCACCCCACATGTTCCCTAGGGAATAAAGACCCATAAAGCTCAGTCATTTGCTCTGGGTCCAACTCCCAGCGATCAACTCCGTTCACAAGAGGGAGTTTGAGCCGTACATTTCCCTTGTGTTCAATTACAATAAGACAGAATTCAATAGTTCCACATTTTAAAAACTACAATGTAATAGATCAAGTGCAACTCTACAGAGGTAATGACCCCCCTGGGAAAAAATACACTATGCACAATGCAATGTTCTTGGGTCTTTGACTTGAGCAAGACCGTCAGAAGGTGAGAAGATGCATTTCATGGATAAATTATTAAAAACAATTCATGTTATTTTTAAAATATTTAACAAGTAAAATGTTTGAAAATAGTTTATATTTTAAACAGCTTTAAAATTCACATGTGCTTCCAAAAAAAGACTGTGCTAAGAGACTCTAGGAGGTGATAGTTTACAAGTATAGGCCCGTCTACAACATCCATCAGCAACTCCACGAATAACCCTTTAGCTGGGACAACATTAAGCATGCAATGAGTAAAATGATGGTACCTGAATGACTGTAAGTTACTAAACACACTTGACCTCAAAATTAAAGCCTCTACATAGACTTAAAGGGGTTGCCAACTATAACTAAACTTTACCAGGGTAACTTCAAATATCCAAATAGCGCCACCCATATAGTACTGACCCTGGTAAAGTTTGTGTTAAGCTGCTGGTGGATGGAGGGGGACATGCAAACATTACTGCCTTGACATACCCCTGAGCTGGTGCTCGGTACTTACAGCTTACCCCTGCCATTCTAACTGGTAGGTTTCCTTTAAGGCTGCAGGACATCACAGGAAACCCTGTGTGCAAGTGTGACCTGATAGATTGTAAGCTCTTGTTAGCAGATAGTTCCTACGGTTTCATCTGGTAATGTAACTGCTCCGGAATGTCTTATTTTATTTGTAACCCATGATCTGTAGGGCCGGATTTAGGTAGGTGAGGCCACTGGGCACAAAATCTGATTGGGGCCCCTACTGAATGTAGCTCAGAAACATTTTCTATTCTAAATCATCATTAATATAGTAAACTTTCTACTTCTTACATGTCAGCTTAGATGCCGACTTAACCGGCACAGTGCAGCGGTGTTAGCCTAACTGCTGGCCTAGCTGTCACAGTGGCAGTAGAACTGAATACTTTTCCTCGCCGCCACACTAGTCCCATGTGCCATTGCTTCCCTGAGAGGTCTGTTCTCACACAGATTGGGCCACGGGACCTCGAGGAAGTAAACCTAACACTGATTTGCTTGGTTGTCACTCAAGGCATGAAGCACAGCACCTATAAAAAAAAGCATGCTGCATGCAGAATGTGCTAGAGTATGGCTTGGCAGGCACACTCTCACAGACAAAGCCATTAAGATTTGGTCATAGCTGGAAGGTAGGCACACAAGTGCTTTAGTGGCACTGCCACCGTGCATCACTCCCAGAGACATTCAACTCTCAGCTGTGAGATGATTGTTAGGCATTGATGGTGGTGTGCCTTATAAGTGGTGGGGGCCACGGGGTGCACTTCCCTAGAGCCCTCCCTATAATACGGCCTTTTCTAAACCTTTTCAAGCTGTGAATTGAGTCGACCAGATACCATGTGGACTAGGTGCTTTAATGTTCACAAACTGCGTTATAACTCGTGTACTAGATTCCGGATTTCTTCAGTGTTGAAAGATTAGATATAATTCTCAATGCTCTGGTGGTTCAACCCCTATTCAGTGATGATATCTAGATCCATATGATCATTGCAGCCAGTCACTACCAATGATACTAGCTTGTACCTTATGTACATGACCATTGAGGAAGCCATTAGAGCACTGGTACAGCAGGAGATTTCACAGGTTAGTAAAGTTAGTTTCACGTTCTATAACACTACCCGCAAATACTGGCAATGAAGAAAGTAGCAGCACACAGTCTTCCAATTCAGGATATTTTATTCACATGTGGGTACAAGGCAATGTTTCAGCTAACACAATGTAGCCATTTTCAAGACAGAGTGCAGCTACCATTACGAGTCTGGGGTCTTGGGTCAGGCCCACATAGTCGGCACCCAACGGATTGAATCCCTTTTCTCACTGTGCTGCCTGTTTGAATTTTTTCTTGTCCCGCAAATACTGGAATGTTCTTCAACTCTTAGCAGCGCTTTTGAAATATCTTTTGTTTCTTTTATCCCTTTCCACATCAAACTCTATAGTTTTATTGTGTAAGAGTACAAACTCTTTCTTTTTATTTAAGTACACCAGGAAAATTTGCACCCAGCAGAAGATAATTTATTAAGCCTTCGCTGTAAAGATGTGCAGAGCGTTCTGTAACTGACAAGTGCCTGGCTATACTAAATTGCTCAGCTCTCTCCTGTAACTAGTATCATTTTTCACGTCAAACTGGAGTCTGGACTATAAATAATGTCCATGGATAGAAAACCATTGTGAAAGGCTGAAAACTAAAGAAAAAGCACAGCAATCTCACAGTTCTGAGATAAGCATCAGGGAGCAAAAACAAGTTGCTTTATATTCCCAACAATACATACATTTGGGTATTAAAATGGATAATAGGTTTTTCATTGTGACCTTGTGTGTTAGTGGCCAGACAAGCTGGGAAGGCCTTGGCTCCTTGTATGCAGCTTAGATGCTAAAGTACCATTATATAGAAAAATAACTCTACCCCCCCCCCCCAATTGATTGAGAAAGGTCGCTCCACTAAGGTAAGCGCATCCGTCTACACCGTCTACTTATAAACCTTAAGATATTAGTAATCCTCAGAGGAGCATCTGGCCAATTAACCACTGCACAGCTGGATACATTACCCAGCACTGGGTACATCAAGGTCAGCCATCCATACAGTTCCTGTTTATGTAAAACTAAGAACGTTAATGTTCCATTTCCAGAATTAAAAACATGAAAAAGGTAAGGTTTTTATCTGTCTCTGCCTCTGTCACAATCTGCCACACATTTGGCTTTGCAGCAACTTGACATCTGAAGTGCTCCTGTGTGACAGGGGAGCGCATTTACCATTCAACGCTGCATTTAACTATATGGCTTTCTGATGTTCTGTTTATGGTTGGGAGGATACCGTTTTCCACAGAGCTAGTGTGTGGCAGGTAGAAAGAAGATATTTATCCATATCAAAATAGCTTTCTGTACACAAAACTGTGCAATACAGCCATGGCTTCTACTTTTAATTCATCATGTTTGGAAGAAGCTCCTTCAGAAGCAGCAGGAAGAAAGCAAAGAAAAAAAAGTTCTGAATATACATTTTTATTCTTCTTTATACAATGGCCGTTTTGAGGAGCCATGTACCATTAGCTTATTGTAGTACTATGATGATACTCTGTGTCCTCATATTATATATATATACATATATACACTTTGCTCTAAATGTCTTAATTATTCTACTCAAAAGAGTTGTTTCTAGTTGGAGAAACATGACTATTCCGTCTCAAAAAAATCCCCACAAGTTTATTTCCGTATCTTCAATGTCATACAGAATCTAAGAGAGGTGCTGTCTTTAGGTCTTTAGACCAACTACAAACAAATCTTACCCAACGGCCAGAAAAGTTATGTAGGCACAACACTAGGGAAGAGCATGTTGGAGAGGCGCTGTCACCATGTAAGGTCTATAGACCAACTACAAACAAGTATTACCCGAAGGCCAGATAAGTCTTGGTCGTTTGAAAAATTTTGTCCAAAAACGGGTTTCAATTTTTGGGGACTTTCCAAACTCACATTGATGACCCAAGACTGACTTGTGACGCTGTGTGCTTGTACAGGCGTGGATCTCTTTCTGGGATAAAGTGGCTGTAATGATCACGAGCAATCCTTGCCCTCCGGGTCAGCACATATAAAATGCCCTTAATGCTCATGTAACACCCCCATTACATAATCCTTGCTCTGGATTGGGGCATCTCATATGTTTGAGCTCTTCCAGCCATCTGTATGTACTCACTTGAACTGAGCATTCTGAATCCTTATGGTTGGCTACACCCGAATTAATAGCATATTACCGCACTTCTCACTGCAGTTAATAGGGCCCTTGGAAGAGACTTGTCTGCTTATAAATGTAAACACATTTTCCTCAGGGTGGAGGCGATCAGGGTACGCCCTCCAGATTTAATGTAAATGAAGTTTGACATGATTTATTCTTGCCTTGAGATAAAACATCAGTCACTAGTATTGAACTGTTAACCTCCGGAGAGATTGTGTTACAGCATCACGTCATATCATGTTGGCCGGCAGTCTAGACTCTGAACAGGAACACTATCATGAATCTATTGCTGGTATTGTCCTGCAGCGCTTGTAAAATCCATCTACACATGGAATCACTTTTTTTTTTTTTTACTCAATGGATGGGATTTGCGCCGCTCATCTTTAAACCTATCGTTTCATGGGATCATAGGGTAGTTCTATATACATATTTGTTGAGAATACAGTACCTACATTCTATGCAAAAGGTTTATTTTAGGGCATATGAAAAGCAGAGTGAAGAATATAGTAAGCTGGAGAAAAATGAGGATATATGACACAGAGTTGTCAGTGACTCAAGGAGAATGAGGTCTTGTGACGGGAAGAGCAAAACGTAAGATATAAAATAACTATGCAAATACATAACAGTGAAATGCATGCTTGGCTTTACATTTATGATCTATTCAGAAAAAAGGGATTTTTAGGCATCTCACCGTACAAAAATTTACATTACTTGACTCCTGTTAATAGTTTATCCTGCTCGTAACCAAAATCTGAAGCCTGGGAGCCAGTGAAGAGCTTGCAAGAAACATCTTGTCTGCTATATATAAACTTTTATTATTAGTATTTTTTTACTAAATGGAACCCTGGGAGCATTTTAATGGAAATGTCAACTCCTAGGTATATCATGAAGAAACGTTTGTTGCTTATGTATAATCCACGCATCTTTTTGAAATATATTTATGAAAAGAATTGTTAGTTTCCCCCTCGAAGACGCTGTTCACTCCTTATTGCACGGGTCTACTAATAATTCATTCAGAACCAAATTGTTTTACAAGGTTGTACGTTCCTGCCACCAAGCAGCTATTTTGTCTTAAGTGATTCTTTCTCTCTGTGTTCTGAAACCTTACATGCTCAAAGCTATTTGGGAAGCACTGGGTGTGTAACAAGCACATAGCTACGCAGCATTACTGGAGTGAAGATGATGGACCAACCCATTTACGCCATCGCTGTGACTTGGAGACAATCAGTAAAGTGATTGTGTCTTTGACTTTAGGACAAATTTACTGATTTCTGCCTGTGATGAACTATAATTATATCTGACGGCAGAGGACGTGTGTTCTGAACATGTGAGGTAGCCAAAGCTTGGTTTAAAGTGTGAACATGCCGTGTCTATTCAGGATGTGATAATCATTTCATAGTGTTGAAAAGCCCATTAACAAGTTCTTTTAGGCCTCATTTCCTGATAAAATGTGCTGCTGTTTATATTTGTAGATATAACTACAGTACGTTCACATCTTTCATGAGTTCTCACATTTGTCTTTGTGCTTTCTCACTTTTTTCTCCTCCCGCTACAGGGGAACATGATCGTAGAACATTTATACGACAAGGAAATAACGTATGTGCAAAATATGCTTGGGTATATTACACGCCAACATGTGCCAAGAGATATCCGTGTTATAACAACACATTTTGTTAGAGGATAAACATGTGCGACATATACTTATACAGTCTTGCAATCATCCTAAAAAGGAGGGAAAATCACAATGTCATTAGCCATAGAAATATTCAGTGTGCTGCTGTTCTTTCATCACTTCCGCCTCCTTCTCTACATGGTCTTGGTGACACATTTCTAGTTAGTTAACAGACTAGCAATTATTCCTGCCTATATAAAAATGGCTATGTTGTTCCAAATGGTCAGTTTCAGAGGGACAGTCTTACTATTTAAGGGTCGTTTCAGACAAACATGGTTGGCCCATGAACCACAGACCATGCGTGTTGCGAGATTTTACTGACTGACCACAAACGCCGGGACAGGACCAAGAGTATCTGTGATTTATAACAATAATATTTATATACAACCATCAAATTCCATAGAACATTCCACAGTCATGTGAAACAATAGCAGTGAGGGCCCTGCTTGTGAGGGGGATGACACACGAAAAATAAGTGCTTGTATAATGGTCTGGCCATTTTTATAAGGGAAATAAAAATATTTAAAAAAAAATAAAAATGCTGCTGCTTGAACCAGCCATCAGCCTCCTCCTTTTATACCAAGTCAGTGGGAATGCAAATAAGATTGGTACCTGCCATTTTCTGGATAACTGACAGGGAGTCTCAAGCAGTTAGGGAATGTGATAAGCCTCCTTAAAGGGAACCTACCAGCACAACTCTACCTATAAAGGTAGATCGGGTGGTAGGTGGATCAATAGGACATGAGGATAGACCTCGTCCGACGAAATCGCCGTCTGCGCATGCGGAGAACAGCAGGCCGGCACCTGTGCAGCTCCGGATTCGGAACAGTGACCGCGCAGGCTACGAGGAGCTGCGCGCCAAAGATTTTTGGTAGGTGGAGAAAAGAGGCTACTGGGGCGTGGAGTAGCCGCCCCGTGTAGCCTCAGCTGCGGCTACTCCACGCCCCAGTAGCCGCATAAGAAAATTTACATATCTGCCTAATAAAACTTATAAAAAAAAAGTGCGGGGACGTGAGGATTAGCCCTCAAAAGGGCTATCCTCTTGTCCTATTGATCCACCTACGACCCGATCTACCTTTATAGGTAGGTTCCCTTTAAATAAATGGATTTTAAGAGCATGTTTGAAGCTTTGGGGGATGGCTATACATCTAATAGACCACAGTAGGACATCCCGGATGCAAAAAAAAAAAAAAAAGTACTTTCTTTAACCCATGGATCAGCATTACAGTTTTATGCCGTTGTAGTGCAGGGACTCCTTCAACCATATATTGCCGGCACAGTGGTTGGTCCATGAAATCATGTGAATATAAACTTACAAGAGATCCCAGCATAAATGCTTATGAATTAGCATAAGTATTGTACTTAAAAATATACCAAATTTATCAAATGTTGATAAATTGTGCATGAATTACATTAATGCAGCCTTTGGTAAAAGCAACTCATGTACCCTGTTATTAATCTGTCTCCTTCAGTACATAGCACATAGTATCATTCACAGAAGTGAGGATGTCCGCATTCCCCCTCACTTTAAACCCTCTCCCATGAATAACCCAATAAGCGCAGGAGCTCTGAATGCCAACACTGTCATCTAACCTGAAATATACTGTAAACTGATGCAAGGAAAAGTCTTCGTATTAATCACATAACTGCTAATTGGCGTTATTGTTTAAGCTGCTTCAGTGTGAGTGGATGTTTGTGTTTAAGCAATTAACTGATTACTTTCCGGTTTTAAGCTAATGAATTCATTATGATTAGATATTCATTGTGATTTTAAGATGCTGAACTAGCTAAGCAATTTACCATTAACTATTGCACCACTTAGTCTTGAAGTGTAAAACGGGCGGTACCCTGGCCGTATCTTGTGGACACGCTTCAGTGCGGAGGATGGGTCTCTGAGATGCATAGTTGTAGATGATACAAAGAGTCCCTTGTTCTCTGCAGATCATGATTACAGTTTGGCACTGCTGTTATACAACATAGAAGGGACGGTGGCTGGTCCATGAGATCTGGCCAGAGCCTGGTCAAGCCCATGACAATGAACGACGTACAAGTGCATTTCAGTTTAATGGCTGAACTAACTACAGTACTTTTAATGGGAAAGACTACATTGCCAGTTCGGTTGAGAAGTAATAATTCTCTATATAGCACACACAGATTACGCAGCGCTGCACAGAGTTTGTCAATGTGGCTCACAATCTAAACAACCTACCAGTATGTTTTAGAGTGTGGGAGGAAACCGGAAGACCTGAAGGAAATCCACGCAAACATGGAGAGAACATAAACTCTTTGTAGATGTGGACCCTGGGACTTAAACCCAGGTCCCCAGCGCTGCAAGGCTTTAATGCTAACGACTAAGCCACCGTGCTTAGAACATGTCCTAGTCTGAACTGTTTATTCATAGGGCAAGATCTTTCATACACAGGGGCTTTAGCTGACACTAAAAACATCAGCAGGATCTAAAGATTTGTGCTACTGACCAGCAACCATTCAGCTTAAAGAGTCACAGGCGATAGCCAGTGCATAGGAATGCCCTGAGCCTACCAGCTCCGCCACTAGCCATGTTCCCCTTCAGTTTCACTTGGCGTAGATATAGTGTAAAGAGTAAAACAATTGCAATGTCTGGTGGAAAACTGGTCTACATGTCCTAATAGACTACAATTCATGAGGATCTGTGAAAAACAGATTCCTAACACAAGCCACTTGGCTATGAAAAGTGCAAACAAGACATCAGTTTACCACAGTCAAGAAACTACTGCAGGAATTTATACTTTCATGGTTCCCTCCCCTGATGCATAAAAAATGAAAAACCAGACACAAAAACAATGTTATTCTTTCAACGAAGTTATGGGACACAAGACGAAAACACAAAAATAAAGTATACCAATTTAACACAAGTCCAAATTTCCTACAGTGTACAGCTAATCTGAGCCACGATAACCTTCTGCAACAGAACTCTTCTTCCTGCATGTACACACAACTAAATGAAACAAACCTAAATAAAAACATGCAGGATCAGCAGACTCAATAACTATACTGTACAAAGAAAACATAATAACCTTGCATTATTTGGTGGTTAGAAGACTCAAAAATTGGAGAAAGACTCCTTTATACTGAACATCCTTCCCACATCGAGGTGCAAGCTTCTGCAGGAATAATTTGACATGCCCTAAAGTCATTGTCTTCTGTGAAATATATTTCCCAACAAGCAAATACACACACACACAAAAACACACACACACACACAAAAACACACACACACACACAAAAACACACACACACACACAAAAACACACACACACACACACACACACACACACACACACACACACACAAAAACACACACACACACAAAAACACACACACAAAAACACACACACACACACACACACAAAAACACACACACACACAAAAACACACACACACACAAAAACACACACACACACAAAAACACACACACACACAAAAACACACACACACACAAAAACACACACACACAAAAACACACACACACAAAAACACACACACACAAAAACACACCTTCATATTCAAAATCATATTTAGGATAAAAATTCTTCTTTACCAAAAACAACATTTTAGAAAAAATGTTAGCGTGAAGAGAAAATGCCCTCCTTCTAATCAGATCAAATATCGGGATTGTAGGGACTCCAACTTGTTATGATTCAATTGAAAAGTTTTAGGTTTGGTCCAGTAAAATTAGCATGTGCACAAATTCAGTTTGTCAAAGGCAACCAGCCTTTTAAACATAGTCCTACATGCCATCTATTGAAATTAATCAGATTTTTTCAGGATTACAAGTGTTTAAATGTTGGGAGACTCTGATCCCTATCTAGAGCTGTGTTCCCTTGCTAGAATGGGTCAGCTTAAGAGAACTCAAAGAGAGTTTGGCCTGGAATGATACAGAATCATTTGTAATCCTAGATGGGCCTTTCAAAAACATTCCAGTTCTATAAATAAATTTTAAAAACAAGCCTTTGGTAGAACAAGAGAATAAAATAAAATAAAAATAAAAACAGCAATCGGCCATTCATGCCGAACACCAATAACATGAGAGTGAATAGACCAAACTAAGCAAACATTGCCAAAAAAAACAACTGAACAGATTTAACACAATCTGTTAATTAAATGACAATGACAGAGCCGAGAAATGACTTAGATTATGGTAATTACTGTTTAGTTAATATCAGCACAATTAAGTCAACCAATTAAAATTATGACTAATTAGTCAAGCCCTTCTACCCAATGATTTATTACCCTATAGCGGATAAACAGAAGAGCCTATGGAATGTGTGACGGCACGGAGAACAATAGGTCCTATTAATAGGAAATTGCAGCATTCCGAGTAGTTACACGTGTTTCCGAATAAATTCTGCAATCTCTAAGCATAAAAATCACAATTAACCTGAGACTAAAGGAAGGGGGCATAAAAACTGTGCACTGGGCAGCAGGACAGCTCAAAGAATGATCTGTCAGGAAGATTTTTAGCCATGCCCTTTAAGTTGGATTAATCGTCACAAACTTGACCTCTAATAAACTCCCATGACCAAAAGCAGAAAAACAGAGACACTGTTTGTACGTCTTTGTAAATTATACTTCCTTCCCATTTCAACACCCGAGCCACAGTCCAAAGATTTTCCTGCAAAAAAACAGGATACAGTGAGAGAATAGAAATTCACACGGTTACAGAGGGAAGTTATTGTGGTGAGACAGAAGACAAAATGAATATTCTGTCAGATCCCTGGGACAAGGGCCAAGTGCTCTGATAAGAGGTCGGCTGAGGTTCACGGGGGTCACATTGTAAACACTTTTATTTATTGCACTTGGCTTTGATGCTGCTCAGCCACTTCTTGACAAGTAAAACAGTTATTTGGATGAATGTGCAAACTTAATAACTCCTCTACAAAGCATAAAGGACACAAGAGGAGCAACATGAATGGCTAAAGGCAGTGAGCTGAGCTACACGAGAATCTGCAATAAAACTCCACCTGTACACTGGTAGGTCCTACACATAAGACACGGGTACAACTTCACAGCTGTGCACCATTATATACATATTATTCATTACAATGCAAAGCATAATATGTATATGATAGTGCACAACCTCCATTCTTTGCAGTGTGGCTGGTTGGGTGCCTAAGCCCCCAACACTGAGGGTCCTGTAGAAGCTGCTATTGTTGCTACCACGGTTAGGCTCCTTCTAAATATGAAGAAACATCTTACTATGCGCATGATATCCTTCTCAAAGTAAAGTACAAGTAAAATGACAATTAGTAGTGTGTATTCAACACTACAATAAAACATCCAAAATTAACACATTCATCTCTATAGGGTGTACTAGGGCACATTCTCACTAGGAATAGCTTGGAGGGGGGGGGGGGGGGTGCTAGGGCGAGTGGTTGATGGGGTGTACCAGGAGAAGGAGCCACAGGGAACCCCCACAGGAATAACACCCTGGCTGAGGAGGAAAGGAGAAGGGGCAGAGGGAGACCGCTTAACCCCTGCTGCATCACCCTGCATTAACCCCCAGCAGCCCATACCTCTGAGATCGGAGCTCTCTGACACCCTGAAGACAAGTTTCCCGGAAAGTGTAGCTGGCTTGAACTGTGCACAGGTCTGCCACCTGCTGGTCATTTTTAGGTACTGCATTTGATCCTGCGCCTTATACTACAGTGCGCCTTATATATGAACCTAGATGTCTTAGCAGGCATTTATTAGAGGTGCGCCTTATAGGCCGAAAAATACGGTAATAGAACAACATGGCTGTTTTTTTTCCAGAAACCGTACCGCAGCTGTCCACAGGTTCTGTAAGCTGCTGCAGCCAACTCCTATTCCCTTTATTAATATCAAACACAGCCAAAGGAGAGGTGTTCCACTTTTTTTACGTTCCTGGAAAACTAATGATCCTGTATCTACGAACCTGAGGCATTGCTAAGGATCTGAGAGACAGAGCAAAGTTGTTGTTTTTTTTAAATTTTAATGTTTCACTGTGATACGAGTCAAAATAAGAAGGGCATAAAATGAGGGGCTACTTATGCATTAGCAGATTTATGTCTTAATTGTTACTTTAACGCATAAAAAATGTATATGCATTTCACACGTGTTATTAATACTGAAGGAGAAGGCTTTGCCTTTGTCCCACCTATGGAGAACTTTGCAGAAATCAAACAAACAGTCACTGACAAGTTCTGGCTGAGCAAACAGACCGTTATCAGATTCTCCATTTAGAATGGGTAGATGAGAAGGCAACAGTATCATTAGTAATGATAATTACAATAGTAATATAATAAAATATAAAAAGATAAAGTAAGATAAAAAAAATGTGTGTATGTATGCGTATGTATGCATGTACAAGCAGTCCTCGGGTAACGTACAAGATAGGTTCTGTAGGTCTGTTCTTAAGTTGAATTTGTATGCAAGTCGGAACTGTATATTTTATAATTGTAACCCCAGCCAAATTTGGATTTTAAAATTGTTGGATTGTCATAACCAGGATTATCAATAAAGCTTATTTACAGGCACCTTTGATAACTGTTATAGCTGTTTATTGTAGCCTAAGGCAAAAGTACAGTAAATTACCAACATCCAGAGGTCCGTAAGTAGGGGTCGTATGCAAGTCGGGTGTTCTTAAGTAGGGGACCACCTGTATACACACACGTGTTACCATTTTGTTTTTTAAATTGACGGAGGGGTATGTTTAGGGGAAATTTTTCTCCATTTATTATGAACTGTTTTGTTTTGCCCCTTTTATTTAAGTAATGAAAGAAAATAACAGTAACCTCAAAAAAGGACAGAGGCATGGTTCACTAGCAGCCCAGGAGACAACTCGATTCTTCTCTTCAGAAGTTTACTCCTCTCTACTCATTGTACTGGATGTAATTAATTATGGTAAAATTCCTTGGTGGCAGATAGGCTTCTATCCCTTTACCAGCAGATTTTACTGGTGAGAGCCAAAATTCTGGTGACAGGTCCTCTTTAATAAATTCAATTCTTCTAAATCTTTTTTAATGCATGTTTATATATTTACTATGCAGACTTTGTTCAATTTGTCCCCCTCCAGTGAAAAAGCTTTGAGCTCAGCATATCCATTCAGCTTAGCATTTACTGTCCTCCAGCGTTTCTCTATAAGCAAATGAAACCCATTTGGCGTGACAGGATGCTAAATAGTTTGTTGTCTCTGGGATGTATGGTACAACCCAGCTTTGTATCAATCACCCACTTTGTGTAGAGCTTTCAGTCCTTTTCTTATGGATCAGCATATGGGGGGAAAAAAAGTGAACTTGCCACGGTCTCCCTTCAGAGAGAAGTTGCTGGTCCATGATATACCTCTTCCAAAGTTCATCGGAGGAGGCAGGCTGTGATAAATCATACAGCTATTACTGACAAAATGTTAACATAGTCTGTGGAAATATTTCCACCTTCTCTCTTTGGAAAGTGACTGCTCCCATCCTTCATTCAATTTTGAGACAGCGCAGTTCTTCCAGAGCTGGAAGTGTCTAATATCATGTTCTACAAGACACTCACTGACGCAGCACAGGAAATGCAACAAGAGCTTCAATTAATCTTTATGGATTCCATGAGGGTCACTTTACATGTGGAGAATTACTGGAACCTGGTCAAAAGATGCAAGTGCTCTACTGCTACATGTAATGGGGCTGAGAAATAATCTGCCCTCAAAAAAAAAAAAAAAAAAAAAAAAAAAAAAAAATCGACGGTATATATCTTGAAAGAAACAGTGACTACATTAGATGTACCCAGGCTAAACTTGACAATTTGTTGCTGTAGGTCAATCATGTAATGACTCTCGAGCCCTGGATTCACAAGACTTATACTATATATAGGGGACTGGTTTTTGCCCTTATGGCATAGAGAACATAATCACCTTAAGCCTAGTGGAGCATGTAAGATATGTCACAATTCAGTGGCTCAATCCTAAATTATCAAAAATGTTGGGGGTACATCCTTATATGGAGTACTGAAAAAAACAAATGTTAATGTTACCAGTTTTTAACATATTTATTTGTCATTTTTCAGGACAACTTCCCTTTAATAGACTGATAAAATGAAACAAAATTTGTCCAATATTCATATAGAGGTGCCTCGACTTTCCACTGACGAGAAGTGGACTGCTAAATTTCCGCAGGTCCAATATGTCTGTTTCCATGGGAGCTAAGACACTTCTAGAGTAGCCCATTCCCTTCACACATTACAGGACACATGCAGGATTCAATATAGGGATCAGGAGGGAAAGCCAGGGACTGACCAATGTTTGCTGTCAGCTACCTGGAGTATATGGCCAAACACAGAGTCCGCTTGCTGGAAATAATAGCGATAAAGTAGTAGCCAAAGAAAGCAAATAATCTTATGTACTTTCCACCAGCAGATATATACTATAGACTCATGCATGCATCCCTAGAAGATGATATCACTTTGTCCTATACCCAAATGCAGCATGGTCAGATATGTGGTACATTCCTACAGGATGGAGTTTATGACAACGTTAGCTTTAAGCCTGGTTTTAGAGTCAATAGCCAAAATCAGTAAAGTACATTTAAATTGTGTAGATCAATTTGTCCATTCAGAAGAAAGTCAATCCACTCACAATCCCACACTTACATTTAGTACTGTATGCAAAGATCTTGAGTGAATACATAAGGAAACAACAATTACATCTAAATTATCCTACTTTTGGTATTTTTGACATACAAAAAAACAACAACAAGGATTCCAAATATCCAACAGTGTTCGATAAAGTAACAATGGACACATAAGACACCGAGATTTAGAGAATGATTTGCTCTTGAGCAAAGGAACAAATGAAAAGGACATCTGCAGTCACAGCCATTGAGTGGCAGCACTCCACCATCCAAGCAGGTTTATAAAATAGGAGGCAGCAAGGTTAAATAAATAACAGAATGGGACATGGAAAAGTTATACAAAACAGCAATAAACATCAATTTACTGCCAAATAAGAGAATAAAACGTAACTTCATGAAAGACCATATGGACACCGTTCTTTGAAGCTTCTCAGCAGGAAAATCAGTGTAGCCGTAGAGTTATACAAGATATGTTACATCAATAGTCCATGGCTCCCACTAGTATAGGGCATTTTAAGGAAGTCAGCCATCTGTGATATCTAGCAGGCTCCAGGCAAGATCACAGAGGCAAGAAAACACTAACAGGTTCTTATAATACTTGAAGCATGATGATAGTAAAAATATTTAATTTTTAATAGAGATCTCCCGTAACTATGTGTTTGAAGATATTACAAAAGGAAGTAAAAAAAAAAAAAGAAGAGAACATACATGTTGGCACAGAACCAATATAAAAAGTATTTTAATCAGAGCAGGTTAAATATAGAAAGTACAAGTTATACTGAATCCTACAAAATTATATATAAATCTCCAACATAATATGCTACCAATACAATGTAGTTTTATGGATACATTCATTTTCTACTGTAATTTTTGTGAAATTGCAGAGCACGTGCAGAGCTACAAAACTCAAATCTTTTGCTTTTGGAACGTCTCACAAGTGCTGGAAATCTGATGAAATGGTTTTCGTTGTCAACATCATATGGTTAATTATTCAGGTCTGTGGAAACTTGTACAGGCCGATTCTGTACAGTAGTTCTGGTAAGGGAATTTGCAGAAGGCGGAGGTATATAGTTACAGTAAACTAATGGTCCAAAAATAGCAGTGAGTAATGTCAGGCATAGTCTACCCCACAATATATAAACACAACTCAGTGCCAATGAGGACATCAGGGCATTAAAGTGTAGCTCCATACTGCAGTACACTCCCATACATATACTCTATGGCCTTATGTCATAACAAATTTTCAGCCTGTCTTTAGGAGCAGAAATAAATGCAAACCACTTGAAAATAACACGATTATAAGATTCAGGATGTCATAACATATGTCGCTGATCTGTTTTCTCAGTGATGTTCCACATCCATGCAGACTGCCGGAAACATGTGAATACTTGCAGGCAGAAGAGCTTTTCAGTTCCTGTTTGGAAGCCATCTTCACCAATTCCAATGCTTAGGTGTGGTCTTAGCAATTACTTAATGAAGAATATGGTATATTTCTATGGCAGTGACCTACACACTATAAACTGGATTTCCAGGGGTTTTCCAATTTCAGATATCTTTTGTAAAGCCACAGGAGGCCATAAACTTTCTCCAATTCACAACCAGTACTAGAAGTGCCTTGAGCTTTGGTACTATTGTAGGTTAAAGGGGTGTTCCCATTTCAGCAAATGTTATTGCAAGTTTCCAATCATCTGTATTGATTCCTCAGTTTTCTAGATCCCTATTTGGTTCCTTCTGTAGAAAGCATCAGTTTTTTTTCCAGTGGACAGAAATCTGACCATGGTCACACAGGTGCACGCCTCGTTATAACACAGCTCTGATTGCTCTCCTTTTTTCATTTTTTGCATTTTAATTTTTCACTCCCCACCTTCAAAAACCTCTAACTTTTATTTTTTCATATACAGAGCTGTGTGATGGCTTGTTTTCTGCGTAACAAATCGCACTTCAAAATGGTGGTATTTACTATTCCATGCTGTGTATTAGGAAGCGGGAAAAAATTCCAAATGCAGCGAAATTGGTGAAAAAATGCATTTGCGCAGTTTTCTTATGGGCTTGGATTTTACAGATTTCAATGTACGTGTCAAATGACAGGTCTACTTTATTCGTTGGGTCAGTACGATAACGGGGATACCAAATTTGTATAGGTTTTATAATGTTTTCATACATTTACAAAAATTAAAACCTCCTGTCCAAAAATAAATAAAAAAAATATTTGGCCATATTCTGGCGCTAATAACTTTTTTATACTTTAGTGTACCAAGCTGTGGGTAGTGTCATTTTCTACGACTTGATGACATTTTTAATGCTATAATTTTTAGCACTGTGCAACCTTTTGAAAACTTATTGGGTTTTTTTTTTTCATTTTTTTTTTAATAAAATGGCAAAAAAGTGCCATTATGGACTATGGGTGCTATTTTCCATTACGGGGTTAAACACAATGAAAAAAAGGTTATTATATTTTGATAAATTAGGAATTGCCACGTCCGAAAAAGCCCAATGTGTTAATGATTTTTAATGTTTATTTATATTTATATCAGTTCTTGGGAAAGAGGACGATTTGAATTAGGTTTTTTAATTAGGATTTTTTTTAAACTTTTTTTGTATTTTTACTATTTTTCAGACTCCCTAGGGTACTTTAACCCTAGGTTGGCTGAACGATCCCATCATATACTGCCATACTTCAGTATGGCAGTATATGGGGATTTTCCTCCTCATTCATTACAATGCGCTGATTGCACATTGTAATGAAAGGGTTAAAACAGGACAGTTTGCCGCTCCCCGATGATGTCACATGGGTGTTACTGGTAAGCCTTTGCAGCAACATGCACCTGTGTGACCATGGTCAGGTTTTTGTCCACTGGAAGTAGACAGGAGATTTTTTTATAGAATGACAGCAATCAGAGATCCAGAAAACAGTTAGGAATGGATGCATAAAGTAAATTGGAAAATTGCAAAATAGTGTGTGTGGGGGGGGGGGGGGGGAGAGTTGGAGAGGGGGGGGTTTTCAAGCTTAAAGGTAACCATGCAGGTTGCTCCATGTATACTACGAGACTTTGGCCTCTTAGTATATCAGGCACACATTCGGTATTGGCCCCAGAGATCTGTGTAAGCATGCCTTTGTGTGTGTTGTTAATAGCAGCAGGACTGTGAAGAATGCATTTATAGCCAAGGATTGTTGCTGGACTTGAAGCACAAGGTTGCTGTGAGATCTCTATATTACACAGCCCTCCCCTCCGCTTTACTATTTAGACAGGAACCTACTACAGCAGTAACTCAAAGCAGAAGAAGTGGCCGTGGTGTATAAAGAGCACCAAGCTACAATCCTGGAATAAAAATACACTTTTCACAAAGCTGCTCTGACTGTGGCTTTTTATATACATTTTGCCCTTCCTATTTATGGCTGGGTAAGCTGAGTAAATACCGTACCTGCTTTTCTCTGCAATACAATTCCTCATTGATATAAGAGGCAAGTATTCCTAGCCCATTAAACAGGAGCAGTGTATTGCTTTTTAACACAGTTACAAAACATCATGACACCATCTGGCAGCTTCAAACACAAAGGCACCCAAAGACGTAACATATGTTACATTAAGTCCAAACGCTTCTTCTGCCTCCTTCAAAACATATTGTGGGAAAAACCCAATATTGCCAATAAATCAGAACCAGAAGCCCTGTGGGAATAGCCATTGCCTTGCTAAAGCAAATTACTCTTGTATGAATTGCTCACACAATGCTAATCACCCGCAAAGACTGGGATACATTCCCCCAGGCCACAATGTGTAAAAGTACAATAAAAAAATATGTCTAAAATCATTCAAAGCTCAGGCCAGATTAAGGGCAATGCAGTTATCCAAACAGGCTTTATAGTCCAATATCCTGGCCCACTATAAACACAGACAGTGGAATTTCGCTGATGCAGACACCATCGTTCGATCCGATGTGGGAACTTGGGTGAAAGCAGACACACTTTTCAGAAGACGGCTAGGCCTGAGGCCTGGAACAAGACAATAGCCAAGTTCAGCAAGCCGAAATTTCATCAAAGCTCTTTCAGCAGTTTTTGATCTTGCAGACTTAAAGGCCGGAATGTATTTGTTTTATACAGCCTCAGGTTGCATTTTTTCCACGCTACTGTTTGCATTTCACATCACGATATGTTCCCCTTAGGAAAATTAAAAAGAATTTCTCCCTTTCAAAATTACTTATGTGTGATAACACTTTTTTTTGTAAGGAACACAAAGAATCTGATCCCTGAGCTATTTCAGTTAGCGCTTGTATCGAGCTCTTGGACATTTACAAACCTGTTCTGTGGATAGATGTATCAGTCCGCACTCCGCACATAGATTCAGTCCAAGCATTTCACAACAATTAAGAAAATGCAAGTATGGCCCTGGAATCGGTGCCGATGGTATACACCAAAATATGATGTGCAAATAAAGATCAGCTAGCCCCATCCATTTTGGAAACCAATGTGAATCTCACTTACCGTATTTTTCGTACTACAAGGCGCACTAAAAATCCTTTGATTTTCTCAGAAATCAAAGGTGTGCCTTATAGTCCAGTGTGCCTTATATATGAACCGTCCTTACAGACAACAGCTGCCTTGAAATGTGCACAGGTCTGCCACCTGCTGGTCATTCATTCTTATAATCAGGTGTGCCTTATATATGAACCTAGACGCTTTAGCAGGCATTTATTGATGGTGCGCCTTATACTCCGGTGTGCCTTATAGTCCGAAAAATACTGTATTTATTTTGGACCTATTTCTTAGGTATCCTGAGTATATAAAGCCACATGTGAAAGAACCTGTTGTATAGTATAGAGCTGCCCATGAGCAAGATGTGATAACACACCCTAGGCCATGTCCAATATCCCAATAAAATAACAAGGACAAATCCAAAACCAGGCCAATATGCGTGTCGATACGAAAACGGAGATACCACATTAATAGGTGTTTTGGGGGAAAGAAAAAAAAAAACTTTCTGGATGGTCACCTCCTAAGCGCCATAACTTTTGCTTTTTTTTTGTCAATGTTAGGCTACTTTCACACGACCCCATGGCTGTATGATTTGCAACCAGATCACGGACCCCATAGAGGTCTACGGCACGTGGTCACAGTTGCATCCACGCTGCTCTTCTGCACTAGGTTGTGTGTAGGCCAACTATGTGAGGGCATATTTTTAATGTACCTTTTATTTGTACGAATCTCGGGGTTCATAAAACTTTATGATTGGTTTTCAGTTTTCATTCTGGACCCTTTGTACCCTCTGAAGTCTTTAAAGATTTAGCTACAAATGATACATTTGTTCAGCTGTAAATATATTGTAAGCCTGTAAGCCCTCTGCATACCCCTTGACAATCACCTTCCCGTTAATTTCCGTGGACTGGTCGTCAAGGAATTGAAACCCAGGGCTTTATGAAAATTGTGGGCCGCCTACATACAATCATACATACATACATAATAAACCGCCCATATCATAATCCACTACTGTTAATACCACCCAACCTTGAAATATAACTAAACTAAATAAGATTCTGCTTTATTCATGAATAAATATTTTAATATTTTAAAAGGAGATTAAGATTTGTGCGTGGAGTTGGACAACACAAAAATTGTGGGTCTGTAATGGAACACTGACCTGAGTCATAATGCATAACCTAAGGATAGATCATCAATATCAAAATGTCCCTGGGGAATTTAAAAAAAAAACCCCTTATAGATCCTGAGAAGAGGACAAACAGTAAAGCCTGACTTTCATTCTAATCCTGACTAATTCGGACACAACAAACTGATCCGTGTGAATTTGACCTATATATATTTTTTTTTAATGCTACCATGCAATCTATACCACACACTGTATATGAATACATGCATATGCCAAATCATAACAAGCAATGGTGCACCGAGGGTCAAAATGATACAGGTCACAGTCACTCAGAGCCACTGAATGAGCCATAAAATGTTCTCTGTTCTTATGTGGGAGTTAAATTAATACAGAGAATGTCACAGTATTCAATTTAACAAGCTGCTATGCTGACATCGCATAATGACTGCCGAGGAAAATCAATGTTATGACAGGCTACATAAATAGATGGATTGATAATTTTCATATGTATCATACTCTATGGGCTGTGCTGACATGCAACTTTGTGATTGAATGCAGCGTGAGTTTTTTTCCTTTATTTGTGTATTGCAGAAGCAAGGTTTTTTACTTAAATTTTAGTGCAATATCCACAATTTACAATTCATTTACATACTTTGTGCTTTTACAATGATATGGACATTCTAGACTAGTCAGCAGGTCACATGGTAAGAGAACACTAGTGTCTCACATAACAGGATCAAGTCGAAGTTTACACCATCATTGGAGACCACTATATCTGAAAGACAGGACCAAGAGAAAACCCCCAGGCTAATATTTTCAGATATAGACAGATATTTTCTGTGAGTTCCTAAAACACCCTGTCTGCAGTGAAAGATACTACTACAGGACCATGTAGTCCCCAATCCCTTCATTAAGACATTGTCCCATAAGCAACTAATCGGCTTAAGATAGAGCATTTCAGTAGGGGCGTAACCACTTTAGACTCCCAGACTATTTGTCACAGGATCCTGCATAAAATAATGCAGACTGCTATAAAAAAAAAAAAGTTTCTTGCTAACTTTTAGGATTCATTCTGGGGTTATGTACTCTCTTTAAGTCATTGTATGCCCTTACTGTTATAGAGGATCTGATAACCACCTTCCAAATCAGATTTCTTTATGGCCGAGTGTGTGGTCATCATACAGAAAATGAACTCTGAAGTGAGGTGTAGACTGGTTGTCAGGGAGGCGAAGAGTTTAGCACTGAAGTCAAGCTCTCCTCACCTCAGAACACCCCCTCTGGTGCAATTGACATCACAGTTAAGCCACTTACTGTTGTTCATGAATGCAGGGACATCAATTACAGCAAAGGGTATATACTGAGGTAAGGAGAGCTTAACTTCAGTGCTACTTTCTCTGCCACCATGACCAGTTTACATCTCAATTCAATGTAAATTTTGTAGATAATGCCATGATGCAGATTCCTAGGAGGAACATGATTTGAAAGGTGTTTATCTGCTTCACAACAAACTTATCGTTGATAATGTATTTCCCTTTGAAAGAAAGTATTATTGAAATATATTGAATAAATGTTAAACATGATGTGCATTGTATATACAAAACTTTACGAACATTTTCCTGTCAGTAAGGCTTAGTGTACGTAGCAGGAAATCCCTGATTTTGCAAGAAGGTGCATCCTAGAGTCAAGATATGCAATGTAAATTCATAAGGATGTAAAAAAGGGAATTTAAAAAAAAACAAAAAACAAAAAACAAAAACAAAAAAAAAAAACACACACATAAGGAAGGACAAGGGGAACTTAAAACACATCTCACATACTATAGTGTGAACAAAGAAACACACAATAGAGGATAGAACACCGGCTACAAACAGTAGATGGTCAACTTCTGCTGATGAAAAGATTCCAGGCTCATAATATATTCTTTAGGTTAGCAATCTCCACAGTTACGCCTGAGGGTAAAATCTAAAGCAGACTACTTTCACTTTGATTTGCTGCCTTTCCGCAATGTCAGGAAGCTCGTTCTGTAAAAGACTTTCCTGTGGAATGCTTACATTTTCCGGCTACCATGATGTTCATATTTTATTACTGACCAGAAATGTTGCCATAAAGAAGATGAAGGAGGAGGAAGGGAATTGGAAATATTGGAGAGTCGGGCAGGTTCAGATCTAGCACCTCATTAGGCCAAGTCCACACTACAAAACCTGGTGCAGATTTATTTGCCGCCTTCTTTAGTGACATTTAGAAATGGATTCTAAGGAATGAAAAGAAAATATTATTTATTTTTTTTAGGATCCATCGCATCTAATACCGCATAGTTTGATCAAGACCTTCATGCTCTCCTGTCAATGGTTATAAGCCACATGGTGCCAGGATTTCTATATAAATGATGAAATGGAAGCAGGCAGAGATCAGCGACCAGGTCGAGCCGCTAAGTGACTGCTGGCAGCACTATGCAGTGAACTGGAAAGGCAAGAGGATTTAGTTTTGCTTCTCTTCAAAGAGTTGTGCCTGGGAGTCATCCAAACTGAGGGAGGATTTTTTTCTAACTTCACAAAACTACCGCTTTGCAGCTCATCTTTGCTATACATTCCTTCTAATGTGCCTTTCTTCAGTAAGTGACATAGCGGTTCATTTCTATGAATTTCTCTCTATGATGACCTCTAGCCTCGGGATAACAGAGGGCCACCAAAAGGGCAATGCCAACTACTCCACCCCCCTTTTGACATACCAGACGCGTTACGTAGACACTGGGAGATTACAAGTATAATGAAAGAAAAGCCTGTGGCAGAAGCAATAATAATAACAGAAAACAACCAGAGGAAAACATTAGCAGAGAGAAGAGAGAACCAAAACGAGGGACTTGATCCAGCAGGAAACCAGTGACACAATGACAGGAAGAAACAGTCTGCAGTGAGCAGGAATGCATGGAGCGCCGCACTCACTCCACGCTTATGTGGTGTCAATGTAATGAATAGAAGCACATGACAGGATCACTGGGGCTTACTTGTGAGATAAAAGATTAGAACCAGGATCATACACAGTCATACAGGGATGGGACTGATTTGAGTCATTTTCACTCATTTTCTCATAGAAGACCCAATTCTCATGTTCCCCATCTGTTAGAATCTTTCTGTAACAAAAACCGTCCTATGTTCTGTAATGCAATTGTCCATCAGATAACTTCCAGATGCTAATTACACACTACAATCATTGGTCACTGGCTTCCAAATGTGTAAGCAGGGCAGGTCAGTATCTGGCAGATGAGAGGAGTCTCTCAGAACAAGTGGACTGAAATTGGTCAAATACCTGTATGTTTAAAAGAAACCCTAACAAAGATTAACCCTAAGTTACACCTCTACCACTGAATTCCAAAATGGGGTTTCCTATGTCATCACTGTGATTTTCTGACAGTCTTCCAAAAAATGCCAGGATCACTAATCTGGGACCACTATGTCATACACAGCATTTACAGTAATAGAAAGGATCATACATACATATAACAGACATTATCCGTTTGCTATGATTACAAGAGTCCAATATAGGATTGAATTTATGTAGTGTAACACATATTAAAATTGACTTTCCTTTATTAAGTAGATGTGTGTATTATATTATATATATATTGAAAAGAAATGAAGCAGCACTCCAACTATGATACGTCACAAGAGGAAGTGAAGTTTATTCCAGAACAGGTTAAGTTTCGGTGCAGTGTCCTTTCTGAAGCTGCGTCACCATTCTTGGAGTATTGACGTATCTTTCCTAGGCGCCACTATTCAGAATATACACTTTACCTTGTTGGCCTGTGTGTTTGATAAAGGCTGCTACGCCAGCTGAAAAAGTTTGCGTGAATATTGGCCGTGTATCATATTAAAATTGGTGTGCTTGGATTAAAAATTTACGCATGATTTTGAAATTGGACATCTAATCTTTTAGCGCTCCCCATTTTGGATACCTGGTGTGCCTGAATACTTATTGAAGATGTCATTTTCAACATTTAGTACATCTGGAATAGAAGACAAATGTGTTACTGTCGATAAACAAATGTCCGGCGGACTTCAATGCACATTTAAAAAAGTTCCCAAAAAAAGGTGAAATGCATCAAAAAAGGTCTCAAAGAAAGAAAAAAAGGAAGGAAAATAAAGAAATGATATATTATATCTATATAGTCTTCTGCTCATACATTTCTATGAGCAACAGCCATAACCTGAGCCCTCGGTGTCCCATCTTTGTTTCCTATAGTATATACCAGTGGTTCTCAACCTTTGTAATGCTGTGACCCCGCAATACAGTTCCTTATTTTGCGGTGACCCCAAACCATGTACAAGACTATAATACTGCCCCATATGTACAAGAATATAACTACTATAATACTGCCCCCTATGTACAGGAATATAACTACTATAATACTGCCCCCTATGTACAGGAATATAACTACTATAATACTGCCCCCTATGTACAGGAATATAACTACTATAATACTGCCCCCTATGTACAAGAATATAACTACTATAATACTGCCCCTATGTATAAGAATATAACTACTATAATACTGCCCCCTGTGTACAAGAATATAACTACTATAATACTGCCCCTATGTACAAGAATATAACTACTATAATACTGCCCCCCATGTACAAGAATTTAACTACTATAATACTGCCCCCTATGTACAAAAATATAACTACTATAATACTCTCCCCTATGTACAAGAATATAACTACTATAATACTGCCCCATATGTACAAGAATATAACTACTATAATACTGTCCCCCCTCCCCCAGTTTTGGTTCCTCCATTTGCTGCCCCAGTTCTAGTACTTCCCCTCCTGCCCCCAGTTTTGGTGCCCCCCCCTGCTGCCTCCAGTTTTGCCCCTTCTCCTGCCCCCTGTTCTAATGCTTCCCCTCCTGCCCCCAGTTTTGGTGTGTGTGTCCCCCCCCCCCCCCTGCTGCCTCCAGTTTTGTCCCTTCTCCTGCCCCCAGTTCTAGTGTTTCCCCTCCTGCCCCCAATTTCCTTGTCCCCCCCCCCCTGCTGCCTCCAGTTTTGCCCCTTCTCCTGCCCCCAGATCTAGTGCTTCCCCTCCTGCCCCCAGTTTTGGTGTCCCCCCCCCTCCTGTCTCCAGTTTTGCCCCTTCTCCTGCCCCCAGTTCTAGTGCTTCCCCTCCTGCTGCTTCAGGTTCTGTCTGTTCCGCGGGAGTCTGTATAGAGGAGGAGCCAGAGGGTCATGTGATGATGACATCACCAGAGGTCCTCAAGCTTCCACTGTATACAGCAGGAAGGTCCTCAAGCAGTGAGTTATCACACGTTATACTCCGTTTTTGCCGCGAATCGCAGCAAAAACTTAATAGGATCGCGACCCCTGTGTTTTGGTCGTTCGACCCCCTCTGGGGTCGCGACCCACAGGTTGAGAAACACTGGTATATACCAATTGCATCAGTGAGTCAGGGGAAGATCAATCTTTTCTCTTTCTAGTTTTCCTGATATTTGTAATTTGTCTCATGTGGATTTTCCTTGTGTTCAGGGTGCGTTCACACACTGTCAACTCAAGCGTTTTCAAAAGCATCACAACAGCTGAGAAGAGGAAATTTGCCTAAGCACATTGCATTAATATACATGTGTGAACACAATGATACTGCCTGCATTAACATTGCGCGAAAGCTTGCGTTTTGTAAAACACACTGTTGACAGCAATGTAATTATGCCAATCTCCTCTTCTCAGCAACTGTATGCAAATACGTTTTCCAAGGTGTTAAATGGAAAACAATGCCTCCTTTTCCTACCTTGAAAGGCAGCCCCCTAAACACAAAGTAGGACCTACAAGAAGTCTAATAACATGACGGGGGATTAAGCCAAACCAGAATATCTATTCCAGAAGGAACAGACTCCCATCTGTAGACAGCACTGTATCAAACTGGTTGGGTCTCCTTAGTACAGCATAAGGAGCTGGATTGGCTGTGTGAGAGACTATTGACTAGGGTCATAAGGTGAGAGTTCTCCTTATGGAAAGTTTCCCAATTAAAGCCGCCTTAAAGGCGTATGGAGACTTAAAGTCATAAATGCTCTACTAGGGAATTCTGGGAAGAAAACAAATATGTTTTCCAAGCTGTTAAATACAAAAAGGATAAATCCCACATGTTATTAGACTTCTTCTAGGTCATACCTGGTGTTTAGGGGGCTGCCTTTCAAGGTAGCAAAAGGAAGCATTGTTTTCCATTTATCACCTTGGAAAACATATTTGCATACTCTATCATCACTCTTGTAGATTAAAGGAAATTTACCATCTCAATGAAGCAAGATAAACCAAGGACACTGACCATGTTTCCCCAAAAAATAAGACCTAGCACAATTTTTTTCAAGCTTAGAAATATAAGGCCTCCCATGGAAATAAGACCTAGTGGCGGTCAACACTACAGCTCCCCCCACACTATACACAAGTAGATTATTTAGATACTTCAAGAGGTTGTGACATGGGTGAAGAATCCATGGGGTTAAATCACTGCATTGCAAATGCTCTATGAGCAACTACCTAGACAAGAAGTCCTCATTTAAGAAAACGGCCAAATACAAAATACTTTAGCCAATGATTTCCATAAGAAACCCTGGATTAAATTCCTGCTCTTATCTGCTTATGCCCTTGTTTTTAAAAAAATAAGCCTTAAAAATTTTGCAAATGAGCCTGAGGGCTCCAACTTCCAAAGCTGCTAACTGAGCCCAGAGCCCCTCAGACACACTGGCCCTTGATGTAAATTAAAGGGCACAAGCAGCCAAAAGAAGAGCAGATCTATAATGATGTTTCGAAAAGTTGTTTATATTAATGGTCTATAAATAGAAAAAAAAAAGGTTGCTTTTTGTATATATATACCAGGATCAGTAAATTTAGCATAGCTAGTTGTACATAGAAATAATTCCATCAAAAATGTCTTGTGGCTCTAAGATTTTTATGCTGATTAATAAATATTGAATTTCTGTTCAACAATAAAATGTCAATTCTTGTTCATGGAAAAGACATCCCCTAAAAATAAGACCTAGTGCCTCTTTAGGAGCAAACATCAATACAAGACACAGACTTCTTTTAGAGGGAAACACGGTACACATAGAAGGGCTGAAGGGCTCTGGGGGGCATTAGAGCCTCTGTGCTGCAGCTTCACAGGCTGTTAAACTGAGAGAACATTACATTTGCTTACTTGTTTATCTCTACAGTGTATAAAATATGCCTAAATATTAGTAATACTTAATTGCACATTTATGCGCAATGTACATTTTTCAGCTTCCCCTTGTCCCCTTGCCCCACAAAGCTTACAATCTTCTACACGTCAACAAGCGCAGTAGGATGAAGTGGCCAGAGGTCACAAGACGTTGACACATGAATTGAAGCAAGCTCCTTCGCTACAGCCTCTGTAAATATGAGCCAGTGATTTTACTGAATGTGCCTCTCTCCCATACAGTAGTGGCAGTGTTGACTGACAACACTCATTCGCAACTGGTTCAGTGCACACAGCGGGTACGTTTTGGTAATTCGCATAATTCAATGCCTGAACCTCCTACACACACAATAAAGAAATAATTTTACTAATTCAGCACCAGCCAAGATGTTGGGTTAACCTATTAATTGCAGATGTCATGCCGGGCCTCATAGTCCTTACTAAATCCACATAAGTATTAGTAATAAACAGGCCGCATGCTGTACTGCTCCACTCCACACGCCCCATCATATTCAACCTTCACTGTAAGCAAGCGGTGGCAAAAAGGCAAAAGTTCAGAAAGGTTGCCTGTGCATATGTGCCTGTCTCATAACTTTTTACTGCTCATTCTCCTTGATGAATCGTTTCAGACGCTCAGTTCTTCCGGACAGTAAACCTGGAATGTATAGTTAAGAATGTGTGTTCACGCCTGGGCTTTAATCATCAGGCACTAGGGGAAAAGAAAGCCCTTCCCGCCTCGGATACAGCCAGCTTTTCTCTTAAGGTTATTATTTATCAATGGCAACGCAAGGCCTATTCAGATCTGGCTGTAATGTGACGTGGAGCAGGATTATAATGACACATCTGCTTAATACTTTTCTGCCTGCAATTCCTGGTTTTTTAGTAATAAGTATTGAAATAAAAAAATAAAAAAAAAAGATTTATCTGCCACAAAGCAAAATGAAGCCAATGATTGTCATCTCTAATGTAATGTGAGACAGGCCTGGAAACACAACATGGCTAAGGTGGCGCTCAGCAGCTTTGTTGTTTATATGTTGGCACAACAAGGTGGCAATTACAGTAATATCACAGCATGTGCGGCCTAAAATTATGTTCAGTATTGGACCTGCATGAGAATCCAGCTGGAAGATGACTGCTGGCAGCTGCGCTGGATGTCGGTGAAATCACATATACAAGAGGTTAGACTGAAGCAGGTCTTGTCTGAATTAATAAAGCCCGTCTATGGCCTGTGGACGGCCAGCATGAGATCGGTGACTTCCAAGACAAGATCAAGTAGATGAAAGAGCAGAAATGGCGCTTCATGGGGAAACATCACTGAGAGGACAATGTAAATTTATAACACAACATATAACACATGTGTGCATTGGGTGGGCAATGTAGATGCCAAACTGATGCAAACCTTTTGGGATCAGTTTCCGGGCCAGTGTAAACAGATAAAAGTTGTATCAGGAGTCATAGGTATATTTGTGGGGGTCAGTTACATATGCTCCATAAAGGATTATGTGATCCAGTCTGCATACAGTGCCATTTGTACATTAATTTGCCATTTGTACATTAATCAAGGGGATTTAAAAATAAAAACTTATTTGCGTAATGTATGAAATGTCATTGGAATGGGCAAAAACTAACAAAATAACCCCCCCCCCCAAATAGCATGCCTAAATGGGAAAGGGACAGAAGTTTAGTTTTGAAGTGGTCCTAAAAACCATTACATTAGCTGGACATAATGTAGCATTTACAGGGGGGATTTATCAAAGCTTGTATGCCAGTTTTGTGAAGTACAAGCCTTGAAATATTTGCAATACCGGGCAGATATGGGCAGGGATTGTGACCATTTCTCAATTTAATTCTATATATTATAGTGTAGCTAATATTTCACAAAATTATCATTTCAACCTTTGCAGCAAAGAAGCAGGAAAGATTGTAGACGGTTAATTTTTCATTAATTCATAAGGTGAAGGGACCCACTTGATGTGGAAAAGAAAATAACACCAGGCTGACCTTTGCTTAAAATCATAAACTAATGGTACTGCTTGTTGTAGCAAGCGACAATGTGAACACTCATCAATGTAAATGTATAAATATTTATACAAATGTAACAAAATAAGTAAATATTACAAGATGAGATTTAGCAATTTGCAAATATGTGATGACTGTAGTTATTCAGTAAGTGCTTATGTGCTCAGTAATGTATGAAAATGTCAACAGGTCAAACACACAGCTAAAAGGAGCGTAGATATAGTGACACCATGCACAATGCACAAAAATACTATACAAAAGACATTACAATGGAGTGGAGGAACTAACGTGCCTGCCAGCATGAAGATTTTGCTAAAACTGGATATTTGAAGCAATAATCAATTTTTTTACCCAATATAATATTTAATATATGATTGTTTATATGGCACCAACATAATAGAGATAGAGCAATAGAGATGAGAAAACAGCAAAGTGCACACTGAAACAGCTAAAAGGATAAAGACAAAGATAAGGGAGCCCAGAAGCTTACAATATAAGACACCTCTCTTTCCAGAATCACCATTGCCGAGTCCAACCTGATCCTCTACAGCGCTGTCAACTTAGGGTCACACCATTTAGTCGTTGTTAATAGTCATTTGCTTAACTTAGCTGATACTTTCTTCAGAGGAAATAGTTTAACAAATTTTAGCCCAGCTCAAAGTTTTCAGCAAGAGTAGCTGAGCATCTAAGGCCACGTGCTAGCATACGGCCAGGTGGGGGGGACAGGGGCACACTTCACTCTTTCCATCTCCATAGTAGGACAAGCTGTGGCTCCTCAAATCCACCCAAATACAGGACATGTTATATTTTACAGCTCAGTCACACTGCCACGAAGCTTGGTCCGGTCCCAAGTATAGAATGAAGGTAGAGAAGACAATCCTTCGGCACCAGCAGTAAAATTTTAAATGTTCATTTAAAAAATGTAAAAAAACTGAAAAAAAAAAAACCAAAAGTAGTAAAGACATGGTACAATAAAATATGTTTGTACAAACACGCTATAGCTGAGATGACGCGTTTCGGACCACCATATTATGGTCCTTATTCATACCTGGTAATATGCTTTCTATCAAAGAAGCCATTTTAGGCAGCTGGAGACCATTCTTACCTCAGTGATGGTCTGAAATCCAGCACCCCCAACAACCTGATATTGCTCACTTATCAATCAATTATTCAAAGCCCACAACTCCCTTTTGAGAACGGAGCTAAGCATGAATAAGTATGGTTGGTTGGTAACGGATATGTGCAACTAAGAGTATGGACAGCTTTGCTTAAATTCTGTCCACATCTAGACATCGAATTATACATTGAATCATAGTAGTACTGTCAACCATTGCCCATAATATAAAAAGTTTACTGTACAATAAACATTTTTTTGGTAGTCCACTGTATTATTCCAGTGTGGAAGCATACCCTATGCAGGCTTACCCTGTCCATGGAAGGATCCTTTGTCATCCTCACCATTCTTGAGTATGATACTGGTGAGGATGACACCACAAGGACAGTCTATATTTCTGAAAGGCCAAGCTAAACTCTGACAAAAGTATTCATTCAAAACCAATACATGATTTTATTATCGTTCTCGTTGCAATTCTCTCTATAGAGTAAAATGACTCTGTAAAAATGACAGAATCACCAGCTCATCGGTATTTATTCCACCAATAATAAAACCTAAGAGGTGTTCATATATACAGGAAAAACCAAAGACAATCCTTGGATCAGTAATGTAAACCTCTGGAGCCTACATGATTCCTAACATGATGAGTCAGCTCATTAGACCTTCCATTATTTTCCAACCTGCAAATCAATGATACTTTCTTGATTAGTTTCTTACATTTTCTTCCCCACAAGGCATATTTCATCACGTCAGTTCATTGCAATGACAGACTTCTGACACAATGTCCTGCTATAACACTCCCAGGGCTCACAGCTAAGCCAATAACCAGGAGAAGATCCGCAGCAGTTCATCAGCAGCAGAAAAGCCTATCCAGGACAAACACATTTGTAACGCTACAGATACTGCAGTGAAGAGAACAACCCTGTACCCTATAGAGTACATATAGTATAACATTACGAAAGTTACAAAGTAAACGGGTCCTTTATCTCAGTAAATATTACATTCTATTACAATTTGTATTCCGGCCTTTAATGAATATTAAACCCTAGAACAAAAAATAAATAAATGCATAGTAAAATTCATAAACATGTTAGGTACTGCCATGTCCCAAAATGCTGTTTTATCAAAATATAAAAAAAAAAAAATTATCAGCTGTGAACACTAATGGAAAATAGATCCCAAATCGTCACTTGACATTTTCCCATCCATAAATATCTGAATAAAAAATAATCACAAAGACATATAGATCACAAATTAAAATAAATTAAAATGTCAGCACGTACTGCCAAATATGACAACATACGTCTGCAAACCAAAGTATTAAAAAAAAAAGTTATTGGCCTCAGAATTTGGCAAAATGACAAAATAGTTTGTACAAAAGATTTAAATATTTTCAACTCTACTAAAACCAAACAAAACCTATAGAAATTTGGAATCCCTGTGACCGTACCGTCCTTAAGACATTGTGCAATCATTTGGAGAGCACAATGAAAACAAAAGAAAAACATAAAAATAAAGCCCACAAGAAAATGTTTGTTTCTTTTGTCAATTTTACCACACTAGGAATTATTTTCCAGCTTTCCAGTACAGAGCATGGAATATTAAGTTGTGTCAGTAAAAATTGCAAATTGTCCTGCAGATAACAAGCCCATTTGTCTTAAAATCTATGCACATAGTCCCATAGTCCCTGGATCTAGCATTAAATATTTTCTAGGGATGGAAAGAGTTAATCATTAGTCCATCTCCATGAAGTGGAGAGACCTCAGATGGCTTTCAGATACACTGCTCACTGCAGGATAAAGAAGTAGAAAAAGACAGAACTTTATTTATTTAATATTATAAAGTTTATATATATTGCAGGTGATAATAGTAGAGTTACATTGATAGCATAAGTTGTAGTGGTCTTAAAAATGTGTCCATACACATAATAGGAACTGCAGAAAAACTAACTATGCTATTTTTTTTTTTACCACAAAGGGGATGAGGGACTGGGTGTGTTGAAATGCAATGCTAGATAAGTTACTGCTAGAGGTACAGTATCCGGCAGGGATTTTTTCTGAAAATACTGAACACACTGTAAATACATACACAGCCAAGCATGCTGTGTATAGAAGTGCATACTAGTGTGTAATGGTCAGCAGGAATAGCTGTCGGCCAAATAAGAGTTTAATTGACCGAAATATGTTACTCAGTAAACTGCTTCAAAAAGTTCATACAGCTAAAAGAAAAGAAAAAAAAAAAGTTGAGCAGCAAAATTACAGGAACATAAATGATCTTACCTGGAAGCATCCAACCTTGATATGATAGATGGGATTGATTTATCGCCGTTCACGTGCGTCTGTCAGAATGCTTCAAGTTACATCAACAAAACATAATACATGGCCCCATCGTACAAAGCTGACGATTAGGAAAATAATGAATACAACATCCGTGCAATCAAATACCTGATGTTAAAGTCTCACTTAGCTCACAAGCCCAAAGCAAATACCTGCCATTCGCCTCATTAAACTAATGACAAACAAACAGAGCAGAAAATAAACATTTGGTTGATGTTTGGTTACTTTACATATTCTAATGAGAGCGAGGTAAGTTACATGGCGCCATCAAAGCAGAGTGACAAAGAGTCTCTCAGCAGAAAAGTAAGAAGCAGAATCACAGATGATCCCAGGGACAGAAGACCTTATCACTTAGGTTAATTTCAGCTCCAATTAAGGCTTATACCAGAGATGTTATTTCCACACTGACACTTGCTTGATCCACCATTTATGTCTTACCAGTGTTAGGCTTTGGTACCGGCAGTCAGGGGCGGATTAAGAATGCAGTGGGCTCTGGGCTGTATGAATATTATAGCCCCTACAAATCTGTAATTAAGGTCCTGAAATGGCTGTTGTGTACAGGTGTATTGAGAGCAGGTGTACATGGGTGAAGGTCCTTCTCAGTATGAAATTTGGTGGGTGGTTTGGGTGGCCATGTGTCCCTATAAACTGCCTATATTATAGTCCACTACTGCCTGCAGTATTAGTATAGCTATAGGGATACAGCTGTATGGTAAGCCGTGGCACCCATAGGCACTTTTGCTACATGAGGTGACGGCAGCATTATAAAAGACACATAGTAGGCCTAGGCAGAAGGTCATACTGCAGATTTACAAATAAGGTCAAGAAGGTTCAAAGTCTGTCTGAATGCACCTTGTGATGTTAAAATGTCCTATCTGCCATAACATAGGCCATTAAAGTTACTATAACGTACAAAGCCACAAAATGTATGAGCACAGAAGCCAAGCATATACGGTATCTGACCAATCTGTTGGTTTTCAGTTTGATAAGTAACCAGGGGCGGACTGGGAATTTAAAATGGCCCTGGAAAAAAATATAAAAGTGGCCCCATTTAACGGGCGGAGTCAAAACAAGTGGGTGTGGTCAGATAAAGTGGGTGGGGTTATAACAGACAAATTGTTGGTAGATGGCCTTAATGCAAAACAATAACATCTTTTGCTAGTAAGTGAATCTAATGAGCAAAGAATGTGACCTGTCGATTAGTAAATGATGCAAACACACAACCCGATAAGCCTTAAATAGCTTTCCCCTGTGCCATACATGTACAATTCAGAGAAAGAATATATTGATACTGCCTCCTATGTACAAGAATAATGCTACAATAACACATTCAATCCTGCCTTCTATATACAAAATAAAACTACTACAATACCTTCTCCCATATACAAGCCAACTACTATATATATATAACTACTATAATACTGCCCCTATGTACAGGAATATAACTACTATAATACTGTCCCCTATGTACAAGAATATAACTACTATAATACTGCCCCTATGTACAAGAATAGAACTACTATAATACTGCCACCTATGTACAGGAATATAACTACTATAATACTGCCCCCTATGTACAAGAATATAACTACTATAATACTGCTCCCTATGTACAAGAATATAACTACTATAATACTGCCCCCTATGTACAGGAATATAACTACTATAATACTGTCCCCTATGTACAAGAATATAACTACTATAATACTGCCTCTATGTACAAGAATATAACTACTATAATACTGCCACCTATGTACAGGAATATAACTACTATAATACTGCCCCCTATGTACAGGAATATAACTACTTTAATACTGCCCCTATGTACAAGAATATAACTACTATAATACTGCCACCTATGTACAGGAATATAACTACTATAATACTGCCCCCTATGTACAGGAATATAACTACTATAATACTACATATATACACAGAAGCGAACATGAAAAAAATCAGTATTTACCATATACAGCTACAGAAAACACACGAGATCCTCACCTATTACATCCAGAGACATCAGGTGACGTTTCCTCGGATTGTACTCGTTCCTCATCTTCTCCATTAGTTCCACCATCTCCTTGTCTCTTCCTCCAGGTACACAGCTTTCCTGCAGAGTTTACCACACAGACGTCTTATGTTCTGCACTTTCCCATTGTCCCTTCTTCTGCTACCACCTATACTGTGCCCCAAATACTGTAATAGAGCCCCCTGAAATATTAGTGCACCATAATGTAACACCCCTACCCCAGACATATAATTAATGGCCCCAGCCTACCCCAGACATAGAATTTATGCCCCAAACCTACCACAGACATAGAAATTATACCCCCTGCCCGCCCCACACATATAATTAATGCCCCCTGCCAGCCCCAGATATAGAATAATCCCCCCCACCCCTACCCCAGACGTATAATTAATGCCCCCTGCCAGCCCCAGATATACAATAATGCCCCCTGCCCGCCTCAGACATATAATAAATGCCCACTGCCAGGCCCAGATAAACATTAATGCCCCCGCCATATAATTAATGGCCCCTGCCAGCCCTAGATATAGAATAATGCCCCCCGCCCCAGACATATAGTTAATGCCCGCTGTCAGCCCCAGATATACAATAATGCCCCCCGCCATATAATTAATGCCCCCTGCCCGCCCCAGACATATAATAATGCCCCCTGCCCGCCTCAGACATATAATTAATGCCCCCTGCCAGCCCTAGATATGGACTAATGCCCCCCCCCCCTGCCCCAGACATATAATTAATGCCCCCTGCCAGCCCCAGATATAGAATAATGTCCCCCACCATATAATTAATGCCCCCCTGCCAGCCCTAGATATAGAATAATGCCCCCCACCATATAATTAATGCCCCCCTGCCAGCCCCAGATATACAATAATGCCCCCTGGCCGCCTCAGGCATAAAATTAATGCCCTCTGCCAGCCCCAGATATAGAAAAATGCCCCCCTTCCATATAATTAATTCCCCCTGCCAGTCCCAGATATAGAATAGCGCCCCCCTGCCATATAATGAATCCCCCCCCCTCCCCGATATACAATAAAGCCCCCCTGCCATATAATGAATCCCCCCCCCCCTCCCCGATATACAATAAAGCCCCCCATTCTATAATTTAAAAAAAAACAAAAAACACATAATACACACCTCTTTGGAGCAGGTTTCTTCCCGTCTTCCCTCGGTCTTCGGCGGCTTGGTGCAGAGGCGCGGGATAGTGACGTCACTGCTCCGCGCCTCTTACACCAAGCCGCGGAGCTACACGGAGGCAGGCGACTGGACAGCTGACAGCTGGTAAGTCAGCCTCCTCCACACTACACAGGTCGCGCAATGAAGTCAATTGCGCGACCTGTGTAGCTGAATGTATACACAGACGCAGAAGCAGCGGTGCTGCGCTGCGTCTGTGTACTAATTAATAGTACCTGCATCGTACGATCGCACGATGCAGGTACTATAGATTAAATCAAAAGTTGTAGGGAGGGAGTGCGGGCCGGCCCCGCACCAGCTCCGGACCGGCCCCAGACCGGCCCAGGACCGACCGGCCCACCGGGAAAATTCCCGGTGGGTACAATGGCCAGTCCGCCCCTGTAAGTAACCCAAGTAATTTTAGCCATTGTCATGGTGCACTGCATTCGATCACAGTGAAATTCCTCACTGCAATGACAGCAGATCACAGATCTAGGTTATCCTCTCTTCCAGAAGACAATGGAGTTTGCATAAATTCCACATGTAAATAGATTAAATTATTACGAGTTTCAGCAAGGGATAGGACATGCTGTGGCTTTTTATATTTGCAGCATGCCCTTAAATTCATCTTTCTTTTCTTGGATGCATAAGAGCTGGCGCACAAGGACCCCGTCTGCCGCACCTTGAAGGAGAGAAGAACGCTAAAGGCAAAGACATGCGACAAGTAACTAATTAATACCTGACTAAGGAGACGGCCAACGGGCAAATCAAACATTATGAAATGAGGCTTCAACTAAGAAAACCCCTGGAAATGATGGTGATTAAATGACACATTGCCCGAAACTAGAGAACACACATAATTTTAGTTAATAAAATTCATTTATTTCATTATTTCTTTACTGGCACAAGGTTGGAGTGACAATGATACCAACGTGGCGTATAATTAATCCATCCCTGATATAACAGAGAAACTAATTCTAAGTTTTATATGAATAATAGATTAATCGTAGAGGGTCAGAATAGTCAGAAACCGAGGATGTGGACGGCCCAGGCTCTGATACAATAAGGAAGAAGAAGACAACAACAACATTGCTTGTAGATAATAGACTCCCTAATAACTTTGTGGACTTTAACAATGGGGCACATTTATCAAGTGTCTGAAAGTCAGAATATTTCCAGTTGCCCATGGCAACCAATCACAGCTCCCCTTTAAAATATTCATGAGCACTGGTGAAATGAAAGCTGAGCTGTGATTGGTTGCCATGGGCAACTAGAAATATTCTGACTTTCAGACTGCTTGATAAATCTGCCCCAATATGTTCAAACGTCCGATAATAACTAGGAGTACAGTATTGGTCATGTCTCTTTCATGAGACAACCCCTTTAAGATGCATAAAGGTCATTAAATAAGGTTCATGTCTAGTAACCATCTCTTCTAGAGTGATGTATATTACAATGACAAAGCCATCCACTCCAATGCTTATTGACCCTAACACAATTCTGCAGACCGTTGTATACAGGACTATTTCCTTTAAGTGAAACAGTGATAATATTTTTATGATAGAGATAAACTCACATCAGTTTCTCTTTCTGTGAAATCGATAATAAATTAGACACAAAAATCAGTTTCCCAATATAAAGCTAAAGCTACTGTCAGACATTCTGTAAAAATTACTTTCAGGGAACCTGGACATAATCGCCCAAAATACAATTATCAAATGGAGCCCAGACTATTGTTAAGCGAATAGGGATCAAAAAACTTATTTTCTCAGCAGCTGCGCACGCTATTGTAGGAAGCCTTCGTCAGCGAGAATGAACTATTTGTTTGTACAAGGAATTACCTCTACAATACTTATTACATAAAGGCTGTTTTAGTTTACTTGTATTTGCCATGTTTTTCTCCCAAGAAATGCATAAATAATGTAACATCTGCAGTCGTAGAAGGACACTCCCCATTGACAATAGAAGTAGTAACAGAGTGGCGCAAAGTAATAGATCTCCTTACCAATTAAGGCCGCCTTGTTTGCAGACTTCTAGCCATTGACGCTCCACTGGGGTATTCTGGAAAAGTCATGCGTAATGTTAAGGGTCCTGCCTTACAGGGTGGCCAAAAGAGGCAATGTTTTCCTCATGCCATTCTGGAAAACATATTTGCAAATAACACATAGGGGGAGTTTACCCTTAGTCAAGAGTGGTTTGAAAGGTTATTTGCATCTTTCATAGATTTTTTTTTCATTCAGTTAATATTGATATTATATATCTGACAACGTAACTCATTTCCATCTATTACCCAGGACTGTGGAGGCATGTGTATTTTAGCAAATTTTTTCCCAACTACATTGGCGCAATTAAATATTAAATCATGCGCCGACATTACAAAGCAGGAAGTAAAGTACAAAGTACGGCTCCCGGTACACCGCAATTTGTGTTGAAAGGTAAGTAGGGCCCTTCCACTAACTGTTGCTCGTCTGTTAAAACCTGCTTTGTTTTTCCTTTTTGTATTTTTTTACATGTCCGTATGGCTTCTGCTATTCCATTTTTTGGGAAGGAGTTCCCCAGTGCCATTTACGACAGACAGACATTATCAATGAATTAGCTTTCTTTTGTAATTTTACTGTTTTAGGCTACATTCACACTAACGTATGGGGGACGTATATACGGCCGACGTATATACGGACGATATACGTCCCCCATAGGCAGCAATGGGCGCACGGCACCCTACGGGAGCGGTACGGTGCCGCACACGTGCGGCACCGTACCGTTCCGTACCCGGGAAGAAGATAGGACCTGTCCTATCTTTTCCCGTAATACGGCGCCGTGCACCATTAATTCCTATGGAGAGGGGCGGGGGTGAGCTGCGCTCACCTGCTCCTCCTCTCCCCGTACACTGTGGTTGCCCGCTACGGTACGGTACGGGCGGGCAACGGCAGTGTGAATATAGCCTTATACATAGATTTTGAAACAAATTAAAACTGGAAAAAACTGGCAACAATAAAAAATAAATAGCAGCATTTAAAAAAACATCTTGTAAAAATTTTGACTTTTCAGCTCCAGTATAAAACCCGCATTTCAGACAAAGCCAGGGAAATAATTCCAATTAAGATATGACCATGACCATAACAATTGTTACAAAATTGTCAAAACATCATTAGCATGCTTTATTACACTGGTTTCCTCCAAGCAAGACACAAAGTAGGATACAAATAAGCCTTTTCTGAAGATTAAGGTTTCATCCATTTCCTTCATTTACAGACAATGCAAGGAAAACTTTTCTATTATTATCTCACTACCGAAGTGTAATGGTAGCGGAGGCGGAAGTTTAGTTGATCTAACACCACTTACACTTAGTCCGCTGATCAAAGCAAAGATGGATGCAGGAAACCTTGGGAATCCAGCTTTGAAAACATTCAGGATCTGGGAAGTATATGCATGTACTCCTCGGCCCTTGCTGAAATATGATATATGATACACAGATATACAGAAATTGTACCCTGCTATTGCACACACATGATTACAACAAAGGGGTAAGCCACAATGTGAGGCAGAGGGGAGTGCAGGGATAAATAAAAATGGGCAATACAAGTCAGGGGTTAAAAGTATAGGGGGCATTATATGTGACCAACAGAAAACATGATATTAAAAGTGTGGGCTAAAATGATGAAAGGACATTTAATAGTGGACCATGTTAGGGGGGGTATTATTGGAGTTACACAGGGGGCATCAGGAAGTGTGGGGATTTATACATTGTTGAAATTATAGGGGATGATGTAAGGGGAAAGGCCTAGGGGAAAAAAAGCATGTTGCTTTGTGTGCCCCAATTTCCCTAGCAAAAAGTTGGTAGGTATGATATATGTGTGGGAGGTAAAGACCACCTTAAACGGCACTAGCTTCAGCTTATTATTCCAGACCTGGCAGCCGTTATATTTTCATATTTCTCGACTGAATATCAATGCTGATGCTTCTCCTGTTGCTCTGCATTGTATTGTATATCTATTATTCTACATGGAAAGTAACAGCATTGCCAGGATTTCTAAGAATACATAGACAGTCACTCCTTCATTCTACTGCAAACTTTATCTTTTATTATCAATGTACAAATATGCCCATAGATGTTTGGGTATCTGTTATATCATGGCCCTAAAGGGTTAACACACACTCTTAATGGTCCACCTATATGGGAGGTACTTGTTTTGAAGTCATATAACATGTCATATACAGGAAACTTGTCTGTAAAATATCCCTTTAAACTTGTGGTGCCAGGAAATGGATAGTGCCTTTCCCAAATAAAGCACAGTACAGTATAATCCCAATCACACACGCTTGGGTTTTATGAGGCCTATTTAGTGAGCATATTGAGGTTTGGTTTTAGAGGTGTGTGTAATACTGTTTTCTGGTGCCTGCGCGGTCTCTAATGTAATGAAACGGCCTTCTATAATGCAGGGTAAGGCACCAAGAGAGTCTTATAAATGCTCAATGCTAATTGACATTGACAGCGATGGAGAAAACAGCAGAATGGCAGGTGTGTAACAGCAGCATTATTCAGTGTGCTGTGTAAACCAGATTGAGCAGGAGTAAAAGAATATAATGAAGAGCTGCTCAGGGACGACTCGGGCGCCCTGCAGGGTCCTAAAGTGCCAGTGCAGATAGGTATGTTTGGGATGTGAATGGGATAAACACTTTAAAGGCACATGCAATAGCTTCCATTAACCAGCTGCCCGGTTCACAAGTGTGGGAGCCATCAAATGAATCAGTAATTCTACTATTCCATCTAATGGTGACACGCTATGGAAGGCAATAGAAATGCTGCTCTAAGGTTGGGTTTACATGTTTAGATTTTGAAAGAGAACACAGAACAGATTATGCTTCTACTCTTTCTCAGTCCACTGCAAAAGCTGCATGATAATGTACAGAAACCTTTGAAGCATTTTTTTAAATTTCAGAAAAGAAAATAGCAGGTGATAATAGCAAACTTTGTAATATACTTTACTAAGTAAAACGGTTTATCCTTGCTTTATTTCAGCCTTTTCTTCCTGCAGTGAGAAGTGCACTTCAGACAGATAAGGAGGATAATAACCAACTCATTCATATTTCCCTTGATGGTCTACCTCTCTGAGAAGGACTGACTACATAGTACTGTCTGTAAAGAGTTAAGTCATTAGAACATTATCAGGTTATTATTATTTTGTCAGAACAGAAAGCATATTTACAGACTACTTTATAAAGGAAGAAAGGTGGGAGAAAAAGAAGGACAGAAGAATATTCCTTTTTTTATTACAAAGTTTACCATTATAACATCATCCACACTATTGATTTATGCAATATTGTGTAAAGTTGAACCTGCCTCAATGAGGTGACAGAATTCTCTTTAAGACATTACTGTATAATAGCAGTAACAGCTCATACAGCAGTAGATGTGTACACAATGCCCTGCACATTGTAGACAGGTACAGCATCACTTGGTGACCATGTAAGGTGATGGGAGATTAGAGAAGTCAGCAAGATGCCTAAGGACAGGAGGAAAGAAGACACAAGTGTCACACACGGTGACATTACTACGGGAGCTATTAGCGGCCAGCTTACTTCCTATCCCATTACCATTTCAGAAAGGGACATGGCTGACAGAGGCAAGGTGTGCATGTGGGGAGCCCTTTCACATCTAATCATCTCTGTTGCCAGTCAGAGAGTAGTGAACGCTGCTGGCTCATTATGTAAATGTATAAAGTACTTCCAACAACACCCCCCCCCTCCCCCAACATCCCCTTATGTGCAGTGGGATTTCCAGATGAAAGAGACAAGATGAACACTTGCAGGCGCTAAAATCCCCAGTATGTTGCTCTTGCGGCTGTCAGCAGAATACTGTGCCTTGCAGGTGTTTTGTCCTGACAAGACAATTGCTGTCCTTTATTACCTAACGCACACTATACATTATGTGCACATACAGCCAGGAGACCACACAAAGCTGGACCGTACAGAGATAGATGAAAAAGTATCACATGAACCATCTAATTACTTTTTTTTTTTTTAGTTATTTTGATGTTTCTACACTTTATTTTACACCAAAGCCAAACTAGTCGGCCACCTTCTCAGACACATTTCTTTTAATTCCCAAGAAAAACAAGCTGTTTGATACAGAGAAGAGTTTGACACCACAATCTTCCTGCATCAGTTTGACAGGAGCCACTTATCAGCATCCATTATCTAACTCACTCCTTGGCTTCCCGCTTACCTCTAGGCACATGATGACAGCGACTATACCATATGCAGCCCCGGCTTCATATAATCAAACCACTCGCTCCTGCAACATACCCGTCACTTCATGTACCCAATGCTTGTCTGGATATCCAATTGGATCAGGTTCTTTCCTTGTCCATTTATTCGTGAAAAGGAACTACAAATGTGTCCTTGCCTAAACCAAACAATGTCTGTGATAATAGTTGAATTTACTAATAAAAATCATCAGTTCTCTATTCTGGGGTAGAGTGTCCCATTTTGCAATAGACCATTTCACTGTACTCGTCGTAAGGAGAGTAGATGTTCACTACAGGGTTATGACATCTGCTGGGTCCTATACTCAATGACGCTGATCTAACAAGTTCAAACCGTGTCATTTTGACTTTATTTGTATGTTCAATCTGATTTTGTGGTGCACCAGATTCATTTGGCGTTTTACATACCAGATGTCTGACAAGGAGATGGAGCTTAGATTTTTCAATTTGGTGACAGATTACAATAGCCTATTCTGTGCAGATATTAAAAATGCCTTTTTCAGCATTCTGAATTATTTCAGTAGTTTATAATAGTTTGATTAACATTACCTGGCTCTCTGCCAGCAGCCTATGGTGAATCCTGGGGGAAGGGTTGCTGCAGGCTGTTTGTGCCCGTGTCTGTGTCACCTGATGCATTCTTCCTCTCCTCCACACCATCCCCCTCGCTCCCCTGCCTGCTCAATGCACATGACAGGAAGTGGGGAGGAGGGAGCTGCTGAGTTTGGAGGAGAGGAGACTGACTTTGGCACACACAGGCTGCAGCTGCCCACTCCCTACGACTCACTAACCGCTTCTGACAAGGAGCCCGGTAATGTTAATTTAAACTTATATAGACTACTTAGGATATTCAGAATGCTGACAAAGGCATTTTAAAATCAGCATAAAATAGGCTATTGGAACCATTCCTGGTGACTGGTTCCTTTTAAGTTGTGTGCCAGAATTGCTGGTGCAAATTTTCCTGCAAAGGAAGACAAATAACAGATGATATATACTAGACAGTCTAATGATGCAGCAGATTTCTTATCTGCTATGAGCCACCATGATATGATTACATATTTGCATAAACTAGATTTTATATGTAATGCAGTACATACATTTTTCAGAAGGAAAAAGTTTAGGATCCCATGCAGAAAAGCATGATTTTTATAAGCAGAATTGAAAAAGAAAATGAAAACTTAAATAGACACGGCAAGTGAATCATCACCCTCAAACATCATTGATAATCCGCTTTGGACGCCCAGTGACAAGTAACGGAAAACGCATGAGGGAGGGAGGCGAGGTATTTTTGGTACTTTTATGAAAGGTATTTATTTTTCTTTCAAATGCAGTGGACCCTCTGTAACAACAAAATAAACCTAACTAGAGTTCTCTTTTTCCTGCTGCCTCCGCTTGTCTGGTCCAGTTACTAAGAAATAACCACCAGCTGGTCTTTAAGGTTGTGGTCTCCTAGTCATGGTTCACACTGACACTGTAAATGGGCAAGCAGACGTCTGAGCACCTGTTGAATGTCTGCCATTAGGAATCACTTGTGTCACTTCAGAGAGCAATTTGCTAATGAACTGTCGCTGCAGAATGATCATTGTGTTTGGGTACAGATGTTAAATAGCTCTATTAGCACATCTGCACTTGTAACTTGTGACTTTTATGATGTCATTAAACTTGTGGCACCTGAAGATTTCAAACTTGTGTCTGATAACAAAGCAGAGACATGCAAACACTAGGGAAGAGGACCAAACCCTATCTTTTAAAGTCATAAAAAATTAATAATAACCTAAGACATGAATAGACCCCTATTGTTGGAATGCTAAAAGGCCGGTGACAGGAGCTTATATGAACAGGTTGCCTAGGCCTCTATATGGCCTGGAACACGTGGATGTGATTGTGGTAAAGCCACTATCCTTCTTTACATTTCCTACTGTCCACATTTGTATGGGGCTCATCCCATGCTATATCACACCTTAAAAAAAATATTACAGAGGTCCTAGTTAGGGGAGGGAGTGGTTTTACCTGAGAGGTAGAAGATATATTACCTTGCACTATGTTATTTACCTTACAATGTTTCCCTTGTTTGCATATTTTCTTTATAGGTCAGTAATCATCTACAGTGGCAAAAGGCGGCAGTTCAGGTTTGGAAAGTGGAGAAGCAACTAGCCAAATATACAGATCTCCTTGCCAAATCTCATCAAAGCCCTGTGACATCTTTCTAACCTCCCAGGATCACAGTTCTGACAAGAGCATGTCGTCACCTCTATGGCACCTCATTGTAAACGATATGACCACTGGCGAGAGGCGCACCTGAGGGTGCACGTCACGTTTACTGCATGCGCTTAAAAATGCATTGCTACAAGTGAAGGGAGATTTGCCGAATTAAACAGCTGTTAACACCTGCGTTTACAAAATGCATGCGGTAACTGTGATGTTAACACATGCCTTAACACTTGTGTTTTGTAAACGCAAGCGTTAACAGCTGTTTAATTTGGCAAATCTCCCTTCAGCTGTAGCAATGCGTTTTTAAACGCATGCAGTAAACGCGACGTGTGACCGCACCCTTATACCCCATGACCGTTCCATAGATATGTGCAGTTAATGCAAAGTAATGCAATTATTACCCAATTCCCAAATGTGTATAGCGCCCTAACTGGAGTACTGTGCATACATATACTTACATTCCGGAACAGGTTGTGTCCACCTGACTAGAACAATCATGTTTCCTTTCAGCTATTCACTTCACAACAATGTGATATGTGGGAATACACTTCTCTTTGGAAAGAGGCCATGAAGTCATCAAGCACAGACCTCTCTTCTTTTTATTAATATAGATTTTCACTGCATACACTTTACTCTAATTTCCTGTCACTTCCATCAATAATTCACTGGGTTCATATAACAGATATCACAGGCAAAACGTGAGATTGATCTCCAATAATCTTGTTCTGTAACTGTCTATATATTCGTCTGCTCGCCGCTTCTACCTATCCCACGCTCAATTATGGTCTGTGTCTCTTATTGGCCAGCCTAGTTATAAACATGTTCAATCATAGCCACAATCCCATAAAACACAAGCTTACCGTAATCTCCTATCCTGAGGGTTTGCTACCATTGTATCCAGTCCAGACAATCCTCATTAAACCAGTAGCCGCTGCTACAGTATTTGCTACTGATGCATTTAGTTCACATAAGATTTTGTAGTCTGGATACAAAGCTAGATATTTACAAAAATATTTCCATTGCCTGAGAGGAAGCAGAAAATGCAAATTCATAGGCTGCAAACAAGCACGGCTGTGTACCGAGAAGCGGATATACGATCATAAGAAAAAGAAAAGTCCAGTCTCTTTGAGCGGTGTTAATATTTACCACATGTGTATTGCCAATGAATCAGTAGCTTGTAGAAGCACCCATGCCAGCAATACTTGCGAGTGTAAGAGTTTTGTCTCTTGTTCTGGAAGACTGTGTAACATCATTGCTTCAGTCCATTGAGGTGGGCAATTATACATACTCAGCTGTTTGGAGATTATGTTAAACTATTTAGGAATTTTCGATTATATAAAATATCTTGTTAGATGTTACTTCATATATTTAATGAAAAGTACAATATTTTGCAACTCTGTGGGAGATTTATATGCATCAGTCAACTCATTTACATAATATACAGGATTACGGTAGACAACATCAATGTAGACACCATCATTACATCTCTACTGACCATTGACGATGTCTCTGATTATTTACCCCTATCTACACAAAACATATCTGTAGACCCCGATTAGATGGCTCCAAATTATGACCTTGAGGCTGCAGTAAACCATCTCTCTAAACGCCGTTACTAGAACCCAAGCAAGATGACAGCCCCCATGATCTGAAACCAACAAACTACCATATAAACTCTGAAATAATCGCAATGCACAGAGAACTGCCAGGCATTGTGATCATTTTCCCCATCACTCCATAGGAAGTAGAAGTAAAGGTGTGGGAGTGGCGCAGAGTGGGCCGGCGTGGGGCGTTCCTGCCCTGCACATTTGCTATTGCTCGTGACCATTTAAGCCTGAACAGTTGTTGGTAATAGCGCAATACTACATCAGGCAGGGCCCGGCATATCAATGTATGTGAGGTGCATAGCACTGAACGCCAGAGCCCCCTAATGTGTCCAGCAGATCCAGAGGCGCAGAGTTTCATCATACTAAGATATGATAACTCTCCCCCATGTTGTCTATAGACATTTAGGGACCTGGATATCTTGAAGATTTACATGCAATTAGATTGAGTAACAATGTGTTCACTTTTCGACAGTAGAATGTTTTCCTACGCTATGAATAACTCAATAGAGTCCTACAGAGTTATTGAACATAGCACTCAATTTTACTTCATTATTTACTAAACTGACATTGAAAGGTCATTTAGAGCTACTTGGAGAACTTGCACTGAGTTTTTCAGTCTACATTCACACACCCTTATTTAACTAGAAACAACTTGGATACACAGCAAAGATACAGGGACTAAATATAGCCCAATGGAGCTTAAATGTAATGTGGCAAAAAGTTGTTGTTCATTAGCAACATAAACAGAAGCCTTAAACAGAGAGACAGGTTACTTTGTAATGTACCCCCCAGCAGGAGGAGTGAAATTTTTAAAAAAATAATAATTAAAAGAATTGTGTTTGTACAAAAGAACTAATTTCTGGCCAATAACGGACTAAAGTCAGTATATTCTAAGTTGCCCATGGCAACCAATCACAGTTCCTCTCTAAAATATTCATGAGCGCTGGTAGAATGAAAGATAAGCTATAATTGGTTGCCATGAGCAACTAGGAATATTCTGACTTGCTTGATAAATCTGCGTCTCTTTTAATCTGCATCAGACTCCTCTTCTCCCTCCCATCTCTATATTTTTCTATGGGCAGCTTGTAACTTAATTCGCAGATTGAGCAGATTGCACATTGCAGCCCTTGGTGGATTTTAACAGTGAAATGAGTGAATTTAATTCTCATCAATTTACTGCGCACACTGCTTTGTGTTTTGTGAATGGCAATTTGCCATATAATGGCCACCAGTTTTCAGCATACAAGCTGCCAAATATTGGCCCTGTATTAAAAAAAAAAGGTTAATATTAAGAAAAATCACAACCTCATAATTTCAAGATGAAAAGAAAAAAAAAAGTTTCGATTTTCTTTTTCTGGGGAGGGGTTGGTCTTTGTGGTTAATAAACAACATTTGTGCTTTATTCTAGACCCAGACAGTTCAGATTTCATGCTGAATCCCACTCACATAAGCAATTACATCTAACTGTACGGTGAGAGCTGCTAATTGCATCGAGCGCCATATCCCAAGCAAATTTATAGACTGGAGAAATAATTAATCTTCCTGCATTTTCACACAAGGAAGCTGGTTCCAACGTAATTTAAATCACTGTTCACATTTGGAGTGATACCAGAGGGACATGTGTTCATTTTCAAACTTAATATTCTGCATTTCCCCAAAGCGGATTAAGTGAGGTTGGGTCGAAGATGATCATATTTAAGTCCGTCTAGTCATATACGTGTTCTGAAGAAGGAGCCTTGGCTTATCCATAAAGTCAACACGCAGAGCACATGGGGGATGATCTATGGAATAACTCCAGAGATCTGCAGCATTGCTTTTTGGCCTATAACAGATACTTCAACCAACAAATGAAGTGTGGGCTGCACCAGTACAGGGGGTCCCTGGGTTATGTACAAGTTTATGTCTGTAATTAAGTGGAATCTGTATGCAACTTGGAACTGGTATATTTTATAAGTGTGACTCCAAACAAAAATGTTTTTCGCTCTGAAAACTGGATTTTTAAACATTTTATGCTGTCACGGGGACAAGAATTATCAATAAAACTACATTACAGAGGTTACACCTGATCATTGCACACTGGGAGTAAAGTAAGAGCATCCTGAGAGCTTTACCAGAGGTCACAGTGGCAGAGAGTTCCGTCTGTAACTAGGGGTCGTTTGTAAGTTGGGTGTCCTTAAAACAGGGTCGCCTGTACTGAAATTGACATTGTAAGAATTGACAATACTTACACAACTAATTTACCCAACAGGCAGCACCTGATAAAGAAGTGCTGACATGAAGTGCTCATTTAAAGGAAATCTACCACCAGGATGAAGTATTGTAAACAAAGCACACTTACATGCTGGTGTGTGCCCCATCAGGTAGGATCTGCTCTTTAAGCTACTTAAGCCCTTGATTTTACAAAAAAGCTTTAAAAATTGCAAATGCATTGCAAATGAGCCCAAGGTTCCATAGCTGTTAACTTAGCCTGGAGCCCCGCTGCCTCATTGGCCTTTGTTGTAAATCAAAGGGCACAAGCAGCTAAAAGAAGGGCAGATCCTGCCAGAGGGGGCGCATACCAGTATATCAGTGTGCTTGGTTTACAAACCTTCATCCTGGTGGTAGATTTCTTTTAAGGAAAAAGCTATTGCTATACATGAGAGATTGGCCAATGATTCTGAAATGGATTCACAAGAAATTCAGCATTAAATTTTTTAGAGTTAAGGAAGTTAGAGAAAAATTGATATAATGATCTTTATATACAAAATTAAGGTTTTTGTTCATAAAAAACGGGATTGGTAAATGTACCATACATACATTATAATACAGTCAGAAGACTAATGAAATTCAGATGTTTATGCAGATTTTATAAATATTAAATTTCTGTTTAACAATAAATGTAAACTCTTGTTCTTAAAAAAAAAAAAAAAAAAAAAAAAAAAAAAAACAACATGCCTTGCACCTAGCCCCTCTTTAGGAGGAAAAATTAATATAAGACACTGTCTTTCGGGGAAACACGGTATTTAGAAGCCAAAACAGACATGAATCCTAATCACAGAACATGAACAAACATTTCAAGTAAATGTTTTCCCTATCATTCATTCCTGCATACTGCTGCAAAATAGTGACTAACATATCGTCTCTGTCCTCCTGCTTCTGCCATCTCTGGACCAAGAGGGTTCCTGTTGTGGTGATCAGTGTGGGCCCCAGCAGTCTGACCCTCACCGATCAGCTTGTTCCTCCTTATCCTGTGGGTAAAAGGATAAAGGAAATCTAGCATTGAAAACTACTTACCTTAATAGATCCAGAGGTACATTCCCCATGTCTGCTTCATCACTGTAATTCTTTTGTTATTTTTTGGAATGCAGCCATATGGTTTTAAAACTTTATTTTATTGGTATATTATGTGCAGAGGCTACTGGGGGCTACCCAGGGCTCACAGAGGCTACTACACCTCTCTACGTGTAACTTGCATATTAATAAAATCACATTTTAAAACCAAAGTGGCTGCATTCCAGGAAATAAGAAAACTACAGAGATGAAGCTGACAAGAGCATCTACCTACTCTGGACCTACTAAGGTAAGTAGATTCTATGGAGTTTATTTCCTTTAACAACTCCCTTTAATATATGGAGTCCACCATTCACTATGATGCATGGAGTCCCATTCCCTGTACTGATGCGGCCCAGTCTGCTCATTCCGGAATAGGAATGAGCTGCAATACCAGACATGCTCATGCATAAGAGTGGCAATAAATAGGTTTTTTTTTTCTACTCCAAAGCTATCCGCAAAAACTCTAAAAGACAAAACCTTGAAATTGTGCAGAATCATCTAATACTATATTTAGTGAAGCGTAAAATGTAGACATTAGATGACTATTCTTGTGGCTTGTACATTACACAACAAAAACATAATTAAATTCATGAATCCTGTTTGCCCACAACCCTCTGACTCGGCTCAGTAAACATACAGTACCATTATAGCGCATTTTTTTCAATGTAAAACCGAACATTAGGAGACAACAAATCTCTAGGCTCCGCACCAACAGCAAATGCAAAGCTGGATTTTCATTGTCAGAATGTGAATTGGGTCTTTCGTTGAGAGGAAATGACATGTCATCAGGCCAGAAAGGCGTTCGGAGTATAATTTGCACTTGTTAACCATTATCTGCACAGCACCAGATGCACATATGATGTCATTAGGACACAACTGATTTGCAATTAAAAAAAAAAAAAAAGTTGACATCTTTAGTGCAGTCACGTATGAGAAGCTCTGGTGAAAGGTGGTGGGAACTTCTGTGTTAGCACGGCGTGAGAAATAATGGGATGATAGAATGTTTATCGCCAAGTAACACGTGATCATACTTGTTCTAACCAAAAAATGAATCCCCAGCCCTATTTATAAAGTAATATACCCAGATTATTACATTTATACCAGTTAATTAGAATCTTCACAGTTTTTCAATTTGCACTAATACATTTCAAATCGCTGGAGCGCTTAGAGTAAAGCCTCATGTACACAGGACAGGGCTGTCTGCACGCAGCCTGCTATACGCTGCTGCATTACTGACATATTTGCAATGCTTCAGGACAGAATTCCACAATCTTTAGCTGACTGCTTCTTATGGAATTCAATAACGCCGTATAGAGGTAGGGTGAGACCCCACAGGCCCTGCACAAATCTGCAATACAGTGGGATGCATGAGCGGCGGACAGACAATAATAATAAATATTGACTATGCTATAACATTTCATTGTATGTGGTTTTCATAAGGAGGGGACCACCAGGAATGTCATGTACAGTATGGGGTATGGTTTATGGCAAGGTGGCTGGAAGACTAAGCTTTTTTAGTACATTTTTGTTCCCAAATATTACTTGCATATTGTCCTCCATATAATGAAGAACAGATCACTGTTGTAGGCCGTCTCTGATCTCTGATCTCCCAGGCCATCTATTGTCAATTCCTTTTTTCAGACCAAAGCCAAAACATTTTGACCCCAGAGAAGACCGTGTAACTCCAGCACAAGACAAGACCTCATAATCTATTGCCTAAACTTTCCCCCATCCAGACCCATTTTGCATCAAAATGTACAGCCTCAACATTGGAAAACACACTTCGGTAACACACATATGTAATCACATATGTAAGGAAATTGATGCATGAACAGGACAGTTTGGGAATGTTTTGCGGGGAAGAAGGGACACTGTTTCATATATCACTGAGGTTGCATTCACACTTTCCAGTTGGATTGTATTTCTTGGTACTGATTGGCCCGATGGCATACATGATTTTAGCGAAACACTTGTGATCGGTATCAAGCACCATGTGTTTTGTATGTAAACAATGCAGTGTTTCTTACTCATTGCATGCGTTTCACTTGAATTACGTATGCAATTGCACCAAGCCCATGCTGATCCGGTCAGAAGTGCAATCCAACCGGAACATGTGAATGCAGCCCAAGATGTTAGGGGTCCTGTCCCCTGCACTGTGGTTGTTGTGAAATCCAACCACCAGATGATCGGAGGCCAACCATGGTCATCTGAATGACCTCCTATAGTCTTAGGCCAAGCAGATTCTCGCTGCATCCATGTGGCATCTGTTTTTCATTGAACTTAAAAAACTATTGTCTACGAGAGATCTGTGAAAAACGTTTCAGACTAGTTCAGGCTATACTTTTTAATTTAATGACACTGGGTCTGTTAATACAATAGCTGTATGAATTTAACCATAATATAAGTATTGAATTTAGTATTGCCAAAAAAAAAAACAGACTGTACATTGTCATATGAATACTCCCTAACTGGCATAAAACTGAGGAAATACCGGAGATCTAAATTTTTTTTTTTTTAAACAAATGTCAGAGTCCTATGAATGACTTGTAGAAATCCATGCACATGATAAAGAAGCAATGTTTTCCCTTTACAGCCAAGCACTGCATGCACACAGCACCAAGTAAAAAATATATAGTCAAATTAGCAACAGAAATATCTCCTTTGGGAAGAATTGCACCAAAAATGTAACAATTAAACCTAAGAATGTTTTATAAACTGGTACAGACTAAGCGTAATAATATCCTTTGCTTCTTGCTTCATCTGCTTTTACGAGTTTGCTTCTAGTTATGCATTTTTTTTTCAGCTTAACATGATTGTTCCTGGGAAATATTAACAAAAGTATCCCTAAACAGCGCTACACAATATACAGATTTATTGCCCCCATCATTTATCCATTTATTTTAATAGCTGGTCTTGCAATTTGATTTTGTTATCACAATGACTAATCAATCTCTTCCTATGATGAATCACTTTCCCATGTAGCGCCATTACTTTGGATTATCACTTCACTGTGTTTAACTGAGCTGAAATAAAAAGAGCGACGTTTGGGTGATAGATCAACAGCCTTTTGTTTTTTCATAAGGTGTCAGAGAAACATAACCAAGCAGAAGGTGCATTATCATGATAATGAGGAGAATTATACACTGTCACAGCAAACTGGAAGGTTTATAAAGGAAATGATCATCATGTTTTCTTATACACTACATTTCCCTTAGTTTACTTACTAAGGTTTAAGAGTTTAAATGAAAACAGTGTAATATTAAAAAAAAAATAATAATTCATTTATATAGCACTTCCAGATTACATAGTGCTGCACAGAGCTTGTCAAATTGGACCTTGTCCCCATGGGGCTCACAATCTAATCAGCCTACCAGTATGTTTTTGGAGTGTGGGAGGCAACCTGAGGACCTGGAGGGAACCCATGCAAACTTGGAAAGAACATACAAACTCTTTGCAGATGTTGACCTGGGTGAGACTTGAACTTCTAATAGGATGCCTTTATTTTAGAAGCTGCCAATTACAATGTGTAAGGGTAGCAAAGCATCAACCACAGGATCACAATCCCAATGTAACCTACCCCTCATAGCACTATGTAATTAGCGAACAAAGATGCCCTTAACTATTTAGATGTTGCAGTAACAGCAATTTCAGTATTAAAGAAAGTCAAAGGGCAGATGTGTACACAGTAAACCTACTTCTGCAGGCACCATGCTTCATGATCATGCTGGGGTATTTTCTGTTTAACAGAACAGCTGGAGGCCAATGGAAAGCTTTTAGGTTTATCCTTAGAACATGCCTACTACATCCCGCCAGAGGCAGTTTCCAATTAGCTACTTCCAATTATAAGTACTGGCAGCTATAATACACTGAACTACATGATCATAACGAACAGCATGTTGTGGACCCACCATATCAGGTTGGTGCTTGCGGACACTTGGGAAAAAGTGGTAGACAATCATGGTTCCCAGAGACAGGGAGAGGGCACAGGGACACTTATAAATGGGCCCCATAAAGAACAAAACCTCAGATAAGGGCAGGCAGAGTTTGTCTCGCCAAGAGTTACAACAAAAACGCATGATCAGAATATACCACTTCAGAAAACTAGCAAGCAAGGAGCCTCAGATATCTTCGATTCAGCTCAGGTTTCCGCCTTGTGGCTCCGGTTTCATACACAACAGTGTTTTCTCTCTGGCCCCCCTACCATAACCTCCAGTCCTTTTCATTCCACCTCAGGGTTTATGGCATTTTTTTTTAAACACTTCCCTACAACCTTTTGCTGTTGCAGTCTTATCAGCCTCTGTTTTCTGTGTAATTGCAGTTTACTGAAAAATTGCCTTCTCAACAATGCAATCATTGCTGTGATATGAATGATTAGTGTCTTATGGAAAAATACTTACATTTTAGCTGCAAAAATTCAAAGACTTCGGGATATTAAGTTTTAGCAGCGACTGTGCACATTTAAATGGAGAACCTTGATCTGTCAGAGGAAATATATTGAGCTAAACAAAAAACATTTCACTATCTTTTATAAAATGCTGTTGCTAAGAGCGCTAGCCTAGACTTTTCTCATGAAAATGTGTTCTGGAATTGTATCCATTAGTCACTGGTCAGTCTGTCTGTCTCTCTGTGTATCTATGCATCTCTCTTAAAGTCCCACACTGATATACTGCTAAGAATAGTAGTCATAGTGCTCCCTTACTTTTCACCGCTTACATATAAGAAGCTACAGTGTTACCTTTCCATTGGCTTTCACAAAGCCCAAGGGTGTTGGGAAAACTTGTAGCATATTTACGACAAAACAAGTATGCATCCAACTTGAAAATCTGCATCATTCCCTCAAATTCTTAAATATTGTGCAGAAGTTCTCAAAAGGAGAGGAGAAATTCCGTTTAATCTCAAGCTAAATCCACAAGAAAATCTGACATGAATCTACATACATACCATGCCCATTCACTCCAGATACTGCAGTGGAGTAGATTAAGAGTGCCAAATTGTGCGTGTGCCCAAATAGTAGTCACAGTTACACCCACTTTAACCATCTGGAATTCACACAGAAGTATTTTGTATCAGTATTTACAAGACAAAACAAGAAGTGGATTCTACATCATGCTTCGCACCCATCCCTGGTTTTGGCTTTACAAAACACTAGTCAGAAGAGGGCAATAAAGGCTGAAATTTGGTGCCAAACCAGAAGAAACTGGGATCTATGAAAAAAAAAAGCATCTCAGTGTTTTTATTGTTCCCAACCATAAACTGCTTCACTGCATCAGTGTTTATTAGACGGAAGTTTCACATATCTGTGGATAACAGCAACAAGACCATTTTCTAGGAAACCGTGAACTAATGTGTCACACATCTATTTTAGTAAATGTTCTTGAGAAAAGCCTTATGTCTCAGAAATTTTCTAGATGGCTTCTGTGGACAGATGGATCTGTAAGGAAAAAAAAATCTGATTTTTGAGCTCTGTTCTATTTTTGTCATAAATGTTGACAAACTGTAATGGTTTTATTCTCTTGGATTCAGAGTAAGGCAGAGCACGGAGACTGAGTGTGTTTAAAGGTGAATCCTTAAAGGAGCTGTAGCACACATTACATTAATCACTACCCACAGCGGAAATACTCCCAGTAACAAGAATTGGGGACCCAGAGCACCCCATGTGTATAGACTGATGGCATGCATTGGTTATCAGTGGTATGGGGCACTTGGGGTTTTTAGGATAAATGAGATAGGGCAGCAAAAACAGCTATGCAGTGCAAATGTGATAAATGTCAATGGAGCACAGCCCCATTCACCACTTAAGGTGGGACAATGAGGTTTTATTTACATTAGGCCCCATCCACGCGGCTGTGGCTGTGATGTGGCTGCACAAATTGTGGACAGTTCACAGACGCAAATATGATCGGTCTGCAATTTGATCACAAACACAATAGAAGTCTATGGCACATGTGACGAGTGCTCTCCACCCTCCTTTACTTCTCCACCCAGCCGTGTGAAACGTCCCGGATCCGATCTGTGCGAATTAGCAGTCATGCACACAACTAGGAAAATACGGCATGCGCCATCTGTATTTAACTCCGATAGCAAATGCTAGTTAATGTATTTCTAGGTAGTCACGCTCATGCCCATACTTTCCTCAGGTCTATATTTGAGACATTTTGCCGAGACTTAAATTTTGAAGCAGGTCCTATTCCCACACATATTTGCAGCCTGCGCTTTAACCAAGACTTATATGGAGCGGTGAAAAATGTTGATGCCACAAAAGGTGTCATCCACATTAGCAGATCAGACAAGAGACCCTTCAAGAGGTTGGAACAAGATAGTGACTATCCACAAGATAGGGCCTAACGTGCTGATCAGTGGGGGCCTCAGTGATGAGACCTCCACAGATCACGAAAAGCGCTTCGCGATCTCCACTAACTCCATAGAGGTTAATGGAGCAGAAAAGTCATGTGCGGCCATCTGCTCCATTAGTCTGACAGAGCACCGAGGGGTGTCCGACGGAGGTACGTGGGACCCCATCGGACCCCTCGTTTTTGTTATCTGTGGGGGTCTCTTCACCGAGACCTGATCAGCAAGTTAGGCCCTACAGATGACAGAAAGGCAACATATAAATGTATTTTCCTCCATACATATCGTATACTCAAGGAACCCAGTACACATATAGAGCCTTTATGTCCAGTATAAAACAACACACTGTGTGCAGGTAGCCTTAGGCCCAATTCACACAGCCTTATTGTGGCTGTGATTTAGCAGCGCAAAATGAAGTGAGATCACGGCCAAGATAGAGATCTATGGCACCCGGTCCTGGTGCGTCAGCACAATGTGTCTCAGAGCATTGTGACTGAGGGAGTTCAGCAATGCGACCGCTTTCTAGGGAGATGGGAGGAGTGAGGATTACGGACTCCCATCCCTTCTCTGCCCAGCTGTGTGCTACACCTGAGATCGGGTGTGGGTGAGCTATGGGTCAATTATAGGGAGATTAAGACTAGAGACAGCTAGAATATCAATTCTTATATTAAAATCACTGTAATTTTGTTGCATAAGATTGTTAACACAAGAAAAGGCAGAATTATAAACATGTTAGACCCTCATTTTCATTTCCAGACGCTGCTAGCTTTTTTTTTTTTTTTTAATCAGTCCTGCAATGGTTAATTCCACTATTAATGTTTTCTCATATTTTCTTTCACTTCTAGGTATGAAAATAACCACAAGAAAGAAACCAAGAATAAAGAGTTGAAATTGCTGAGGTTTCAGGATAAACCACAATATGCGAGGGCAATGCTGGCTTTCTCCTCAGGCGCAGTGAGTAAGAGCAATCTACTATATGTAATGTCAGAAAGTTATCTGCCACAAATTTGCAGCAGCATAGTAATGCTGAACAGAACAAAAAGTATCTGTGGTTAGCCTGCCCTGCTTCACATCGGCAATTTCATTCCCAACACATCAGCGCTCACATCTAAAAGCCACTATATTTTATGGGTAGCTCCGGCTTCTCCTGCCTTCATTTTGCTGATGTATGGTGTTAAAAACGGTTTTCAGGCTACATTCTGGAAAAAAAGAAAATCTAGTGTCTCTGCTCTATTTTTACTCACAGGAAAGGGACAAATGGCTTAACTGTTTCCCTGTAAGAACAGTCCAAGAAAGCTGTAATATAATTTAATATAATATAAATGTCATAGCAGCTGTAGTACTGTGCCATAGTGGAAGCTACTCCAAAGGAAATCTACCATCAAAATCAGGTATGATAAACCAGGGACACTAACTGTGATAATCTTCTTATATTTGTTATCCATGGCGTTCTTTCTTCTAAAATCAACTTTTTCAATTATGCTAATGAGTCCCTCTGTGCTGTAGCTGTGAAGGTTGTTACACGTTCTTCCCCTCTGGTCCCTCAGCACTTCCCCTTTCAATCTGCCTGATGTAATATCACTGCAGCAGAGTGGGAGGGGTCATGTGCGCCTTGAACAGTGTAAACAACAGCATGGAGGGGCTCTGGTAACACCCCCAGAGCCCTTCTAAAATCAACTTTCTAAAATAGAAAGAGCCAGAAGGATGGAGGCCCCTAATAACAAATAAAAGAATGTAATAGTGCCTGGATTTATGTGTGCGCCTCGTTTATCCTGCTTGATTCTGATGGTAGATTTCCTTAAATAAGTACATGTCTATTGGACATTATGGAGCATATTTGGCCTTCGATGCTAATAAACACACAAGCACATTTTGGACATATATTTGTGCACTTATCACGACTTTGCAAATCAAGAAGTACTAAAGTTTATTCTTAATATTAAGAAAAGTTGTAATTGCAGCCAAATAAAAAGCATCATATTCGATTCCTCAAGACAGATATATACAAGGGTAATATTGGCCAGGCGCCGTGCATTTTCTGGATGCACATAACAGGGCTGCACTAAATACAATACTTTATAATAGATTAGTGCCCATGGCTGTTATTTTAACAAACCGTGTCACCAATCCGTTAACAAGTAAAACATGTCCAAGTCTGAACCGATTGTTACAGATCAAACAATGGATCTGTGAAAAGCAGGACCGATACAAATCGGCAATTAAAATTCTAAGAAAACATGCACAGGTAGCCCTACACTAGCCAACCCAGGTAAAAACCAATATTCAGGTCTGCAAAAACCCTTTAAAGAACATTTATCAGTTTACTTATGGCACATGTGTCCTAATAAGAAGTTCCTCAGGACTTATTATAACTCTATATGCCACAATCACAGATAGAGTTATAAAAGTTATGCAAATTACTCCGGAGGGCTCAGGCTACATCACCTGAGCACCTTAGGGAGCCTTGTATTTTAACCTGTGCACTCCCCCTGTAGCGCTAGCGGCATAGTCCATCCTCCGCTCTTCACGTTCGGGGGATTAGGGGGGGGGGTGTACAAATTAAAATAGGAGGCTCCCTGAGGCGCCCGAGTGACGTAGCCCGAGCCCCCCTTGGTAATTTGCATAACTTTTATAACTCTAAATTTATGTGAACTACAAGTCCTGAGGAACAAGGTTTCCCAGGAACTTCTTATTAGGGCACATTTACCATCAGTAAACCGATAGTATTTAGCCTTTACATTTATTTAAATATTTTGTTTTTAAAAAATTGGATGGATCACAGAAACCTTAACTGAGCACTTCAGATCAGCCTCAGAGATCACAGAGGGTTAACAGCATGACCTTACTGTTGCACATCCACAATCTCCCTCCTGTGACACCCACAATGGACCAGAGGGCAGGGTTGTTGGAAGAGGGACCTAGACAAATGTAGGCACCTTTTTTCCCTTGCCCCTGCTCTGAAATGTTACTTATTTTAGTTACATTTCACATATTCAGGGAAAAGCACTGAAACGGATCTCATATCATGTACCGGTAATTAAATCCCACTACTAAAAATACATATATATCTGAGCAAACAGAAAGGGAAGTGGAAAGGCACTTAGAGAGTTATTCTGCTCAATATCAAGGCATCTTTTATCATGCAAATGAAGATGATGGAGATTTTCATACACCATTTAATATGTAAACCACATCAATCCTGCACTACTTCTGATCTGCTCACAGCCTCTGCTATTTTGCCAGCATGTGTCGATAGGCTGAATAGCTTCACTAATTGACACCAAAAAGTATTTTTTTTTCCGTAAATGTATCTTTTACAATCAATTTAACAGCAGAAACATCTGTTGCAGAACTCAATAAATCAACTTGTTCCTTCTTCCTCTTACTCCTTTAAACTTCAAAAAACTTCTTTGAGATTAATACCAACATGTCACGGGTCCATGGAGGTAAATGTCTGTAATGTGATTATGTCTAGGTTTCTGGATAAAGGAGGAGAAGTGGCTTGATTAACACACATACACTTACAATGACAGTGTCTGGATGTCAACAATGAAAGTAATAGCCTGATTTATAATGGGTTCTCTACAAATTGCTGTAGGGTAAAATAAAACCCGTTTAACAATGTGGGCTTTGGTTCTAGAGACCCCTTGGGTTAATTTTTCTATTGAGGAATTATAATATGCCAACCAGGCTATATTCACACGACCGCTGGGGAACATATATATACGGCCACAAGCTTGCGGCCATATATACATCCCCCATAGGCCCGCAATGGGCGCACAGAGACGTAGGGAGTGGTGCAGTGATGCACATGTGCGGTACTGTACCGCTCCGTACACGGGGAAAAGATAGGACATATCTTTCCCTGTGTTACAGCGCCGTGTACCGTGTATCTCTATGGAGGGGGAGGAGTCAACCCTTCTCTCTATGGCGCCGGACATATTTCCGTCCGACTACCGCCCAGTGGACATATGTTCATGTAAATGCAGCCTAGACATAGTTCTTTTCATCGGTCATTTCTCCAGTTCATTCTTTGTTGAGCATCTCAGACCTCAGGAATCAACTAGTCATTGCAAAACCTTAAAACATTTTGCAGTTTGACACAACTGAAGATTTGTCAAGCATTTAATGTGTCCATTAGCAAACATATTATAGACCACTTTTTACTACAGATTTACTATTGATGCGCTAAAATTACATCCTTGGTTGCACCAAAGGTCTTAGAAATTTGAAATGGACCAAAAAGAACATATGTTTATCTTCTGAAGAATTTATGGGAGCAAATGCCCGATTTTTGAATTTGGTACATGGGCCACTAAATAAAATACTTTTTAATTGACCATTGCCAAATGCCATTATTTTAGCAGACAATATGTTAACACATGTAAAACATGTCCTAGTCAGAACCATTTTAACAGAACACTCATATTATAGTTTATGAGTATTAATGAAAAACAAATGAGAGACTAAAGCGAATTACTGTGCTGAAAAACGTCCCCTCGGCTTATACATGAGTCAATAAAGTACTAAAATACTTAAAAAATAATAAACATATACTCACCCTCCGGTGGCCCCGGTGTGCAGCGCTGCTCCCCCGTTGTCCGCGCGGCTCGTCTTCAGGCTTCCGCGCCAGTCTTCTTTCTTCTGCTGGGCGCCGCCATGTTCTTCCCCTGGGTGGCGCCTAGTATGACGTCAGCAGTGGCGCGTCATACTAGGCGTCGGCCGGGAGAAAGCAATGGCGGCGCCCAGCAGAAGAAAGAAGTCGGCGCGGAAGCCTGAAGACGAGCCGCGCGGACATCAGGGGAGCAGCGCTGCACATCAGGGCCACCGGAGGGCGAGTATAGGAGTTTATTTTTTTTATTTTTTTTTTAATGTTGGGGGCTGGCTGTATACTACTGGGGGCAGGCTGGGCTGGCTGTATACTGCTGGGGGCAGGCTGGGCTGGCTGTATACTGCTGGGGGCAGGCTGGGCTGGCTGTATACTGCTGGGGGCAGGCTGGGCTGGCTGTATACTATAGGGGGCTGGTTGGCTATATACTGGGGGGTCTGTGACCAATGCATTTCCCACCCTCGGCTTATACTCGAGTCAATAGGTTTTCCCAGTTTTGGTGGTAAAATTAGGGGTCTCGGCTTATACTCGGGTCGGCTTATACTCAAGTATATACGGTATCTATTGTTTGTGTAGCCGAAGTTTTTGCAAACATTTTTCAGTGTATTTCTATGCCTATTGGCGTATATAAAGATGTTTGAATGCATTTAATCCGCCCACTGAATGAAAACACTCTACAAGTAGTAACCAGCCGGCACCGCAACCATCATAACAGAACGTGGGCCCTAAAGTATTGTGAAGGCTTGACAAAGAACATTACTATTTATTGTGATTCGTAGCCAAAAAAATCAGGTTTATGTGTCTGGAAAAATAAAGTTCTGCCTTTCACAAATAAAGTGACTTAAGCCAGAGACTACTTATGTGACATTAGCTCCTGTCACTGACCACTGAGCGGGTCTACAGCTTAACTGCTATGAAAGGGATTCATTCCAGAACAAATTATATGAGGCGCTCCGGTTATAGTCCCACTAAAGGATTCATTTGAGTATTTTGCCTTTAAGTTTCAATGGCCGAGACTTAAGGTACCAACAAGATTCTTCTTTTAACCCATTACAACAGAACAGCACAATCATGGATTTAGTTTCCTCTAAATGAATGTAATATAATCTAAAGTCAATATTACTGAGCTGTATGTCTCTATACAGTTACTTAATATTTATTTTCACAAGGAGAAATCCACATTACATGATATGAGACAAAAGGAAAAAAAAACGGAGTATTTTAATCAAAATGTATCAAACCCTAAGGCCCCTTACACAGTGGCGCATGTGATGTGTCCACCTGGCAGTGTATGCTGGCTGAAATCCAGAACTGAAATGCTGAGTTTAGTCCAAGTTGTCGATGTATGGGCCGGACTTTCCAGCCAGCACACACTGCGACTGTTAGGCGAGTTAGATGCATCACACTCGCTAGTGTATAAGGGGCCTAACACTAATCATACAAAATAAAACTGTATTTATTAATAAAACTTTATTCTACAATACATAGCTGATAAAAGATCTCTCTCTAAATAATCTACAGTATGTGTGTCGCACAACCACTTATTACGGGAAGGAGCTGCCAAAAAAATAAATACTCTAGCAACTCTTTCCACAGCCCTGTTCTTCCCATTCAAGAACGTGATGGTACCACTGCCTGAGCCCTCTGTATGAGAGTCGGCCCTGTTGAATACACAACAACATAGCTGTGATTCCCTTGTCATAGAAGACGCCAGCAGCAGTAACATCCCGCTGCCTGGGTACGGAATAATAAGAGCCATGGAAAGAGGAAGGAGCTGCAGGGAGCAGAGGGCAGGCATTCCGTATTTTGGTTTACTGGCCACATTGAGTGTACCATATATTTCCAGTACAAATATCAATTCAGTACTGCAAAATGCATAGTCCAGCCAATCCATGCAACTCTGCCTCACTTCACGTACTGAAATGTGGATTGAGGCAAACACCAATCTATTTAATTTTCATTCCACTCAGGAATTTAGAACATCATAGCCCTGAGGCTTACTGTTTCTCCAGAAAAGATACATATTTTATGTATTTCCATTACGTTTGTTCCCATAGAATGGTAGTTGGCTTCTACCAAACTAAGTTTATAGACACAAATCATAAGAAAGTCTGTACAGCCTAGAGCGCATCTTACAGTAAACTCTACTTGGTAGAAATGAGTTTAAGATTTTAAAACTACTTTTCTTCCTTCACAGCCTTGACTATGTTTTTGGTACACAGAACCATGCTACATATTACACAGACATGAAGACTTATGAGCAAATGTGAAGTTTAATGACACTTAAAGGAAATCTACAAATCAAAATTAAAGATAAACTAGGGGACACTTACTCATAGATCCAGACACTGGGACTGTGGTAATTTTTGTTATTCAGGGCCACCTTCTAAAATCAATTTTTAAAAGGATGCTAATGGTTCAGAAGGACTCAGAGGGTGTTTCCAGAGCCCCTCCATGCTGCAGTTTCATAGGTTGCTACACTGTCTCCACCCCCTCCCCCGGTTACCTCAGCACCTCTCCCCCTGCCTGAATTAATCCCGCTGTAGCAGAGAAGGTTTCAGCACAGAGGGAGTTGGGGAAGACCTCCCGCACAGTGTAACAGCTTGTGAAGCTGCAGCAGGAAGGGTTGTTTGTTATTTCCCTCAAAAGTCTTGCAAAATCACGCATTTACTGTGCATAAAGATTCAATGATCAGACGTTTATACATCGCTCCATAATACCTATGATATCTTGGGAAGTTTCAATTCCATCAGAGCTTTGGAGTCGGAGATAATTTTGGTAGAGTCAAAATACAATGGACCGACAGACTTCACAAATTTATAATGAATTATAAAAAATTTCAAAAATGTCCTTTATAATATCTGCTCTATTCCTATTCTAAGGTTTTAGGCCAAGGGTGAACCATATTTATTGTTCCAAGGACAATACTGCCACAGCAGTAACCACCACCCTAGATGCACCAAAAGGTCACCCTAGAAATTATAAATACCACAGTACAGAAATAAATACGACCCCAGCAACCAAATTCCGTAGTCAGAGCAGAAATAATATTGGAGACCCCAGAACAGATAATAGTGGACACCCCATATAAAATAGTTTAATAAATAATTCAATAAATAAAAATTCTGCTGCTTGAAACAGCCATCAGACACCATCTTATTTACAAGGTCCAAAGTGAAAGTGACTGCAGAGAAGCCTGAAACTTGATCTACATCTGGTGCTTGCCGGATAACAGACGGGAGATAGGACATAGGATGGATTAGTAAAGGAGAGTTGACATTTCATGAAGTTAGCGAGTGTGATAGGTTTTAAGAGCACGTTTGAAGCTGTGGAGGGTGGGTTTTTTGTCTGAATCCGGGGAAGGGCATTCCAGAGAATTGGTGCAACTCAATCCTGGAGATGTGCATGAGAGGTTCAAATTAGGTATAGATTAATCTAGTATCACTTGCAGATCGAAGAGCACAGGTAGGGATATAGACTGAGATGAGAGAAGAGAGGCAGGGAGGTGCAGCATTATTCAGAGCTGAGGAGAGATGAGGGTTATTATTTTAAAGTGTATACAGAAAGAGAAAGGCAGTCAGTGCAATGATTGGCACAAACTGGAGGCATCTGTGTAGCATTTGGTCTGAAAGACGAGCCTGGCTGCTGCATTAAAAAAAGATTGAAGGGGAGAGAGTTTAGAGAGTGGAAGACCGATTAGTAGAGAGTTACAGTAGTCTAGTCGTGAAATGAATCAGAGCAACAATTGAAATTGAATATATGGAGAAAAGGAGAGATCAGAGCCCAGCAAAACCCCAAGGCAGCGGCTATAGTGATCCCATAGACAGATGGAGAAATAATGGTTGGGTTGGTTAGTAGAAGTTCAGTCTTAGAAAGATTAAGTTTCAAGAAGAGAGAGGACATGATGTTTGAGACAGCATAGAGACCATCAGTAATTCTGCAGCAAGTCAGAGATGATGCTAGAAACCAAATCTGCTGATGGTTTGTCCAATGGGGCCAGTATAGATGGAAAAAAGAAGAGGACCTAGGACTGAGCCCTGAGGAACCCCGCCTCAGAGGAAGATGAGAAGTGAAAGATCTAGTAAAGGAGACACTGAAAGTGCAGTCAAAGAGATAGGAAGAAAGCTACGAGATTACACTGTGCTTTAGGCCAATGGAGCGAAGCATCCCAAGGAGGAGCTGGTGGTCAACCTTTATGATACATCAGTTATGGAAGTGCTCATTGGACTCATGTCAGCAGGGTGCAGACTGCTTATCGCTGCTTGAGGCCTGTTGGTGCGGTCTGAGCACCCCTGTACCCCTTTTTGTTAAGATGACTGTGGCTGAACTTTAGGTACATGCTCAGGAGTGAAGCTCCTCTGCTATAGATTAGAGGAATAAGGCATTGGGAAGGGATGTCCGCATTTATCTCAAGCACTGCTAAAGGTACCAAGAAAACAGAACTGTGGAGTCAGTCCGGGAACATTTTGGTGAAGCTGGAGTCTGAGTTGGATTTCCATAGTGGTTACTTGCTCAATACACATTTTCCAACTAATAACCTAATCTACCTTTTATCAATGCACTCGCATCAAATCAACAGCATACTATTACAAATAATTAGAATACATTTTTATTATGGAGTTTATAACAATTAATAAATGATAATTGATGTGTTTTGAAGGACTTTTTTATGACAGGTTGAAGACCTGCCTGCAGCTGATCTCTAAATATGTCAGAATGAGCCAGGAAGAATAAATGCATGCTGAATAACTACAAACAATGGCCTCGGGCTGTGCATTATTGCCATTGTTACATTAGGAATGATGATCCATTCTTCATTATCAGCTGTTTCCTGGGCATTAATCTGCCCTGGCTACGACTAAAGCACCTGACGTTTTCCACATGGAAACAAGGATAGAAAACAATGCTCATAAATTATTTATAATCAGAGAGAAAGCTCCGAGCAAACGAGAGGGAGGATGCAGTGGAGTCACATGAAAGAAAATGTTTTCCTAATGAAAACATTTCAGCTGTGCTCGCTCAATCCCGGTCAGCGCCATTCACACCTTGCTGACCTCACTCATACCCTTTAGCTCTAGGTATCACTGGCAAATATTGTGTAGTCGAAACAAATGGATCACATGCGTGTCCTAGCTAATATACTAGTACATCACAATATCTCTCAGTGTAATCTTTATATTTATACACCCCATGCACACAACTGTATAGAGGTCTATGGCACCCAGTTATGGGCACAAGGTGTCTCACCGTTCCATGGCCGAGAAAGGCTGCTGCACCACAGACTACAGGACTCGCCCTATATGTTGCCATTTTTACAGCGTGACCACTCACCCCTTCTCCTTCCTGCACCTGGCCATACACTAAACTCAAGTATGGTCCGGGTAAGAATACAGTTCATGTTACATAGCTATAAAATAAGAACACTACTAATATATGTTGTGTGAGAAGTCCTTATAATTGTCCTTCATTTTCGGGGCAAAATTTTTCTGTATTTCATGATGTTATAAGCAGTGCCCAAAAGCAAAAGATTTTCTGATATCCTCAACATTTTCTATTTCCAGACTTGAATGTGGGCCTGGTTATTAGCCATCTGGCTATTTAGAATAAAGTTATCTAATGCCTTTATGATACTTAAATAGCGTAAAAGAAAGTATCTTACAACGTGTTTTTGGAACGCTCTCTTAACCAAGACAAGGTAAGTGTGTGCCGCGATATAAGTGGCTTCTTGAGCTCAAGAACAGATGCGTAATTGTCAACATATTGAACAGACCAGTAATATTTTTAACCATTCCGAAGATTTGACCTTATCCAAAGTCACTTTTTTCATCCACTAAATATCAGCGTTGTGCAAGTGGTAAGAGTTTTAATGAGCTACGACTGCCAACAACAGATGTAGGCTTCTAATTTGCCTCCGCCTTTGAAGTTTATTAACGCAGAAAGCCGAGTGTGACGTATTCTCAGTCAACTCCTCATATATTTCCATTTACCACCTTACTTTGCTGTGAAAGCTTTAACAAGCGCTAACCTTTGTAGCCATTTCACAACATGACCATTACACATCCCTGGTGGCCAAATTAAAGGAACCACAAGCATGAAGTCAACTCTCCCGCTTATCGCTTTGCACCATGCTGTAAAATTGATTGAGCATTTTGCAGGCAGTAAAGCACTTGCAAAATATGAGCATCAGGTCAAAAGTTAAGCTAAGGTTTACCATGCTGAGAAAATGGTCAATTACACACTAGCAAATAACCAAGAAAACTGCACACCCAGCCAATTAATTGCGACCAACCTAAAGATAACATTAAATAGGCCCCTTATTCCAGACTCCACACACTGCACATTTTGTAAAGAAGGATACTTTTTCATTCTATAATCACCATCCATTTAGTTGGGAATATTGAAGAGCCATTGGAGTGAACACAATTAGCCAAGAAACGCGTCCAGCCCTATTTTACACTATTGTTTCATTATTCGCAGGGACTGATCCACATGCAATTAGTCTCCTTGGAATAGTTAATTACTCTAGACACAGAACTGGAAGCTCTGAGTAAGAAAAGCTTTTATATTTAGTAAGAATTACATCCATGAGACACTTGCTTTCAAATAATAAAAAAAAAGGTTACATATTGATAGTTTGCAGTGCAGACAGCTTCAGGTCAAAAACCTGCAACAGAAAAATGAAATCAATGGAAACTTTGTAACCAACAGGAACTTTTTTTCTTTTAGAGGAGTCTAGCTGCTTGAACTATAATAAGCTGTAATCATAGGCAACAGTTCATTTGTCCTTAAATAGTCCCAAACATACAAGTGGATATAAAGTTTCAGAATATATATATAAAAAAAAAAAAAAAGTTAATTAACTTATCAGCAAACTTCTATTCAATCGAAAATATCTATTAAATAGTTCTTAAATGGGTTCACCAGAGTAGCAGCGGCTAATTGCTTATTCGTAGGGGCCTCCGTGACGAGACCCCAATGGATCATGAGAATGTACTCCCCCCCACCCTCCCCCAGTAGTTACCCAGATGAACAAAGCAACCTGTTGCGCATGTGCCAGCTGCTCTATTCATCTTTACGACTTGCTGCTCTGTTCACCACCTCTATGGCGGCGACAGAGGTTGCAGAGTGCCTTACACCGTTAAAATGGTGAGTGCCATAGAGAAATAGAGCAGCCGAGAATGCATGACTGGCTGCTCTGTTCTCTGGGGTAGAGCGCTCGCTTTATTCTCGGTGATGGGACCCCCACAGATCACAACGACCCGCAAGTTAGCTTACTTGTTGTCACTGGAGAACTTTTTTAATACAATACTGACCGCAGCTCACAGAAACATCAAATTTTATTTAAAGGGGACATGCCAGCAGAAATAGAAACTTCCAAACCATTATTAGCTAGTTGTCAGGCTGCTTCTCACCTTCAGAAAATAATGGTTAAATGAGTTGTACATAGTCATGAAGGCCCAACTTACAACTCTCCCAAACTTTCTGGACGATACCAGCAAGCTGGGCCATGAAACAATCATGACCTGGAAAGTATTGAGCTGCTTGACAATGTACTGGTAGTGGTGAATTTCTGCTGATAGATTCTCTTTAGGGACCTCAAAGGTCCATGTGAATAAAATTGCAATGGATTCTGCTTGATTGTCATTTTCGTAATCATATTTTTGCCTTTTGTTTGTCTACAACCTTTTCTAAACGCGTTTAGGTCAAAGGAATTAGTATATTCACTAATTCTTTGCACAATTCCTAAAATGAAATTTACATCCTGCTCATAAATTATCTTGCTAAAGCTGTCCATCTACAAGGTCTCATATGGATAGTTGGGAAATTTCTGGTTATATAATCAGTAATTCCACATTTATATTTATAGGACTGCCCAAATGGATGACATTTTAAATACTAAACATAAATGGGGGAATTTTCTATGCCAGTATTGATGCTACTGTGCACTGAAATGAGATGCAACTTACGTAATATGAAGCATGGCAATTAGTCATTTAGTTACATCTTTGGCTCTCTATGGGCAACAGAAAGTCAAACTTAAAATGAGTTGTCCACTTTCTGCAAATAATTGATATTGGTTGTGAGGAAAAGTTGTACAATTTTCCAATATACTTTCTGTATCAATTCCTCAAGGTTTTCTGGATCTCCCCTTGCGGTTGTTCTATAGCAGCAGTTCTCAACCTGTGGGTTGCAACCCCCGCGGGGGTCGAATGACAAAAACACAGGGGTCGCCTTAAGCCATCAGAGCCACAATTTTATCAAGTTGAGCCCCTCAGGCTCATTTGCATATAGTCCTTTATGCTGGTGGTAGATACTCTTCAAGTCATGTAGGACCTAGTGCACGCTCAGTTATGGAGAAAAGTCATCGACCATTGCCACATAGCAAACAGCTGAAAAATCAAGTAGAAGAAATTGATGGGGCAATTTAATTTCAAGTGTTGTCATGGAAATGGTAAATTAGAAACATATTAGCTATACAAATATGTAAAAATACAGCAATATGATTTTTCACAAGACACAAATAATAAGCATATAAGTGTTTCAGAAGGCAGATACAATGCTTCTTTGTATTGCTCATTTCACAACCTGGCGAAGGCTGCAGAACACTTGTCTGAAGCACGAGATAAAAGAAATATGAAATGTAAGAAAAACAATGGCTACATAACTGCACAACACAATGAAGGCAGAATGAAAAGGTAAGCAAAATATGTTCCACATTAACATGTCATTACTGACATGCAAGCCTCAGCACAAAAAAAAGGGGGGGGGTAGAAGTCGTATGTGCCATATAGACATAGTAATAATAATAAACAATAGGAATATTGGAAACATTATCGTCATTTACTAATAATCAGGACAAAAAGTCCTTTTCTAGAATCTACTACAATATTGACAGCAGCAAGCTGTGACAATCCAATATGTGCAGGGTTAAGGTGGCAGGAACTGAATTAGGAAACAATGTCTCACCATAGCGTGCCGTCCACCGGAAAAAGATAAACAATGTTTATGGCCCGATGCTATGCCACGCTATGGAGAAGGGAGGGGTGAACAGCGCTCATCCCTCCGCCTCCCCAGCCGAATGTGTGCTACGCCCATCCCGTCGGTCAAAGCCTAGCTTGAGGTTTTCTAGAATTTGGATATTAAAAGCCTCTCATTTATTGGGAGTAGCACAGCGTAGTGAGCGGGAAGTACGCATCTCTGGCTATTGTGTAGTGGCCACGCAAACTTAAGTCTGCTTAGCTCACTTTTTGTGCACAGTTTTGTGCAGAACACAAACAACCTGCAGCAATTCCGTCTAATGGACATAGGAAGACTGTCCGATACAAAAAAAAAATATATATATCTTATTGTATAAAGTAGAAATGTCATCTAGGGGTTAAGTGATAATAACCCCCACAAAATAACATCTATTAAAGCTAAAAGAAAAATTAATGTAATGTAATAGATAATGGTTTAACATATCTAGGGAAGTCCCAAGAATCATATTTGTTTGCGAAGGGCATTAAACATCCTGCAAATTATTTTAATGAGTTACACTCTTCACCCATCTAGCGTTTAGCAGTAAATCCCCCTTGCATATAAAAGTGGAAGCCTAACACAAACAACCCACGAGGCTCCTCTGCTGCCATCATTCACATTGGATATGTGCATAAAAATGATATCTCGTCTTTCTACTACATTCACACCACCTGACCTTCATTTACATAGTATTTCTTTGCTACCGCTGAAAGAAACTGGATTTCAAAAAGCAAGAAGGAAAAGAGAAGAAAAAAAAAAGAAAAAAGAAATAAAAAAGGTACTGGCGTCCTTGACTCCTCAAGCGATGCTGAACGAATGAGACAAGGAGATATGAGATATGTATGGTTCTGCTTATGAATTCTCAGCAGGTGCCTTAATAATCAGATGCATGAGATATGCGTTCATATCTGCTCTCCGGAAAAGCCATAATAAAACAGATTGTTCAGCGATGAAATAGCAGTCCACACATAAAGCTGGGCCTCTCCCTCTAATAGGGGTATGGAAACGATATTGCTTTCTTACCAAAGGTGGAGGTCAATAAATATTAAACTGGACCTGGTTCTGCTACAGAAATTCAGAATAAAGGGCTCTTTCACATTGCCATTAGTGCTCAGCTTCTGTTAAGTTTTGTCTCCATGGTGTCTGTTTTATTTCCATTTTTTTTTTCAAACATGGAGACAAAACTAAAGGTTTTTCAACCCCAAAAGTGAAAAAACTAAATCACTTTGTTTGCTGACCCACAGACGTCCATTGCCTTCCATGATCTGCATCCATAAAAAAAGAAATTGGATAGGTTTTATCATTTTTTCCATGGACAACGGATCAGTGAAAATACAAGCCGAAATCACCGAACCATGGACATGCAAAACAACTCCAATGTGAAAGAGCCCTAAGGGATGCGAACCACAATCTGACGGCCTCCATGGAGGATGGAGGAGTAGAAGTCTATGGAGGGATGCCTTGATTTCATGTGAACAAACATATACATGGGGTACAATTTTCTAATGTTAGGAGGCTAAATGACATGTCATGATGTCACCCTGGCCACATGACATGCTGAGAAGAGGCATGGGGAGAAGTAGATCAGAGTGGCAAGCAGGACAAGCCTTCTCCGATGGCGGGGAATATAACAAAGTTGATTTATGTTGATGTGATAAACAATTTTTAGATAAAAGAAGGATGTCACTTAATAGGACTCGACAGGAACCCATTACTAGCTGTATTTGTAAAAATTGTGGTGACTAGTTCCCTTTTAAACTTTATGTACAAACTTTATGTCTGATAACCAAAACTCAGCGTACTGTGCTGTACATGAACAATATTAAAGGACACCTGTCATCAGGTCTGTGTCACTAGTCCTGTCACTACCACCTTTTGGAGCAGCTCACAAGGATCCCATCCCAGTCTTTATCTAGTCAATTCATACATTAATCATTGCAGAATCATATTTTCTTTATTATGTAAATTAGGCTAGTTACATGGTCAGAGGCAGTGATGTCACCCCTGTTCCCCCTCCCCACTCCTCCCCCTGCTCATGTCTGTGTGTAATGTATAGTAAAGCGTTGCTAGTGTGTGCTGCATCTGCTGACATGCTGCATCCTCCCATACATATGTGACATCAGCTACCTGACATGTCCTGCTATAACATCTCCTATACACAGGCTTCAGGGGGCGTGGCCATCACCAGAAAGCACATCATTATACAGCCTCACATCATTATACAGGCTGTCAGTCAAGCACTGGGGGTGTGGCTGTGCCTCCCACTCATGAATAGAGTGGACAGCTTGAATATGCTAATGACTCATTGGACATTTCACAGGTCATTTGCATACAGCTTTAGGACCTCATTGCTTAGGTTTACAGGCATGTAGAGAGACAATGACATTAGAGAGCATTGCCTCTATCCCTTCAGTTTATTACAATATATTTGTTTAGGGGGTTATTTTGCATGATGGGTTCTCTTTAAATAGCACCTGTGAGTCTCAGGGTCTAACTGGCACTTAATGCAATGTATATAGGGGTCTAAGGGGGTAAGATAGAGAGACCTTGGTGGCCATTAAACTGGTCACAACAATCAATGCACTTTCCAGGGCACTGTTCATGCAGGAATGCTCAGACCTTTGGAGTCATATGAAGGCAACTGTCTATGTTGTGAAGATCTGCAATGAATTTGAATGCGATGCATTTGAAACAACAAATACTGGAAGCCTGTGCTGTGTAAAACGTGGGATTAGAGAGTTGCATTGACAATCCAACACAATTGGCAGCACTTTGAACACATTTTATAAGTACTCAAACTTGTAAATAACTCATGAAAGAATAAAGTAACATAAAATTCAAGCACCATTTCTAGTGAAATTCTCAATAAGTTTGAGGTTTCATGATCCTCTTCCCATTTGGGGAAAAAAAAAAAAAATTTGATTCAAAATGGCCACCCTGGTCAACAACCTTCTTGAAAAGTTTCCCCACCCCTCTCTCTCATAATAATGTGCCACAAACAGGAACATTTTGCTTAGGTGTTTCCATATAAATTGCCCACCAGGTTCACTGAAAACGAATAAATCTATGCCAAATTCATTTTGAATTGCAACCATAACTCTTATACGCGGTACACCACATAGTTGAAAACATCTGAATGGTTAAACACCCTACAAATAGCTGTGATAATATACAGTTATTTGCTGTGTTTTTATGACCTTAAGAACTCCCCCATACATACACTTACACCATGTTACGTGTTCAAGCAGCTGGCGTCCACATTAGCTGAAGATGTCGCTATTCATGTAAGCATCAACATATTGTACAGTACAACAAGAACAATCAGCAACCTGTGACCTGCAATTCATTTTCCCTTATAGTTCTTGTGTAAATAGATGGCTGCGAATTATCTGCGCCGTATTAGTGCCTGACAGGCTAACAATTACTCCATCCATCTCTGCTTCTCTTTTTTTTTTGCAAATCAAACCTAATTATTTTCACATTTGACGTGTATTACACAAAACGCCATCAGTTTAAGAGAAGCATGAATAGGTTTGGAGCGAAGGGAAAAAAAAAATGACATATATTAGCGCAGATCTGACATGCCAATAGCTCAAAACTTTTATCGTTTCACTTAAAGCTTCTCTGGAGGGCAAACAGCATCTCATGTACTTTGCATTGTGGGAGCACTTAATGCATTAAGTTCTTCAACGTGTTTAACAAATCAGTGAACATCGTAACGGTACGAACCTTCGTAGACTTCGTGGGGTTAGCATATGTTGACATAAGATGGATATCCTGCAAATTTCCCAACCAAATATTGACTAATCTCATCCACACTTTAATACAGGAACATAGGACACAGACAAGTGTAAACTTTTTTGGAGAATCTAATAGTACAATCAAACCTGTATGTGACACAGGAAAAATCCAGCTCTAGTTCATATTTATTGTTAACAATCGAGACAACCCAAAGCAGGACACAAAAGCTTCTATTAACATTGGACAGGATTACACAACAAAAATACAGCTAAAAATAAAAATCTGCTATCGAATCTACTGCACAATTTTGTCTAAAGCACACAAAAGTACTTGGTTCGTGAAGCCTGGAACCTGTGCTGCGGACAGGACTCCAAGCATCATAGTTCTATACGATGCAAGGAGTCTCTGCTTTTCTGTAGAACAGCGGCATCATAATTTCGCCAAGCTTGCAGAACGGTGTGGTTGTCTGGAGGCTCCATGCATCCCATAGAACGAGATACTTGAGGTCCTATCAGCAGTACATTGTTTGGTTTGTATGATCTGGCCAGCAAACCATCTGGTTTTCCCCGGACCGAACATGTACTTGTGTTTTTAGCCTAAATGGACTTTAAGTAAAGCTTTGCTAAAACTAGAAACTCAGATTCAATGGCATCTGAATGTAATCTCAATTTAATAATGTTTAATAAACAATAAGGAATATTATTTTATACAGTGTATGTCCTTCAGCCTAGGGTCGGCCATTATTAATAGAGCACTAATAATTCCATGGTGCTGTACAATCAAATAAGGGATTCACAGACATTACACAAACTACAGTGATCAGGAGACAAGTGGGAGGAGGACCCTGCTCATGAGGGCTCACAATCTATATGGGAGGGTAGATGGAGCCATGAGGTGAGGGAGCAGAGCCGAGTATTGAAGGTGATCCTGAACAGATCTGTTTTCAGATTACATTTGAAGTTTTGGAAAGGGGGAACAGTCTGACACGTTTTGGTAGAGAGTATGGAGAATGCACAGGAGAAGTCCTGGATACGATTGTGAGAAGAGCGGATGGTAATAGGGTGAAGCAGAAGGTCCTGAGAGGAATGGAGATTACATGTGGGATGGTATAACACAATGCAGGAGAATACAACTTTACATGCAAGATGAAAATGAAAGGACAACCCATTCAATCTGCTATTTTAGTATTTCTCATGTACTGTTGTATTGGGCCTTGTAATCGCTTGGACATCTCTGCCTCGCGCATCGTGGACATCTGTACCGTTCTCTCTAAATTGTATTATTTGGAAATTAATAGGCATTTCCAGCAGCTGCTGCAGCTATTGTTCACGAATGTCTAGGTTCCCGGGAAAAAGAAACCTAATTATATTTATGTATTTCCACCCATTATACATAAAGAGACCCATCACAGCTGACCGAGATCCTCTGTTCTGTTCACATCTGTAGGTTTTATTTCAGAAAGAAAAGCAGACGCCATCTCTTCTCCTGCTGCAGGTGTAGTTGGTACTCCAAAACAAGGTTTCCTAGCAACAATCCTTGGGCCTGAGCCAATCAGTAGCAGCGACAAGAGCGCATAAACCACCAAACAGTAGAAAGTACGAAATGCACAGGCAAATCCTACATAATGGCTGCTAACTGGTGCACATGGCCCAAGCTCCGCTCCCACAAATCTTTTATGGCAGAGTAAAAATAATCCTCTTAGAATTTCTGAGGGGCACTTTTAGAGGAAGAGTAGGAAACTTGTAGTAATGTGCTGCATTTGCTTTACATTTGCGCTTACAAAACGCAATACAAGCGCAATGTTAATGGATGTGTTAACATTTTGTAAACAAACACATTTAATCAACCTTGTGTTGAGGATTGTGTTTTGTAAACAGAAATGTTAACAGAAATGTTATCAGGCACATTCTCTCTAAGATGTTTTATTGCAGTTTTTCAAACGCAATGTAAATGCCGTTTGTGATCGCAGACTAAAGTGGGTCAGAGGCACCCTCCACACACTGCAGCTCTTTAGTCTCTCAATGTGTGAGGGAGCTGTTGGGAACTGCACCAGCTTTACTGCTATCTTCTGCCATTTTCATCCCAGGTAAAGGAAAAAGTCTATGCAGTTTTGGACACATTTACTAACAGTTCAAACTGCACTAAATGCGGTGTGCATGGTTTTTCACGAAACTGGCACTTATTTTTTTTGGCACCGTTAACATGGGACATGCAACACAACTCTGTCAGACTTTGCATGTTAAATGTGGCACAGGGTCCGATTGAGGACCGGAGCGCCTCCTAATCTGTCGCATGATAGCTAGTGCAGCTGCGCCACATAAAGATCACATGCGCAATTAAATACCTGTGCACACAGTTTGCACTAAAAAGAACGTCCAAAGTCCGACAGAAAACTGGTGCACGACCCTTAGTACAAGGCTTTTATAAAGGAGTGAAACTGCATGTACAAGTGTCTGACATTTGTACAGGTGTTAATGCAGCCTCAGCCTATGGTGCTGCTGATATGTGAACATACAAGATTAGAAATGAGCAACCTAGCGCTTACCTCATACATGCGAGCAGTATCAAGTAACAATGCATCATGTTATACATTGTTAACATGAAAGCTACATTCATATTTTGTTGTAGCCATCTGTTGCAAAGATACTTTTGGCTGATTCTTGATGTGTCTTTATGTGTATAGCCCCTTCAGTAACATCACACTCCTAGTATTACGTGTCCGGCACTGCAGCCAAAACCCTCAATATGCAACAAAACATTCACAAACACATGCAAAACAATTTAAAACATACCAAAAATCACACACAAAAAAAAAAAAAAAAAATCATTAACCCGCTAGTGACTTGTACAAAATAATTGCCATATGAAGGAAGGACATCCTATACTGCTCTCTGCATGACCTAAATTGGGCAAAACTGGTACTAAAAATACCTTTGGACTGAAACAATTGAATACAGGGAATGCATATTTCCAATAATGGACCGAAACTTAAACCTAACAAATCCGTGAAACGATCAGGCCTCAAACCTATAATATGAATAATGTGTATATTAGTGTGAATGTAGCTTTAGATTTATGCCAATTATACTGTGTCACGTTGGCCTACAGCAAGTTCTAAACCTGTACATTATTCTATATTCACTAGACTAGAAACAAACAAAAAAAAAAAAAAAAACACTAAATCTGCTCGAATTTAGTAATAACGTAAAATTGAATAAATAAGGTAATCATGAAAAATTATTCTGGGTTTGTACGTGTATCACTATCAGCCATGCCTTCTGCAGTAACAGCGTAAAGACAAGTGATCGTCAGCTGAAGACGTCTGGCTGTCATAAAGAGAATGAACTGACACTAAAAACACAATACAAGACACTTACTGTAATTATCTTGACTAAATGCTTTCATTTTATTTGTCTGGAAATCTTAGTTAAAGTTTCGGCTCCCTGCTCACTCATTCACAGATAACACGCGGTAATATTATTATGAGGAGACGCCGCCATTCATATTCCCATGCAGTGGTATTCCGGGGAAGGATGACATTTATTTTTTTCCTCAAACAAAAATTCCTGTCCAAAAAAGCACATGTTTTAAAAAGAACAATATTCCAATTAATTATTTATGGTTCCATGGTAACCATTTTCACTGCAGGAGAAATAAAGGCTTCATTGTTTCTTGGAAACTTTTGGCACATTAAGCCCAATCTACACCCATGACGCCAAGCACTTTTGTGCAGCTGTTTTGGGACTACATATCCCAGCAGTCTCTAAATTTATATTTTGCATAGTAAATGAGAATTATTGACAATGTTTCTGCATAGAAAGGCAGACTTATTTCAGGTGACTACTGCAGATCGTGGTGCGAAAATCAACCATTGTAACGCGAAGAGTGAGGGTTCATAGGGGAAAGTCTGGGATTCCAAAATTATGCCTATGAGCTAGAATTTCGGTGAAGTTTATTGGAGTAAACCAAACTAACAAGTGGATGTGCAAAGTGGAACTATGAGAAATCTAGTTCAATACAAGACTGTCTTGTCTTACAGTGCCCTTTACAGTACCCACCGGGGCACACATAACGGACAGGAGCTACTAGGCGGGGGCGGACCGATTGGTTTAGGGCCGGTCCGGGGCCGGTGTAAAAATAAAAACACATTAAACTCACCTCTGACGCCGCTCCCCTGCTTGATCCCAGTCCGGCTGCGGTGACAACAACGTATGCGCCGGCGTCGCACAGACCAGAATGTCGGCAAGCGGCTGACGTCATGGTCTGTGCTACGCCGACCAGTACGGAGCTGTCACTGCGGCCGGACTGGGATCAAGCAGTGTAGCAGCGTCGGGGTGGGGGGGGTGGGGGGGGGGGTCGGAGAGGCGAGTTTAATGTGTTTATTTTTATGTACTGGCGTGGGGCTGTAATACTGGGGCTGTCGGGCTGTAATACTGGGGCTGTCGGGCTGTAATACTGGGGCTGTCGGGCTGTAATACTGGGGCTGTCGGGCTGTAATACTGGGGCTATGGGCTGTCAGGCTGTAATACTGGGGCTATGGGCCGTCAGGCTGTAATACTGGGGCTATGGGCCGTCAGGCTGTAATACTGGGGCTATGGGCTGTCAGGCTGTAATACTGGGGCTATAGGCCGTCATACTGTAATACTGGGGCTATAGGCCGTCATACTGGGGCTATGGGCCGTCGGGCTGTAATACTGGGGCTATGGGCTGTCTGGCCGCATACTGGGCAGACTGAATATACTAGGAGGGCTGGCTGGCTGTATACTGGGGGCTGGCTATATATTATATACATACTACAGTGGGCTGGTTGTATACTGGGGGGGGGGTAATGGCTACTAGTAATAGTAGCTATATTCTTGTACATAGGGGGCAGTATTATAGTGGTTATATTCCTGTACATAGGGGGCAGTATTACAATATATTTTACTTAGGGGCAGTAGTATTATACTAGTTACATTCTTGTTTATTGGAGAAGGTATTGTAGTATGTTTTTAGTGTACATGTATGGCAGTATTAAGTTGTGTGCTCTTAAAATAGAAGTGTTATTCATTTACAAGGAGGCAGTATGAGTGTCTTTCTCTGTGGTGTACATGTTGATTTAGACCATCTATTAACAGTTTGCATGGAGTTTAGTAACTCCACCCACATCACAAGGCCACGCCTACTTGTTTAGACCCCGCCCACAGAATGGGGCCACTTTTGCAGTTTTTTCCAGGGCCACTTTAAATTCCCAGTTTGCCCCTGCTAGTAGAGGACACATACCACACGATACCTGCCAGGACATACATACCATACGATCCAATACAATGCATGCCGTGGCGCGCACACACACACACACACACACACACACACACACCTACACACCAAACATACAATGCATGCCGGGGCGTGCGCGCACACACACACCTACACACCAAACATACAATACATGCCGGGGCGTGCGCACACACACACCTACACACCAAACATACAATACATGCCGGGGCACACCTACACACCAAACATACAATACATGCCGGGGCACACCTACACACCATACAATACATGCCGGGGCACACCTACACACCATACAATACATGCCAGGGCACACCAACACACCATACAATACATGCCAGGGCACACCAACACACCATACAATACATGCCGGGGCACACCTACACACCATACAATACATGCCAGGGCACACCTACACACCATACAATACATGCCGGGGTACACCTACACACCATACAATACATGCCAGGGCACACCTACACACCATACAATACATGCCAGGGCACACATACCCACCATACAATACATGCCAGGGCACACATACACACCATACAATACATGCCATGGCACACACACCATACAGTAGCCTTATGGACAATGCAATACCTCAGAAAACAAGGTGTTTTGCTCAATAAATGTTGACAGCCAGCTAAACATAATCATCCCAGGCTAGAGGATACTGATATGGAAATGTTTTACTTGAGGCAAAGGTATTAAAATTGTCCACTCTGTCAGTGTTCACAGTTTATCACATTTCTACATGACGTGCTCTAGGGCTGTCACATATTCCCAGTGTGCTCGGAAACAAATGGGAACCTAACTAGGGATAAGAGCAAATAAATTGTCACTGTCTAAATGGTTTCAAGCTGCTGTCTATGGTCGCTGACAAGGATTTAAATTCATTGTTCATGGGCCTTCAAAGTGTCTATGACAGCTGGTCATATAGTTAAATGACTTTTAGAAGAGGAATTTCTATTTATTTGTGCTGCGAGACAGATTTGGATGTCTGTATTGTTCTTGCAGCTGGGTATTAGAAAAATACTTACATAATGTGATTTCAGGTAATTCCATTCTGTTTTGGCCTTAGAAATAGAATTTCTTCAGTAGGAGACAAGTGGCCAGCTCTAGCCGGTGGATGGTAGTCCGCCTTCTGGCCTCCATCAGAAAGTGGACAATGGTGTGCTCTGCAGCTGTAGAAGTCACTGAGGTAATGCTGTGCTAGTAGTGTAGGACATGGCCGCCTGCCCAACACTTTGTGCACCGGGAGATTTCCAGGACCAAACCTTGTATCACTGGACTGAATGAAGATGCCGAGTTCAGTAATACATGGTTCAGTCTGGCAAATCCCTCCAGCGCATGAAGCAGTTTTCCCAAGCTGCACAAACTCATGGGCAAGAGGATTTAACCCTGGTAGTTTTGAGAGGGAAGATCAAGAAGACCAATGTTTTCTTGAAGCACATGTGTGGTATGTCATCCTTCCTCACAAATATCCAAGCATAAAAAGAAGATTGGTAAAATAAATGTTTCTACGCTATGAAGTGACTTAGACCAGTCTATTTCAGAGGCAAAACATTGGAAACAGTATTTGTTTCATAGGATGATCAATGCTGTTTTCTTATTCAAGCACATTTCCCATGAATGTTATTTAGTTACAGTAGTTACTGTATGATGGCTCTGATAACCATTGTTTAAATGAGTGTTGGAAGTGACATTTGTTGTAGGTTTGTAGACGCCTAACGTGTAACACATAAATCTAATGGTTAAAAATTGTAACAGGAAGGTTGTTTAAAACCTCGCAGCTTCACTACCAGTGTTAAGAATATAGTCATATAATTCTTAATTATTACTTTGTAAATCTACATTCTGAATAATTAGACACTAGAGGTAGTTCCTCTACATATGCACAATAAGCCAGTATGCTTGTTTTGTCCCCATCTAAAGTCAGAAGCACGGAGCCATTATTCATCACGGTCATGATAAATGTACCCAGAGACCTAGAACAAAGCTTTACAGCTTATACTATTACATTAAAGGAAATAAAAGATTGTAATACTTAAGTGTAATTAAGATTTATGATTTGCTCAACCTGCTTGTGCCATTATAACTACAATGACTTCCCTCATCGAAGAACATAACTTCATCCATAATTAAAGAGCAATGACTATACGACACGTAGACAGAGCACAAATATACTCTTTCCTCTAACAAAGGGAAATTCATTCTGAAAGAAATTTTAAATCCTACAATTATTATAAAATACTTCACTATCCTGTGACCCAAACCAAAAACACTGCAGGGGATGGGACACCTTACATCTAGTGAACGGCAATGTGAATGTACCTCAAGGCACAAGGACCTATTAAACAAACTAAATGAGATTTCAATGAATAAAATTGTTTATCAGATTACATTTCCACACAATCTGTTCTTCCTGTAGATTCAAGGGCACAACTTAATAAAGATACATATATGTATACTGACATCTGAGTTACCATCACACACATTTATACACAAACCTTTATACCTACATGTACAGTATCAAAGCCCCCGAACAGCTCTTTGGCACCCAGTCACGGTGTACTGAGCACACAGCTTTATGTGCAGCATAACACCTTTATAATGGCGCACATATTCCATTCTTTAGTGTTTCAGGCTAGATGCAAGGGCCCCCTCACACTGTGGGCCCCATAGCAGCAGCTATGGCTTCTACCACAGTAGTTACGCCCCTGTGCAGACAGGATTGCATTTTGAATTTGACTGGGGGCGCACATCCAAAAATAGCTGGTTCTCTAGAATATTATCCTTTAGATCTTGGCTTTGACTGGAAAATAAACAGAAGTTGTTCCTACTGGTAGGAAAATGCCATAATCTTTATGTATCTCAGTGCGATTCTTTCCTATTATCTGAAGATTTCTTGAAACATCTTAGAATTTAGACCTCTGCCAATAAAGTGGCTTTGTTAAAAGTTGCACATTGTAAAAGGGACATTTTCACTCTGTACTGAATGCAATCAAGACAACATCAAGAGCCTCTGTTCTTCCTTTGGGTTGTGAAGGCTCTCATGTATTTTTAATAGAGAATCAATTTAAGAGAAGGTCCAAGTACATTTCTGAAGATTGGATGTGGGAACTCCCCTTACATTTTGAAAAGTCTTTGCCGGAGGCTATTGTCTACATCAGTGCAACTCACTCTATTTTCTTATTCTCAGTGACAGAAGAAAAGAAATGACAGGATGCCTATGCAATAAAGGCTTTAGCCAGTATCGGATCTGGAAGCCATTTCATACATAAGGGAGAATTAAAGACCATGTGGAAAATACCATATTTATACAGATTTTTTTTTTACTAGAGAAAAACCATCTTGGTTCAATTTCTAACCAAATTATAATTAAAGGGGCTTTTTAGTTTCACAATAGTGAAGACCAATCTTTAGACCTATGTAAACAATGAGGAAGCTGCCATTCTAATCAAAAGCTCCCTCAGCAGTGGTGAGGAAATAGTCACCAAACTGATACAGATAGTTTGAAACTGGAAAATTCCTTTCAGTAGTTATAGAAAGTCCTATTTCACACCATTGTAAATAGTCCACCAATAGAGAGGAGAGAGGTTTGCGTTCGGCACGTGTGACCCTAACATATTTCTGCATTGGCGGCCAAATAGCCAATCCGGCAAATTGACGGCCCTAGCCACTAGCCATGACTATTAGCCAGGGATATTCCTGGCCGATCATGGTCATATCTAGTTGTTGGGGGCATGAGTTTGTCAGATTTGCCAATCTGGCAATACATTTGGGTCATAAGGGCCCGCTGGAACATTGTGTCCGCTCATGAGTTGTTATAATCAGAAACCGTTACTGAAGTTGTTAAAACAGGGAAGAATAAACGGCACCTAGATTTTTTCAATGAAGCACATAGTAAAGTGAAGGTTGTTCCGAAATACTTTCAACACAGAAAATTAGGCATGTAAGGGTTTAGAACAGACCTGGAATTACATAAGTCGTTAAAACCATAGCAAAGTAGAGGTCAGGATGTCACTAGGCTAATAATATTTACTCCACATCAAATTATTAGCTGAAAACCACATGCAGAGTTTAGCTGGAGGTAAAGTATAAAACTAAGCTTTCCGTGTTCCATGTATTAAGACTCGCCTGTCTCCGAATTACATGTGAAAATGCATTTCTGAATAGATGCAGATGAGGCAACATCCTCAAAACCCTCCAAAATATCACATTGTGCCATTTACCAACAACATTCTGTAAGTAACTTTATAACTACTGTCCATACATCAGACACAGTGTTTGAACTTTGACAGATCCTAATGTACCCGAACAAGGTTGGCCAGGCATTGATATTTATGACACCGATCCACCATCATAGCTTCTACTGTAAATGCCATAACGCAAATATGAACAGAGCCCTACAATACCAGCTGTATACACGAAGAGTCACTATGAAAGTTTTACCGCTGTGCTAAAGAATCATGAAAGCAAAGTATCTTCAACTTACTAAAAATCAAATATTCTGAGCACAACCATCAGATTTATGAAGAGAACTTAAAATGAACATTTGCATTCACTTTCACATAACTGTAGGAGACATAAAATGCTGGATAAAGGTTTTCATGCTTTGTAAAAGTCATTGCTGAAATTCTGACATTAGTGCTTGGGCATCAAAGTGGTGAAAAAGTATTTCTAATTGCGAATTTCATATTTGAGCATAAGAATATTTTGTTGCATTTTAATTGGTAAATTAGTATGCATCATAAATAAATCTAAACTTATTATGATTTTAATACATTTTAGGGAGTAGGTGCAGAAGTCAAGCCAGCTGCAGATGAACATGTGGAAACAGGCCGTATGGTGGTGCGATCCCACGGACTGCACACCATGTACAGGATGGGAGCCCTTGCATTAGACAGAAATGTGATGCAAGGACTAACTTGTCTGACAGTCAAACTGCATCATCGGGGGCCCATGCATTACATTTCTGTATGACGCAAAGACTCCTGTCCTGTGCAATGTGCCCAAAAGGTGTATTTATTATTGTGTTACGGATACTGCTCTACAACACAGAAGTACAGTGCAGGGATTAAAGGGTTTTCACTGACACTCTGATAAAGAGAATAGTTTGTGTAATTGAAACAGAATCTTTAACTTGCACAGGCCTCTTTAGAGCCTTTCCATAATCACAAATCAATCTTTTTCATAGGTAAAAAGCACTATTTGGGGTGGGTGGGGTGGAATCAATGCCCGTTAGTCTGGAAATTTGTGGGGTGGGGGCTTGTTTGCTTTATCTTAGAGGGTGATAGACCTGGCTTGCAAGTCTGTTGGCTTTTTTTTTTTTTTTTAAAGAAAATAAGGAAAGCCTTCTAAGCGTTGTCCTATAAAAGCGAGAGGAGTTAAATGTGCAAGTTTTTGTGAAAGCTTCACGAAACATTTCAAACTTTTACCATCTGGATTAAAAAAAATAAATGTGCAAAAAGAAAAGGAATGTGAAATTCACCTCCCCCATTTGTTTGCAGGTTCAGACTGTAGAAGGTATGATTTATTTTTATTACTGAAATGATACTTTTCAAAAAAATATCCAGCCTCTATTTTTGTACCATACCAGTTTGGTGATCCCCTTCCTTTCACAATGCTCAGTTAAACAGCTTGGTGATATCTTCATAGCTTTCCTCTGGTCCAGGCAGTAGAGGTGCCCTGGAGGTGTGTGTGCTCGTAAGACTTAATGCACAATTAATATATAATAGACTAATTTTAATAATTAAACGCACCTTTAAATTGCTATTTCACAGACCCAGAAAGTATGTAGTATGAGCTCTTGGCCAATAATCAACACACCTTCAAGGAAAAATCCAGTTATTCCACATGTATTGCAACGTGCGCTATTTAATTCTCGTAAGGTTAGAGTTTTCTTAATTATGCATTAAAAATATTCCACCAAATGAGTAATGTAAAGTGTGTTTATGATGAATACAGCCTGGACCGTGGATACAGCTGGAGGTAATGAGAGCCATAAAACTGTCAATTATATTTCTTCCTCTGCAACTGGTTCAGTGATCTCTGCAATGACTCAATTGTATACAACGACGGGAACAAAACTATTTACTGCATTCCCTTAATTGTAAATGCCAATGGGCAAGAGTTCCCCGTTTCCCTTAAGAGTTTTGCTGAATCAATTACTGTGCGGACTAATGTAATAGAAGTACGACTAATTCTGAAGAAGTTGTGTAGATGTCACTCAGAAAATGTCCCTGCGCTCGTCAGAAACAAGGATGCTTAGGCCAGCTCCTTAACTCCTTATCACCGCATCAGTTTTATGCCAGGAAGTGCTCACTGTACAAGTGCTGAGGGAGCAGGAGAAGACAGTGTAACAGCCTGTAAAGCCAGATCAGAGGGGCTAGGGTAGCCCCTAAAGCTCATTAACAGAATTGTAAACGTTATGTTTAGAAGGAAGGAGGCCATGGATAACAAATATATTTTATTTGCACACACGTGGGGTTCTTAAGACCAAGTCTAAGGAGTTAAACACCTTGGATTGAAGGTTTGCAGCAGTACACCTAAGGCTCTGCGCCGTAGCTCTACAGTGCAGAGGTGCAGGGGATGTATGGAGAGGGCTCACGGGCTAAGTCCTCGTCATACACAGGTGGGGTTTGTTGCACATTGCAGTAAATCACCACCGCTAATAACTGCGGTCAGTGCTTGCACTGATCGCGCCTATTAACCTTTCAATTGCCAGCAAAGCTGCCAGCGGCATTTAAAAGAGCCATCTTTCTTGACATAGTCGCTCCCCCCAACGTCATCGGGGGGCGGCGATCAGTTGCCATGACAGCCTCGGGTCTACGTCAGACCCGAGGCTACATGGTTTCTGAAGATTCGTTACAAGGAGCCAGTGGCTTATTGTAATGAATCCTATGCAAAAACGCCATATACTGCAATACAGTAGCATTGCTGTATATGGTAGGAACAATCAGACGATCTAGGGTTAAGGTACCCTAGATGATCTAAGAAATAGTAAAAAAAAGTTTAAAATATAAAAAAATTAATAAAATATTAAAAATTGTAATCACCCCCCCCCTTTCCGTAGAACGGATATAAAACATAATAAACATAAAAAAAAAAAAATCAAAACACATCAGGTATCGTCGCGTCCAAAAATTCCCGATTGATAAAAATGTAATAACTGTGCAGTTTTTTTTTTTTCAATTTTTCCACATTTGGAATTTTTTCTAGCTTCCCAGTACACGGCATGGAATAATAAATAACATCACGGAAAAGTTAAATTTGTTACGCACTAAATAAGCCCTCACGCAGCTCTGTACATTCTGTGTACAGATGATTAATAAAGTATTTTAAGAAATTTAATTAAATGTTTATGCGTATTTCCTCCTAATTTAAGCAGTTTGTGTAAATCAGCTTTCTATTCTGTATCCACTGACAGCTAAGAGAATAGAACCTGATAATAAGTCTAATGACTTAAATCTATACAGTCAGTCCCTGGATAGTCTAATCTCCTCAAAGAGCTGAATCATCAAGGGTAATATTCTCTAGGTATGGAAAGAGTTATTAACCTCCTTATATGTCTGAAGTGGACCTCAGAAGGCTTTCAGATACACTGCTCACTGCAGGAGAAAAACCAGGAAAAAAAAAAAAAAGCACTGAAGCCACTTTACTTAATGAAGTACATTACAAAGTTTACCATTTTCACCTGCTCTATTACTTCAAAATTTTAGTTACTCTCTAAGCTAGCCAAACACTTTAGAGGTTTTCATTTGAGTATAGCAGGCTTTTAGTCTCTCCTGTGATGCCAAACAGGTCGTCCATTTTGGATGCCAACACCTGTCTGCCCTCTAAATTTCAGAACATTTGCATCCTCAGCCCATCAGTGTATGCATGGGTATGGGGTAGACAGAAGGGACAGCAGTGGTGAATTAATTGTTGAACTAATAGCTATGTATTATTTTTGTCCAGCCTTACTCATGCAAAACTTAATAGAATAAAGCTTATCCAGCCCATATCACTGTTATGTGCACCCCATATGATGGCTTGTCACAGTTCCCTGCTGCCAGAAAACAGTTGTGTATGTAGCTAGGGTGACACCAGCAGCGTACCTTTGTCCTAGATGCCACTTTTGTCACAAAGAAAATGTGCAGTAAGTAATGAGGATGATAATGCTGAAGCTTTGCCTTTTTCTTTAAATTATGTTCAAAGGATTCAATGAGTTGGCGGCAGAGACTTTGATGTCCTGAAAGCACTTTCCAACAGCTATTCCTGTGACCTAGAACACATTACACAGAGCAATATCTTCTCATCCTAGTTTGTGCAACATTTTACTTTTTAAACAAGCAGGTCTTTCAGATGCTTCCCCACAGCTACTAAGTTATTCATTACAAGGCTTCATTTCATTGTTGCATGTAGGGGGATCTACATAACTCTGGCTTTTTACAGCTATGAATATTTCATATCATCTTATATTGAAGTCTAATTCTCTGCTAAGTATTCATTGTGATCATATTAGATGCCTCTCTGGGAACACAGTTGGTTTCCTAAAAATTTTGGAATATGCTTGCAAGATAGTTTTCATTCTGGACAGATGTAGCCTAAACCGACCCCTTTCCTCCCTCATCAATGATATGTCCAAATGTACCAGTAGCAGTTCCAATGTTCTCCAGGTGAACCTGAATATAAAACAGTGCCACAAAAATACTATACAAGATTTTAATACAACCCTAATTTCCAGTGTAAATTTAGAGTTATCTGAGCTTGTGTATTTCACTGGGAGGGAGAAACTGTATGGTGGTCTCCCGGCCTCCCCCGACAGACGATATCGGCTGAAAGAAGTACTAGGCATGGGAATTCAACACCTGAATTATATGAGGGGCCGAGATCCAACAGCAGAAGCCTTGGAGGCTCTTCTGATCCTCCATTCAGCAAATAATTTTCCAAAGTCTTCACTTTCAGCGCTTACAATAAGCCAATGAATGGACTTACTCCAACTACAAACCTTCCATTATCTTATCTAAGGATAAGCCATCTATATTGCAGACAAACTATGTTAAAGATCAGTAGGAAGAACCGGTAGCACAGATAAAACAGAAATATGCACATTGACATGTTTCCACTTATTGTTTTTCTCTTTCTAATAAGAGGACACCTATAATATATATACTTACATAAGCAAAAATCATCAATGTTTTCCTACTGCAAAGTAAAGCTGTAAATGAGCATGGGAAGGCATTTATTGCTGCTCAGCACTTGTAGTTTCCTTCTTCGCCTACTTTCCTGCTCACTTGCACAATCAGAGTCATCACTATTGATTTATTCCCCTTATCTGTCGGTGATTATAATTTGCGCTTTATCAGAAGACGTAGCCGCTCATTATTCCATGTCACAGTTTATTTACTTAGGAGTAAACACCAGATTCCTTATACAACTTCAGATGACAACCAAGGTAGATCGCCGTCTCCTGTGTAAAATACAGGCCTCTCCCTGTGACAGAATGAAATCGGACCTAAATAAGTGAAATCCAATGTAGCAGAAGAGTTTAAGTGAAAAAAAACAGATATGACGAATAACAGGAAACAATGTCACTGTCAGTACAGTTGAAAGTCATGTTAATTTGACTTTATAATATGTTTACTTTTTTCTATTTGTGGAGCTTTAATTGGCAAAACCAAGTGAAATAAAACTATAACACACGTGCCTGTCTTTAGATACATTAAATCCATTTTTATCTAGTACTTCTGGTTGTACTGTTTATTTGGGTAACCTATAGGCTGATGGTGACTTTACTATTAAATCAGAGTGTGAAACCAGAACAAGAGGGTCACACAAGGTCTTCTGACAGTGTTAACCTTTATAGACAATAACACTTGGCTGTACATAGTTCTCTTAACTGTTATTCAATGTGATAAAAGTTCAGTTTAGAGCTGGGCACTGAACTTACATACTGTACAGATTTGTCACTCTTTACCTTTATGTAAATTACTAAAAACCCATTGTAACATTTATGCAACCTTGAATGTTGTCAATAACATTAAATCTTTCCTACTTGACTGCTCATTGAAGTTGATCATAAAAAAAAAAAAAAATGATATTCTAAAGAACCTTTAACAAACGAAAAAAAGCTACTCCTGCTCCATAACATGCTGCCAGCAGATTAAACAAGTATCATGACAGAGGTAAATGAAGAACGTATGAAGACCTCTACTTCATTTCTCTCAACCTAAAGTTTTCATAATCTTTTTTATAGAATATATCTCTCACACACACTTATAATTATCTTGCAGCTGGACTAGAGTCCATTTGGACTAAGAAAACCTTAGAAACTTAGAGAATGGCAGTAAGACAATGTGACAATGCTTTCCCAATAGGTGTTAACTTGCCTATGGAGTGGCTTTCCTTATGGACCCATTTTCTTTCACAGCTGTCAGCACTCCTTATTCACCCCGGACAAGCTTTATTACCTTTTACAATAGGCAAAGTCGACAATCGCTTACTTGCACAATATATATTCATTAAATTAAATTACGTGCTAACCTATAGCATTCTGAAAGGTTTCCACTTCAATCTTGAAGAGTGACTAAACAAGCTTTCAGCTAAGAAATCTGAATTATTTTGAAGGTAGAGGAACCTATTAATGGACCAACATGGGGAATCATTAGTGTCTTGGCTATACGTGTGCTTTTCTGACGGCCCGCTTGTTCATTTTGATGTAGAAAAAAACTCTGTGTGCCAGTTAAAATTAATTCTGTTCAAGAAGCTTTCCCCAAAAGCTTTAATGCAATGTAAGGACTGTTGGGAGCTATACTTAAGGACTGTTGGGATAGACACCTCCATTTGATCCTCCAAAAAAAAAAATTACAAAATTTCAAGCCATGGCTGCCATGAAATGAAGAAAATGACGGTTTACCCCACAGACAAATTGTCACATTTTATCATCTAGGCCTGTGTGGGCTCTTACACAATATTATTATGTAGGCCCCTTTAGGGTCACTCCATTGAATCCACTAGTTGGCTTCTTACCACCCTGGTGTACTCCGTCACCAGTCTGTAAATTTTATTCTCTTCATAGACAAGATTTTACTCCCAAAAACTTGCTGAAGTAAAATGAAAATGGCACTTACCCTTTGTCTTATTTCTTCTTATAGTGTTATTATACATACTCACAACAGTACAGCAACACAGTGGAGCGAGTATTGGAACCGGAAGAAGCGAAAGTCATGAAATGGTCATCACTCCTACACAAATGAAGTGCTAGTTATGTCCTCCCTCCACTGTGTTGATTTAGTGTTGAGATTATGTTTAAAGGATATCTACCACCAGGATGACATAGTAAACCAAGCACACTGACATAATGGTATGTGCTACCTCTGGTAGGATCTGCTCCTCTTTTAGCTTCTTATTCTCTGATTTTTACAAAAAAAAAAAAAAAAAAGATTTTTGGATTATGAGAATGAGTCTGAGGGGCTCTGGGTCCCATAATTAGCCTAGAGCGTTAAAGTGGTAAAGCCTTTTATTCTTAAAAACAAGGGTATATAAAGCTTAAAAGAAAAGCAGATCCTGCCAGAGGGGGAACAAACCAATAGGTCAGTGTGCTTGGTATGCAATCCTTCATCCTGGTGGTAGATTGGCTTTAATAAATAATTCTATAAGAAGAAACAAGACAAAATGGTGAGTGCCATTCTTTACATTTTACCTCAAGTTATCAATATGAATTGAGAACCAACTATATATAATGTTATGCTCTCCAACACTGAAAAACGCATGGTGCAAGTTGCGTTCTGCTATTCCAGCAGGGTCATCTATGAATGGGGAAAAAACAAAAAAAAAGGGGAAAAAACAAAACCATACACAGCAGTAAGCAAGCTTGGAGTCCTCCAAAGAACTCATCAAGCTTCCAATTGGATTGTATTATATACCCCAGCTCATAAAAGTAACATAGGACATAGTAAAGTTTTTTCTTTTTTAAGTTATTGTGATACTTAAAAAGCGTCCTACTTGCTATACATAGCTGGAACATATCACATGTTTTCCAGGCTCTCAGGTCCACTCCCCCTTCATCTTTTTACTACGCCGGTTTGCCGCCCTCTGAAACAACAAACCATACAGCAGTGCCCGGCCCAGGAGCAAAGAGCAGAAACATGTTGCTTTTGGCAAAGCCACTGCTCTTCTGTCCACTTTTTAGAACTCTGAGCAAGAACACATGAGGATTGAGTGAAAGAAAAGGGCTGCTGCTGTAACCGTGCCAACAAAATATAAAGACACAAACCCAGATGCAGGAATCTAAGGCATTTCCTCTGCTATGCGACTGTCCTTTTTAGAAGGTCAAATGAACATAATGAAAAAAAAATAAGTGGATATTTTTAAGGGATAGTTGGATATTACTTGGCTTCTGGAAGAACTAACATCGCCAATGCCAAACATATTCAACTAGTGCTTAATTTTTATTCATCCGTCACATGAGCCAACAATTCTCTCAGACTCGCCAGAATCATTTCATTTACAATTCATCCTCCAAGCATTTTTCCTAAAATAAATGGTACCCTAAGTAATGAAGAGCTTTTAATAACTGTGGACAGAACAACGAAAATTCTCCACATTTTAATCAAACTGCATTTCCCTCAAATCTTTATTATAGTAAGAACCTAGAGACTTGTAAAAATATAGAACCTTTGTCAGTGTAGATGGCAATGAGGCATGGAGAAGGGTCAACTAGACAACCAATGGCCCAAGAGATTTCAAAATGCAACCACAGGATTTAAAGTTATGTAATAAAAACAATTAACACTTATGACTAGAACAGTTGACATTTATGACAAGAAAGGGCTGATGTTTACAAAGACCAGAAATCAACAAATGTAATCAATGAGTCACCTGAACAAAGAACTCCGTAAGGTGTTCTACAGGATATAGTTTTTATTTGCAAAAAATGAGAAACATTTAAAATAACAGTTCAGTAGTGCTGAGGTGCAACAATATTTTTCTGTTATAACAAAGTAAGTGGTACAATAAAGACAATTACTCAAAGACAGAAACATTGCCCAAAAGATCTGTTGTCTGCACAGGAAAATGGGTCAAAGTTGCTGACCCTGCACAATAGTATTGAAGGGGATTTTTGGAAAATCAAACTAGTGAAAAAGAATCTCGCTAATTCACATCTCTCATACTTTTCTCCTTTCCACACCCGGAGAAAATATTTGGAATTTTGTTTCAGTAGCACAACTTCCCTTGGGTGCGGTGGTTTATTGTAAATGCCAGAAAAACTGCAGGAAAAGAGAGAAAGATAAATCCAAAAACTACTAAGAATGAACTCTTGAATAAAAAAAAAAAACCTTCATAATTCTTTCCACTAATCCATCCCAGATGTCTCCTCTCAAAATACTTGTGTTCCATTTATGGAACGTCATCCTCTTCAGCTTCCAGGTCATGGCACCAAAGCATCAACAGATTGGAAAACCACAAGAGAAAATAGCTTAGACATACCATTGTATAATGGACCATAAACACTGCGTACGGTTATATAAGCAAAAGTGATCACATACATGGACTTCATTTATAATGGCTGCAGCCGTGCATTCACTGAACAATTCAAGCATTTCCATTCTCTACTATACAGAGATATTGTGATGAGGTCATGGAGGCAGGAATACAAGTACATTATGAGCCCCTCTACAGAAGAGCAAGACTGCACATATCCATATGTGTCACCAGTCACCTGACCAACACCTCCAATACTATACATATAGTATTGACCACTGCCAAACACCACTGCCACTGCAATGTAAACCGGTTTCCTATGTAGTACAAACATACTTAACTTTGACCACATGAAAGCAGCAAAGCTCATCACGTGGTCTGGCACACTACAACAAACATGCAAGCGTATTCTAGTAATAATACTAAACAAAACAAAAAAGTTCTTCCAAATGATCTGCTGCAAAAGTTATGCCCACACAGTTTTGCCACAAGGAGTCGGTAGGAATCCACCAACCAAAAGAATAAAATGCTCAGCAAATAGGGCTGTGGGGGACAGGAGGTCACAAGATAGCAAAGGGCAAAACAAATCTCATGTAGTCTCATACTGGATGCAGTGTTAGGGCTGCATGTGTCAGTCCAGCCACAGGACTATGAAGGCAAACTTTCTTGCTCTATATTAGTGATGATGAACCTTTTAGAGACCGAGTGCCCAAACAACAACCAAAATCCACTTATTTCCCGTGAAGTGCCAACATGGCATTGCTACCAGTTCTTCAACATCTTACAATTGTATTAGCCCCCTGAGGCCACCAATACAGTTGAAAGAAAGATGGAAAATTCAGACCTTCATTGTAGCTTCTTTCCAGGGTCTTTGTACAGGAAGAATTATGGGTCCAGGAGGAGGACCTTCAAAGCTCTTCTGTCAAAACCTTCTAATTTTTCCCGAAGTTCCAAACAGTCAATAAAGTGTCTCTTTAAAATAGCACTGAGGGGAGCATTTCTTAAGTTGCCTGGAACTGCAGGAAGAATCTGTGGATTTTGTCATGTTTGGTGAACTCTGTCCTGGGGCGATGGCCTGAGTGCCCATAGAAAGGGCTCCGAGTGCCAACTCTGGCACCCGTGCCATAGGTTCGCCACCACTGCCCTATATGATACTGGGCAGGTGGATGTCTATAAAGTAAGAATGTGCAGATTAAACAGAAAAGGACTACTGTCCAATACAGTGCTAATGGTAGGGACATGCACCATTGTCAAGAAGAATGAGGAGGAGTTTTACATTTACACTATGTTATGCCTAATGTAGGACCCAAAGCCATGGTTCATGACTGCTACTCTTGGTGACCTGTACATGTTTTTACATAGCAGAATCTTCAAACTAAAAGGTCTGAAGCGCAAACAGTTTTTAGACACTCTTAGGTGTAACATGGGGGATGTTACAGAGGGAAAACATTATGCAAATGCACCAACATTTTGTCACAGTTTTCTGGCTTAAGCTAGACAAACTAATAGAAGGTGCAAATTACGATTAAACGGCCTTACACTACACCAGAATTATCATCCAGCACAAAACAGTTATAAATCTGGTGCAGTATAAATCGCTCTAGTCTAACTCTGCACTCTCTTACTTCAAGACAATTTGATGAATCTGCCCGTTGTGCGTTTTTTTTCCAGTTTTTTCCTTCAAAATAGACATAATATTCACACAAAATCTAGCCATTTAAAACAAAAATGTTCTATAACACTAAAGAACAAAATATCTCCGAAATATCCATTTGTGACATGACTGATCTAACCTTTATGGAAGCTGTGTGTTGAGTTTTTAAGGTTTACAAGAAATCTGCAGAATAGTGAAAATGATTATAATTTGCTCAGAGTGTCCTGGAGCAAAGAGACATGTAAAATCTAAAAAAAAAAAAAAAGGCCATTGTTGTTTTTCTACCACAAGGCCTTAATGTGATTTTATTCCCTGAGAGTTTCTATCTCACATCCCAACACGTGTTTATTGCAGATAGCGGGCGGCAGGCAGCATCACGCACACACTATGACTTATGCATGATTTTCTTCGGATTAAGCTTACTTCCCCCAGGTCTGGAGCCCAGGGAGATGAGAGAAGACTGTGTATGATGGAGACAATCACTGCCAAAATCTGGAGGGATACATTCCAATGCAAAGTGGCAGAAATTATATGTACGGAAAGGGGGGGGGGGAGAGATGGTTACAAGAAGACAAATGTAACTAAAGGTTTAGTTCACAAATAGCTGGTTTATGGAAATACGGGACCATTATTAAACATGCAGTACAGGACATTTTTCCCCAGTTTCATTTCTCTGTATTTCCTGGAATTTGTCTTCTAATTCAGCCAGAATACAGAACGACTGTACGGCTGTGACTTGTCATATGTATGCAACACATCAGAAATAGATCTGCATTCACAGTTTTCTGAGTGAAACGCTCTTGTAATATAATGAATTGCCATATATACTTTGTAAAATGGCCTGGGTGTACAAGGTGTGTGGGCAACAGGAAATAACCTCCCTAGTTCAACCTACTAAATTATACCAGGATTCAGAAGAAGGCAAAAACCCTGCAAGGCTGATGCCAATTGGCCCAAAGCTGGAAAAAATTCCTTTACAACCTCTAATTTGGCGGTCAGAATAACTACCTTCGCATTATGCTTTGTAATAAAAGGGAACCCATCATCCGAAATGGACCAATATCTTGTCAAGCAGATTAATACCTTTCAGATTGTATTTCTGTCATGGCCCAGTGTGATGGCAACATCCAGAAAGGGTTTTGTAAATTGGTCACTGGGGTGGGGAATCCCGCTTCAGAAACCCCCTCCCCACTATAATTGATTCTCCTATGTCCAGAGGCATAAGACTCTCCAGAAGTCTGGTGCTTGGTGCGAATTACATTGGAGAGCTTGACTTTAGTGCTTAAAGCTCCAACTCCGTTTTATACAACCCATTTATAGTTTACGTCATGATTCTTGATTTTCTGGATAATGCCACTGTACTGGACCAGGAAAGAAAAATCTGCTTGATAACATACGGGTATTGAATTCTTAGGTCAATTTCTACTGATCGGTTTCTTTAAATCATGTATGAACAACTTTTCCTTTAAGCTATAATGAATTTAGGAGCTCAAATCTCCCCCTATCCATAGCATGTGGGTACAGCATAATAAATCTTAAGCCAAACTATTTGATGTCCCACAGCCAAGAGCTGAACTGTACATTCATGTCAAAACAATGCCATAAGGACTTGCAGAACCCATGTACGGCTATTAAAAATCAATATATTTCCCCAGTTCCTGGGCAAACCAGATCTAATGTGAATTGAGTAAAATCTATGTCAGTGATCAGCAGGGAAGTATGAGGACTTAGCATAAATATGCTCCTACAGGGAGCTTGCGTCCACATTACTATTCAAGGCCAACTATTGACTATTTTCTTCTATGAATTATTTAAATCCACTTATTCGGGAATGATTGGGAGTTAATCATAACGTGTGCAGATAAGACGGCGCGGCCACCTTCTCACCTTTACAGTGAAGGTCTACTTACCACATATATTGGAAATTCGTATGCACAAAAAAGGGATCATTTATCACCAGAAGCTTGTTGGAAGGACAACATGTAACAGCAATGGCATCAAGCCACATAATGTATGGGAGCTGTATTTGATGTTGGGGGCTTTGGTGTTGCAAATATTAAAAAGGTAGATACAATGGAAATGCAAGTCTACGAATTACCTTTTCTCTTTTCATAAATTATTGAGCAAAATGATATCACAGATCACAAAATAATAGTACACACTTTATGTATTCAACATTAAGACCAAGTAAGGACTTCAGACAACCAGGGTTGGCAGTGCCAAAGTCCTGTCCTTGGCACTGTGGCTGGTCCATGAAAAAAAAAAAAAAAATACTGCAAGAACATACCAGGGTCATGTAAAACAGACCTAAACAGGCTAAATTTGCAAGAAATCTCTATAGGCTCTGGTGTATGATAAACCATGGGCATTCGCAAACATGCTTCTCTAATGTTATACCACCTATTGGTTGACCTGCTTGGATCAATATTTTGTGTCACTGCATCAGAAGCCATGCCACTTTCCACAAAGTCATGCCCTCTTCCCTACTGAGCCCCACACACAGGTCATGGCACAAAAGGATATAAGACAATAAATTTTGTCCGAATGTAGACCAGGATTATGGTACCACCAGGATTATGTTACATTTTCAGTAGTAAATCTGGGTGTATTTCCACAGTTTCCATCTCAGGTAACCCTTTAATAATATGAAGGATAATTTCCAAAGTTGAGGATATAAAGTTAACATGTCATCCCTACAAAATTGTCAGTGACTACTACTACATGACTACTACTACAACCTCTTCAATCTTTTTCATAGTACTGTGGTGCTTAAGTGAAAACTACATAGTTGGGGAGGAAACTACTATTTGGGGTCAGAGGGACAAACCAAATCTAGCAGCTTCTAAGTTCTCATCATTGTTAAGTTCACAACTGAAGAGAAACCTATGCTTTCACTTTTCAAGACTAGAATAGGCCATTCCTGAAAATGAAATAGGTTTGCTGATATTGTGCAGGGGGGGTCTTTGTGTTAAAAATAACTACTAGTGCAAAAGAAAAATTAAAAAAGTGTTCTACTTGTAAAAAAAATGTCTGATTTCCTTGTATTAAACCACCTACGTCTTGTCTGTGCCATAATTTGTTCTTGTCTGGCATAGTTAAGTTGAAAACTTTGACACTGTAGTTGGAAAAAGGTTTATTGGCTAATTTACAGCAATTACATGGAAATAACAGAAGAATAGAGAACCCTTACAGAAAGAAGCCCTATCAAAGGCCCTCAAAGCCTTATAGAAATCTGTCTTGTCCTTGGGTTTAAATGGCCGTTAATCTAGGGGAAAAAAAAAAGAGCTTTGTGGTTATCGAGACAACTTGCTCAGCAATACCAATGTCACACAATGTGTAAGATACAAATGTCCCCCTCCAGCCTCTGTCACAACAAATAATGTCCATCGATCAAATCGTTCCCCCTAGCAGACATTTTCCAATTTTCTCATTGAGGAGGCCATAGATATAAATACCTTGCCTGAAGATTGTGCTTCCTGGGACAGTATGGATTTTCTTCTACTTCTGACCTAATCTGATTTAAAGGTAGTGGAAGACTACAAGCAGAGGTCTATTTGAGAATTGTCTGATATGTTACTGTCGTCTGAGTAAGATTACATTCAGAGATTATCACTAAACACACTTATCCCATATTGAAACTGGACAAATAAGGAACACAAGAAAATATGTATTGGATCTGGGGAATGTTAAGATCCTTGTATATTCATAGGCAAGGCAATGATTTCTTTTATGTCATCTTAAAAGATGTTGTCAAAACCAAACCAGAGAATTACCCCTGATCGATCACTTGCCATATTTATATGAGACAACCATGGGGTTATGAATGGGTTATCACCCCAATGAAAAAAGCCCTATGTTCATCTTTTATTGGGTTATTTATCCTTTTATGAGGCATAGTAAACTATCATTGGTCAGACTGACCTACGATATTGTCAGTCGGAAAACGAGATAGGAAAAATTACCCTTGGGGGAGTGTGGGGGGAGGGGGGGCAAAACGTCACAAAATAAGACTGCTCACCGAGCTGAGCAAGAATGAAATCCATACTAACACAGCGAATGTCATACAGCACTGAAGCTGCAAGCTGTCAGGACTCCAACAATGTACTTACATATGCTACACTTAATTTAGCTGCCTGTTCATCTGTTAACAAGAGAGGTTAAGCAGAATGTGCAAATCTACCGCCATGCTGCGTGAGTGGTTTTCTTTTCTGCTTCCAAATGACGTAACGTCATATCCAGCAGGTATAATTTGTTTAATTTATGTTTTTCAGGCCAGAATTGGCAAACTTAAAAAATTCCAGAGCTCTCTGTGTGCGGAAAAAAAAAAAAAAAAAAACCATGGCAAAAATCTCTTACTACAAATACTTCTATTTCTTTTCTACCTATTAAGCGGCCAACTTATTATACATAATAAAGGCTTAATAACAAATCTCTTCACTGCATTAGATGTTTCTTATTGACCGGTCTAATGTAACGTGAAGAAAATGAGCAGCCTTTAGTAGATATAGGATCAGGGGAGACCAAAGGAAAGAAAAAGTTTCTTTTTTTGTTTATGTTCAGATTGTCTTGCCTGGCCTGCGTGCCTGTTCAGCCACACTATGTGTAGATCACATACTGTTTTTTTATGTTTTGTATATCAGATCTCATAAAACAGATCGGATTTAAAAACACACAAACACACACACAGTTACAGAATGGAACATTAGTCCGGGCCAAAGGCAAAGACTAAAGATAACAATAGAGGCCACAAATCCTGCTCCGTCTACTGTATTTCGGTGTGGGAAATATTCACCTCTACTTAAAAGATTTTACCTGCAGAAATTGTGTGCAAATTAAATACCATAATATTAATAATAACCCCCCATGTAGACACCACTCCCATTAGTGTTCGGAGTAAAGGACATCCGACTTGCCCATCCAAGCTGTGACATAGGTGACCCAATAAGGGTATTGTATTTACGATGGTAAACTTTTTCATTCATGCCCAACCCTTTTAAGTATGCAAGTATAAATTTTACCAGGATTCAGTGAAAATTTTCCACCCCATTTCTGAAATTGGGAAATAAAGTTACATTTCTGAATCTGCCTTATGGAGTAAGTAGGGAGCCATCCTCACATCTTATGATGTCTCATCTCTCTAACGTAGTGAACACTTTCACAAAAAACTTTCCATGAAAACAAAAAAGGCAGGCAAAGAGGAGTCTAATGAAAGAACGAAAAACAATATCTAGAGTAAACAACATCAGACAATTCACAAAGATTTTACAATAGAAGGCAATGGTACACAGCAATATCAAACATACATGCAGAAAGTGAGTCATAAAGACATAAAGGTCTTGGAAGGAGATCTGGTTTACACATCAAACCTGTCACTCCTATTGCAATATCAAACTGCTGAAGTCTAGGGCCATGTCTATTCATCATATATTGAAATGTTTTATTTCCAGGAAATACGGTACCTCTGTAAAGCACATGAGTATTAATATTGAATATAATAACTCATGTAAAACAAATCATACCATATGTCCTTTATAGAATAAGGGGACATTAACAATATGTCCCAGGTTCTGCCAGTCTCTAGCTAAAAAACATTAGCCTTTTGCTGTGCCAGATTTAGCACGGTGATTATAAATTCTGGTTCAGTATAAGACTGGTGGAGTCTTTAGACAGATTTTAATATTTTCCGTCGACGCCCCTTCTCCACGAGGTCATGAATTTTTTTCCATAGGCCACACCCTTTAGCTGGTTAAATGGAAAAAGGACCCAAGAAAAATGTAAAAACCTTGATAAATGAGTCAAAGGGCATTTTCCACTTTAGATTTTATGGCGCACATCTGCCAGAACGGACCTTGGCAGCCGCTTCCAATTCTGTAGGAAACAGGAACCCTTTAAAATTCAAACTACCTGGTATTTCTTTTACCTTATATTCTTATGAAAATGTCATGTTTCAGATATAAAAGATATTTGTAGGTTCAGAAGGTGCACCTAATAGCTACAGAGAAACAAACCAAAGACAAGACACAAAATAAACCTGGCATTGGGAACTGACATTCAGCCAAAGTCATCCTTGCATCATTCTAGAATTTCCCATCAACCTGTTAAGGTCAGATATTTTTAGGGTTTCCGCAAGTCAGGAGACACATGTGACATTAAGATTCCTTACTTCAACAAAACAACTTTAGATAGATTTCAGTATTAGGAATTCCAGAACATAATTAATAATAAAAAATATATATATTACTGTGTGCATTTTACAAGATTTGAACAAAGTTGAGTTGCAAGTAAAAATAGACACCATGATCATAATTAAATACAGTCTGTGCCCAGTTTCCTAACTAGATAAGTTACAACCACAAGTACTCTCATATAAAACAACATCTACACCTCTTGTATTTTTGGTTGTGGAAACAAGAACGCCAATGTCCTAATGTACCAGTATCTCACAGGTAACATTGTGTGAAAGGCCTCTTTAACCAACAACTTTCCAGTAGTAATGGAGACAAATATCTACAATAAAAGTGCAATAAACTTAAGGAGGTAAACAGAAAAACACTTTAGGAACCAATTTGACTTTATAGCCAGTAGCCAATCCCTCTGCAAGTTGACTACTGAACTTCCATGTTGTACCAAACCACGACAAGACTGATCACCACCAACTTTACCAGAAGTCTAAACCACAGGACCTTGGCTTCATTTAACTGTCTAAAAGTGCAGATAAAACCAAAATCTAATGCCAAATGAATAGGATTAGCAGTTTCTTAATATGTGGATTGCACCATCTTGTCACTCACCTTCAATTCTCTTCAGGGCAGTCTGACATGACTCCTGGTTGGGGAATTCAAATGGACTGTTACACGTCCGAATAGTGTCACATTCACATTTTCCATTGATGATGTTGCATCCGGTTATAAAGTTTTCATTGCATGGTTCAAATCCATAGAGCTGACCATCATCCCAGTTCTCATCTAGAATATAAAGAAATAGATTTTATTACCACAGTGATGCAGGTCCATGGATACAGTATAAAAGATTACATGGATAACTATATATAGCTATGCTTCTTGTCAGGACATAAGCTCTGCCTTCTAAAAGTATCTATACACATAAGAAACGTTGATAGAAGCTGCCACTTCTGGAAGGACTTGTTGTCTCTCTGGGACATATGTTGTTGATGGAAAAGGGATGGGGGACTGCTGCTTGAGGTTTTTGGCAGAAGCGAACAAGAAAACAAGTATGGTGCCCATTTGTGAGCCCAAATCCTCATGGTAGGTTCTAATAAACGTCCAGTTAAGCCAAGGTTTATGCACATCAAAGGATATAAGAAATACCCATTGTGCATCTAACAACATAGTCTAACTGTCACTGTCTAACATGACTTGCGCCATACTTTTTAGACTTTTTCTTTACACTTTTGTGACTAGTTTGTCAGAAAGAGGTGTGGCCAAAGGAAAAGTATTTGGTCTCCAGAAAAGGGTTAGTGGCGGTGGTGAAATGGTCTTCACATTGTGACAACTATAAAGAGGTTACGGCAGTCTTAAACTGCGCAAAAATTTATAATCAGAGGTAAATCTGGTGCAGCTATACACTGGAAGGCCACACGTTACATTGATCCATTCCCCCTCAGAGCAGGCTTTTGCTTCCTCCATCAGACCCACATCAGTCTGAGGACATTCCTCCTCCTAAAGCAATACTACATAGAGAATAGACAGCACAAAAAAAAAAAAAATCTGTAGAGTTTTCTAGTTGTGGGGCTCCTAAGACCATTGTACCTTTTATTAAGCTGTCATGCGTTTTCTAAAATTGGTCAATAAAAACTCTAACCTACACAGGGATTACAGGTTCCATGGATATTGGACGATACAAGTAAAAAAAAAAAAAAATTGAAATCAAAAGTTGCCCCTGGCTCAAAGTGCTCTGTGATCTCTTGTCTCACTTTTGTGACATCCACAATTTCCTGAAGCACATCACTACTGAAAAGAGCCCAGTGTTTAGAGAAGTAAATGCCCTGTTTATGAGAAATCACACTGGTCTGAATGTTACACTTGTAAAATGGGTTACAGCAGTGACAGCAAAAATACGGTAAGTTTCTAGAAAAAAAAAAAAAAAAAAAAGGCGAAAGGCGAAAAAAAAATAACAGGAATGCATGAAAATTGCATGTTGATGCGGATTTGATGAGGATTTTTAGCAGTGATGGTGAACCTTTTAGAGACCGAGTGCCCAAATTGCAAACCACTCATTTTATTGCAAAGTGCCAACACAGCAATTAAAGCAGTAACTTAATGCAATGTTCTTACTCTCTTCTCCAACAGGTTTCAATGATCCCGAGGATACAAATATTGTTAGTGGGACCCAGAGCAGGAGCTCCCATAAAAAAATCTGACCCTGTCCGCAACTTCTCCCTCTTCCTGCAGTATAAATTAGACAAGGATGCTTCCCTTTAAAATAATGCTGAGCATGGCATGTCCCAGGCTTCCACCAGACTGCAGGAGGATTCCTGTCTGGTAAACTCTGTGCTGGGCAACAGCCTGAGTGCCCAAAGAGAGGATTCTGAGTGCCACCTCTGGCACCCATGTCATAAGTTCGTAGAAGTCTATAGACTTCAATGTAAAAAAAAAATTAAATGCAAAAATCCACAGCAACTCACAACAAGTTTAAAACTATCATGATTTTATTTCCTGAATTCAGCAACGACAGAAAAAATAAAATAAATAAAATTTTGCATTGTCTACTTTACTTTTTCCAAATCACATTCACTTTAACGCTAGTGTATTATGCTGCAGAATTTTCCTTTGAGTCCTGTGTATTCAGGAGCCTTGATAACAAGCTCTTGCACTTGAGGCAGCTGTTGCCAATCTGTTTAGGTTTGGCAAGAATTTCTGTCAAATTTACAGTAATGACAACAAAACCTGAAGAATCTTATTCAGCAAGAGCTAAAACGCCCTAGTGGGATCTGTAATGTGTTATACTCTAGCTTCCTTTACCAGTAGTACTGTAAAAACTGTACTGGTTCAGCAGATATAAATGTATAGACTAGGGATCATGGACACCCGAATGCTTACACAATCACATTTGCTTCTGGAAAGTTTTTGGCAAGCTCTGGTAAGTTCTGTGGCGGAGACATGTTCTGGAGATTCTGTGTGTAAAGATAGTATAGGTAAAGGTGTGAAACATTCATACAGGTTTCTAATAGAAGCTACAAAATGAATTCATAGAATCAAGTTCTGCCCATTTAGAGATCAGAAGTTCAGGAAAACCACAGAATGTCTTAGCTTTTCTTATTCTTTGATACGAGTTCACACTGGTCTTTTTTAATCCATGTTTATGCACCAAGCAATAAAATCCCCGTTTTAATCTTTGAATAGTGTGTGGAGCTCTTTATATGTGGCTGTTGAGTTGCGTGACTTGCCTGTATGAATGCTTAGCACCTTGATAACCACCATTACCCAGAGCACACATTCCAAATCAAGATCTCTGTGTCAAATTCCTGTCTTTCCACATGACTGGAATGTAAAAAAAATCCTGACTAACCAGTACTGGCACTGGTCCAGACCCTCTTCCTGAAGCAATAGAAGTAGGAGGCCGAGCAGGCGTTTGCTTCCTCCATCAGACCCACGTCAGTCTGAGGACATTCCTCCTCACATCCCAATACTACATGGAGAATAGACAGCTCAAAGAAATCAGTAGAGTTTACTAGTTGAGGGGCTCCTATGATTATTGTACCTTTTATTAAGCAGTTTATACCAGCTCCACAAACAGACCCTTCATTTATGTAGAGGTCACCACCGAGGCCTGTGATTGGAGTGCTGGTTGCCCTTCTAACCAATCACAGCAACAGCATTCATCACCACTATTTACTTATTCAAATCAACTGCTATGTTATATAGGGCTATGCTCACACATGTCTCCTGAGTCTTAATTTTATTTTATAGCTATACCTTTCATGCCAAAAAGAGAATCTTAGGGCTCCGGCTCCACATCTTCCTAGACCCAGGAGTTATGTAGCTAAAGGGGGTAGGAAAAGAGAAGGTTCTGGCAGGAGTAGAAATTTAGGAGGGGGAGTTATTTCTGTAGAGGTACTACCACTACTTCAAGGAAACCGGTCAGCAGAAATTGACCGAATATATCACTATCAGTATGAACAACGTTCCAGAAGGATGCGAAACACTTCATACGTGTTTGTGAACTGCTCCCGATTCATGCTGGCTTTAATAATAAATAATAATAAAGTATTTACAGTTTCACAGACGGACGGCAACGCGGACCATTTTATGGCTTCTAACAATCACTACCAGCATGTCATCAAGCAGCTGAACACCTTCTAGATCATGTCCATTTCTGGCTCAGCATGGTGGCATCATGCAGAAAATCAACATTGAAGTGAGATGTAATTTGGTTGTATAAAGTCAAGGAGGTTGAGAGTTTATCACTGAAGTCAAGCACCTCATCTCAGAATGCCCTCTTCACTGTAATTGATGGTCCTGCATTCAGACACATAACTGGGTAATATTATAGGAAACAAATAATCCCAGTGGTGACTATTTCATAGCTCTTTTATATGTTAACTAGCAAAGAATCAATCCTTTGACCCTTAAATGCTACTATGGGTATTTACATTTCACTAATAGGTTCCATGCATTATACATCTAAACTCATTTCAGTAAAGTAAGCATCCACAAAGTGCCATGTTCTTTCTGCCTGTTGCTAGATTTCAGTTTGGCAAAGCCAGTCTAACAAATGGGAATTGGGGGCTGGCAATGCTTGATGGCTTAGGAATCAAAACTTTGCTACAATGTTCGTTAAAGAAATATTTAGTGAGGAAAAACAGCACATACTCCAGCTGTTTATAAGGCAGCTACACTGTTCTAATAAATTGCCTGCAGCCAGATAACGCAGAGTTTGAGGGGCACTGCTCGTACACAGCGCTACATTACATACAGAGGCAGAAAACGCCAGGCTTTTATTGTCTTACTCTGTACTGAAAGAACCTGTTTAGGTTTGCACTAACTTCAAAGGGATTAGAAGAGCATGTTTGAGTCTCATTCATCCTAGATCGAGGCATACTTTCCCTAGGGAAATTTTTATTGTGACGGAGACTAAAAATACAAGACTGGATCAACGTGTCTACAGGAATCACGGTCAAATGGTCAACACGATAAAAAAAAATAAAAAAAACCTGCAAAAAACATGAGCTGTTTATATTCTCACATTCCCGCTCTGCGCTTTCCCATGCAAATAGGAAAATTGCTCATCTATTCCTCATGGTGTGCACATTTTGCTCTGGTTAGACAGGCTGACAGACATGTAAATTATGTCCTATTTTTATGCACCTTACAGATGCTGCATGACTTCGTCCCATTGTCAAGTACAGGGAAGAGAAACATTCTCCCGAGGGGACAAAATACCTCGGAGCTTCCCTTTGTTATTTTCTCTCATGCCAGTCACAGTTATGTCAGGTGATCGCCACCAACCTGAATTTGATAGTGAAGTCTTTAGCTATTCTCTGCATTCTGTTTAATGAAGCACCTAAGGGATTAAATATGTTATGCAGAGACAGTTCCAGAAAGGAAGAAAACCTGCTGCTGTTTTCTACGCGCTCAGAGAAATAAATCTTCTGCTGGAGACAGTATTTTTCAACCCTATAATGATCCACTTAATAAGTGGAGATGTCCGTCAGCAAAAATAGTCATGCTATGCCTTTCCAGCAATAGGAAATAGTCAAACTATTCCAACTATGAGAATTGTGGTTGAAAGGGATTTGATGTATCCAAAGACCGAGTTATGTAATCACATTTGCCTTATCCTACATCTGCAACTTTGGACCAGAACCTATGGTCTGTTATTGGCGGCCTGCGTGCCCTCAAATCTCACACACTAATGATGTAGGCGAGAATAGGACCTGCGCGAATATATGCAGATCGGGCAGGCTGCTCACACGCGGTGTCATGCAGCCATGTGAATAAGCCCATTGAAAAGAAATGTATCCATTAAATCAATGGTGCGGAAAAATTCTACGCTTGTGTACAGGAAGCCTTAAAGGTGTTCTCCAATTAATTGGGCCCCATTCCCTTAATGCTAAATAAAGCAATTAGCTAATTTACTATAATTAGCTATATTTCGTCATTAGGGAGTTATAAAAAGAATTTTGGGTAACCCTACCTAGCTCGATGTCCTCCTAGATCCCCTCGGAAATGACCTGTCGTTTCTTATTTCTTTGTCACGCATGCACAGTGCATCTTTCTTTGCCGGCGGGCTGCATATTCACCTGTATCGCAAGTGAACAAGCCTGTACAACGGCAATAGCCGAGAGCGTGTGTGCAGCGTGCCTGGAGCCCCAAGGAGCGTACAGCGGCCATCTTGTCCCAGACACCATGAAAATGGATATAAGGTACTGGGGGGCTAAAGATCTACTGAAATAGGAAGGATTAGGGACAAATATGTTGTAAATATGTAACACTAAGAAAAGGAATATTTATATAAAAAAAAAAAATTCAAATATCACATAGACCCGCTGGAGAATTTTAAAGGCATTATCGTTATGTGATTGTAAAGCAAGAGTAGCCATGTGCTAGGTACTAACCAGCAGGGGCACTTCTCTTCAATCTGGACACAAGAGATTCCAAGCCATTTTATTTTTCATTTAGTGCCCATTTCTTCAATGATAAATCTCATGACAACATCATGTATCTGCGAGGAAAAGATATTCACAGCTTAAGGGTGGTTGCTATGGAACGTAGGGATGTCCGAGGGATTCCTGTACAGTGGTGCATATAGGCACAGTAATATGTAACCTGCTTATTCCCTGCATGAGGCACTGCATGTCTGTGCATATAGATCACTTGTTCAGGTTATTTAATGGACTGTCACCACTATCAAAGATCTGTATGTGAGGACAACAGAAAACTAATGCAACGAGTCCCTGTCTGCCGGCTGAACTGTAGCACCGGCACAAACTGTGCACTGTGTTCAGTCTGTGAAATCTGACCAGCACACAGATCCGCTTCCACAGGCCCAACATTGTTATTAGTATGTATTTCTAGAGCACTATTAATTCCACGGTGTTGTACAACCAGTAAATGCTCATGAGCAGGGAGTCTTCGTTATAATAAACCTAAGGACTCTACTCAATTTCTGATAATTTGTTTTTCTAAAAAAAAAAAAAAAAAAATTAATAAAATTTCCTATCTAAACCTAAACAATTGGGAAACTTTGTTATATTTCTGTAATATCTGGTGGCCAAAGACCTACTCAGTCAACATTTCTTTTCTTGTGCCTTTCATACAACATGCATGCTTAAATGTCCTCTGGGAAATCCAACACATCTGATCCTTCATTCTCTTAACATCTGTCTTAGGCCAGGGAAGAGTCACAATACACGGTCTGGTTAACATAATCATGAAAAAAAATGTGCAAATAAGTATTCCTAGATGTGATAAGGAAAACCAAGCCTCTTTGGCTACCACCTTGTTATATAGCCCCCCCCCCCCCCTTTAACATCAAGCATGGCTTTTTAGGAAGCCTAATGACATGTTGTAAGATTAAAGTCAATCCAGTATATCTATTCCAGAAGGAACAGATTTCCAACTTTAGACAGCACTGTTTTCGACATGGCTGGGCCTCTTCAGTACAGCGTAGAGAACATGTTTGGCTGAGTGAGAGGCTTGTGACCAGGGTCAGGTAGTAAATCCAGGCCCCCTTACAGGCGTGTGGAGACTCATAGCCATTGATGCTCCACTAGGGAACTTTGGGAAATATGCAAATAGTTTTTTCTAGATGGGACATAGACATTCAGCCATCATTTGTCAAGTGGTATGACTACCTGTAAAGAAAACTGGTCTCATGTTTAGTATGGATACATTATTCTGGAAAAAAAAAAATGTAAACTCCTATGTTAAAAGACCCATCTACCTTTTCCTTCAAAACTCCTAGTTTACTAAATCTCTGTCTGCTGACTCAGTTGATTTTTATCTCCTTGCACAGCATGTGGCTGAAAGAAAATAGAATAAGCAGGGGTCTAAGAGCTATCCTTCAAACCAATGCACAGATAGAAGCACTGACATGGAAAACACTGAAAAATGTTTGTCTGCACAGAAAGACTTCTTAATGAATAATAACATGATGCTGCCGTGGTATAAGGACACTTGGATTTACTCACCTACATTAGAATATATTTTCTGGAAATACAAAAACAACATACTGATGAATCCATATATAGATTGTCTTACAACGACATTTAACAATCAAATACTTCCCAAGATCTAATGATCAGCATTGATCTTCCCCATCATTTAGATGGTGGTGGGTCATCCTGATTCAGATATATTCATTGCCTTATGGATATGGTCACAAAACAACTCAACCAGGACATAGGTACAACACTAAAAACCGCTAGTTACTGAAATAAATCCTGGTAAAAATTCATCAGATGACCCCAGCAGGTCTTGTCACCTCGCCAGAGCCTGCACATTCTATTTTTATAGGGATGAGACAGTCGCCCTAAGGGAAGCCTCCTCATTTTATAGACGAATACCTGACACGTTGCACAACAAAAGCATCAATCTGACGCTCAGCAACAAAAATGTAAGTTGCTCTGAAACATGAAAGTTGTGTTTTTTTTGGTTACTTAATACATATCATATAACTAATACATTCAGATATTAGTTGCCTATTGCAGCAAAGTAGGTCACATCTTTACTTTTAGTAGAAAAGGCCCAGTGAGAGCCACCGAAAAAGAGAAAACATGTTATTTGCAACTAATGCAATTGCACTGATGTATTTGGTTTTAGTGCTGGTCTAATTATAACAAAGGCAGTGCTGCTCAGAAGCCCAAAGGATGATATGACCATATTAATAATATACATCTGTCCACCCCCATTGCAATATACATTATCTAGCTCCATACAGAAGTCTGCCTGTAAAGTAAAATACACGATCCAACTGATAAATCATATAATCCACTGAATGGTGACAAAGAATTTACTTTCAAGGCTAAACACACAAAATAAAATTAATCAACAGTGTTAAAATGGTTTAGAAAAAGGAAGGAATTATGAGTCTTTCAATTATAAAAGCTAACCTTGTGCAAAGACAAAACATTACATAGATGTATTATTCATGATAAAATTCATGGAAAAATGGAATTTATTTATGTGGGATGTAAAGACAATTAACTTTGGCATATGTTTTGCCGAGAACAATAGATCATAGCACACATGTGCAAACTTCAGGGCCATTATGTGTCCAAGTTTTAAGAACAGGACAATCGTATTCTGGTCAGGTCCTTTGACATTGGCACATAAGATAAGTTTCTTTAAAAGGTGTGGGTGCATCTATCAATCATTTTACCAACAGCAAGATACAAGCTTCTGCCAGACGTCTGTGACCATGCATCTCACCTGCAGACAAAGATTAGTGGGATCCTTTCCCCAACATAAATGTGGAGAAAGATCAGCAGATTCAGACAACTTTAATATGTACAAGGCATTTCCAGTTCAGTATACTTCAGTTTACATCAGGGGGAATTCCCCAAGACGGGCCATTCTGCAAATTCCCACCCACTCGCGGTCTAGCGCCTGTATTGCCTAAATGGTTCTGGGCTCTTAGTGAATATGGGTACAAGTAGACGAGATTGGAAATGGCGGAGCTACAGTCTCCAATATTTGGTCAACTTATGGGCCAAATGGAAGAATTCTGAAATATTTTTATGCTACATTCTTTCTACACATGGATAACAAATTATATAGTTTGAAGACTAACTTACATTCTCGCACATTTTGGGCTTGAAGTTCCAATGGGCAGTTTTACTTGGTGTATGGCAGTCTACACTCCGACTATATGGATAGCTCTCACTAAGTAGGCCTTGGATAAATTATAAACTATACACCACTATCTTACTGTAGAACATGCCCTACCATGGCAATTTCACTTTGAGCAATTATTTTAACTTTATACCATTATCCATAAAGTTTATATCCAGGATTTACAAAAGGAAAGAAAGTTATTTTTATTTTTTACATTTTTAGAATTGTTCTAAAAAAATGGAGCAGAATGACTTGCATTATCAGTACAACCAGTGCTCTTTATTGCAAGTTGGAGGCAGGAACAAAACACTTTGAATTTAGTATTTTTAGAGTCTACAGAAACATACTTATTGTAGCAGCAAGATTAAAGAATATGCTCAGATAATCCCTTTCTAACATGTGAATTTACAGTCTCCTACAGAAAGTTTCAAAAGATATGCAAGCTCAAGTTTGGTTTATAGTATGTAGGTTGTACCACCTGCATTTTAAGAAAGCTGGTCATTAGCAAAATGTCCCACTTGTTCTGTTGGCCAGAGTACTGAAATACATTGAAATTTGTATTAGGGCAGCCTGCCATCATTACATCATCCACTGCCCAAAGAAGTGAGAGTTAGCAAACTCCATACTAGCGTAAGCCTTTTAACTTACTAAGTGGCCCCATGTGGTCAACAAATGTCTGCCAGCATGCAGGCAACACCTAAATAAGCAGATCCTGCTATATTATAAGACTTATTTATTTGCCTTTCTGACCAAACACACTGTATCCTGGATATAGAAACAAGCTGCTCTAATGGTTTACATTTTTATGCATAGAAAAAAAAATTAAAGTAAAAGTAATTTATGATATGATAAATTACGGTAGTAATAAAGAAGTATCTATCAAGGCTCTTAATTCACAAAGGAAGCCTACTACAAAGATAATACAATACAAATAACTACAACCGCCTTGTTTCATGTGGCATTGCATCAAAAGGTGAGGTTTCAGCTTCGTGCTGACCAACATCAAAGTATACATAGCATTTAGGTGAATTTGAAGAATCCGTCGTCAAGAAGAACACCGTTTCTGACCATTATTTAGCTTGTGTTCTGTATTTTTCAACACAGCTTTAACCTTCTGCAGGCTCCATATCTAATCGTCACATTTCCTCAGAGTGGGCAGAAACAGGCTGCTTTTGTCTCCTACAGGTAATTCAATGTGAAAATAGGCAATCAGACTAACGTATGGTCAACCAGCACTCCATTTAAATCTGTGGCCATTCTAGGAAACATTCCCATAGAAGTGTGTAAATCCCTGATCGAGCAACCATGCACTTGCACTACTTGGGGGCGCTTGTAAGTTCCTGATCCTAATCACAAGAGGTAACAGACATTGGCGCCAAAAGACAAAATCAACTAGGACACTTATCCCCTCCTAAATGCCTAAAATCTAAAAAAAAAAAAAAAAAAAAAAAAAAAAAAAAAAAAATAGGACTATAAAAGATAAACCTTCTATAGGTGTTCTGTAATGTTCCCTTTTCTGCTTCATCTTGTGCTTAACTAAGAAAACTGGCTGGAGCAGGAGCCTCCTTGCAATGTGATAAAAACATAACTAATCCCTGAATCTTTATTAAAGGGGTATTATCATATAGGCATTTACATCCAGATCCATTAATCTTCCATATATTAACATTGCTTCAATCAGATGTCATTAAAAAAAATTTACCGGTGTGAAGATAATTTCGATTAAATGTAGCGTTATAGTCCATTAGATACAGCCACCTCTGCTGGAGGGATTGCACAAAGAAATAAAAGAATTTTGTATATGAAATGTCCGGGAGTTACTGCATGTCCTCCAGCTGTCCTGTGGCAATGATCGCTGAATCCTGGTGGTCAGGCAGGACTCAATAGCGCATGTCTGGCCACCGCAGCCAGAGTGTGACGTGGTCGTATCCGGGGAAGCTATCTGGTTTCTAAGGCACAACATGACTACATTTATGAGAAATTATCTTCACACAGGAACATTTTTTTAATAACATCCAATTGAGGAAATTTTTACATATGGCAAATGAATTAAATTAAATTTAAATGCCCAGATGGGAACCCCCCCCTTTAATTCTGAGTCTGATTCTGCTCTTTAGCAGAGACGTGTGGTGGTAGCTCCTCCACTGGTTGGCCCCACCACCTGCGAGTCAACATCAGAGCCTCGGGAGAAGAGGAAGCAAGACTGCGGTGGGGGAACAATGCCAAACAATAGGGGAGGACAGGGTGCCACAATATGAGGGAGGATTGAGGACAGAGGGACAACATGAGGGTGTTGGAGGACAGGGGCAACGGGCATTAATGCTATACTATTCTTAGGGGTGGGGCAATGGGCTGGGCAGTGGCGTGATTTTGGGGAAAAGAAGAGACATTTTTGTTCCTCTTTCTTTAGTCCAAAAGTGAAGAGATATGCCAAACCATACTCCCTCAAGTAGCCTCCAGCTGAAAATGTAGGATTTCAGGAGGAAATAAACCCCTATATTGTCTTCAGGATTTCTACAGGACTGCGTCAGACTGACAAACACCAAATGCATCCATATTTCTTGTTTACTTTTATGATTCATTCTCAGCTTATTGAAATTCCAAAATAACATACATAAAGACCTCCAGGAAAACACTGAAAATAAAGAGCGCATTCTGCAGTGATGTATAACATTCTAATGAGACAACGGTGGAAAGTAAACACTGACATACTATAAAAGTCTAGCACTGTACGCTCCTTGTAAGTCTCCCAGCTAATCTCTCAGATATAAGGACTGCATTATTTAAAGCTTTTCCCTGAGTTTGTGTGTGGTGGAGACGTATGCTTTCCCTCAAGTCTTCCAAGCAGACCACTGATCATGTAACTGGGAGAAACAAAGGGCCTTGCACTGCACCTATTTGTAAAGCTCGCCTTTAGTAAAAGAGGCCTGTCTAACAATAACACTGGGGAAATACAGGCCCTACTTTTCTCAGCTCAATGAACATTTAAGCCTCATATTTAATAGCTAAAGGTTACTGGGAGGTACATTAAAAAATCTAATTCAATGGTATTAATCACTTTTATATCCTTCTGCCAAAGTATGAAGCCTACTACAGTTCCAAAATAGGTACAGCTAATCCGTGTCCCTATGCGCTTAGAGAATAAGCAGACAAACGTATGACCGTGTTAGAGGCAAAATATATCAGATTTTAAGTAGTGATCATATTGTCTGTCTCTTTTAAAGGGTCTACAATGATTATCTTGCAAGTGATGAAGGTACTTGTGGAAATGCTATCCCTATACACAGGTCCATTGTTCTGTGCAGAATGTAATTACGTGGCTATGATTAGTCACACGGCTAAGAGCAGAGGGCAATATGTAATTTATACCATAGATAATTGAGCTATTCCATTTCCACAATAAAACGCAGCTATCCTATTAATCTAATCAAATCCAGTCTCATCATTATCTACTATCCAGAACGCTGGTATTGTTCACTTATCAAAGTGATAGGTTTTCCTTCATTTCAATCAAGTTTTACTATTTATATCTATATCATATATTATTTTTTTTTAAAAAACAACGCTGGGGCTTGAAGATCTCGCTTGGATTGATACTTATCTTGTTAGCAAAACATCTGGAGAGATTTTCAGGAAACTGTAGCCTTAAAAGACATCAAGCATTGAAGTAGGGGTCTGATGTAATTGTTAGTCTTTCCTCGTACGGCAGCCGAGACCTAAAGCATTTTGTTGTGCAGCTGCATGCTGATCTGACAGTTCAAAAGCTTTACCTGCACACAGGGGTATATGACTGTGGTTACATTAGCTCGCTACTTCTAAAACACTTCCTGCTTGTCCTATAAAATATAGCCCTTTGGGATAGCGACGATCCAAACTTATATGGGGTTATTTGTCAAGGCTGATGCAGTGTTCATGGCATCTTCAAGTGCGCGGTTGATTTTTCAAGTCCTATTTATGAAGCGACTACTAACATGTACATAAAATGTGCCATGCAGATTTTTTTTTTCCAAGGCTGCTGATGGATATTTATGCCTTTGTACAATCTTTGATTGCCTTCCGCCTTACCTAAGTACATACTTTATTTGCCAAAACAGAATAAGGAATAAAGGAGAACTGATGGCCACTTACATAAAGACATCAATAACAGATTGCCGTTTCCATTTTTACCATATTAACACATTCAGCGCCCACAACTATTAAGAAGAGGCTGTGATATCTGGCCTTTCTGATATGGAGGATATTAATAAGACAGTAAGGGTCTGACTGCTTCAATGCAATAGGCCAGTGATGGTGAGCCTTTTAGAGACAGAGTGCCCAAACTACAACCAAAATCCACTTAATTACCATGAAGTGCCAATGTGGCATTTCAAGAAGTAACTTATTGCTCCCTGTTCTTCAACATCATTCAATTGTATCGGCTCTCCTAAGGCCACTAATACAGTTGAAAGATGTTGGGCAAATAAGTTCAGACCATCACCTCCAAAGATAATGCCCTTCTGTCAACACCTTCTCACTTTTCCCACAGCCAATGAAATGTCTCTTTAAAATAGCGCCAAGAGCAGCATCCCTTAAGTTGCTTGGGACTGCAGGAAGATTTGGTGGATTTGGTCCTGTTTGGTGAAATTGGGGGACGGCCTGAGTGCCCACAGAAAGGGCTCCGAGGGCCTCCTCTGGCACCAGTGCCATAGGTTCACCACCACTGCAATAGGCGATCGAAAAGTGATGCCTTATATGAACAGGTTATCAGTATCAAACTCAACAAGAGTCTAACAACGCCAAATGCATCCAAAAATTTAACCTGTGTTGTATGGGGCACTTCATACGAGATAAAATTCCTAGTTTCCTGAGATAATAGATATGTGAAAAAATAACATTTCTCTTGGTTCAGCAGGTGAGGGTTGAGTCACCATCTTCTTTCTAAGAGGCATTGTAAATCCTTGTGCACTTGGTTTTGGGTATTATAGAAGGAAGAAAACAGGTGCACCAACTGGCATGAACCTAACCTTGGTGCACAGAGAATCTGCCTAAATACTAAAAATGTATTTTTTCTAAAATAATGGATTAATAAGCACATACTACTGGTTTTACTTGTAGGACCAAAACCAAATATGACAGTACTATAAACAGTCAGCCATGTGTCTTATTCAAGACATACAGTATGAACAACGTTTGATATTTAGGTTGCCTGTTCAGGTATAGCAGATGGAAATAAAACTTCTGCCTTAGATGACTTTACATTTACAGGTTTGTATAACTGAACAAATAATTGGTGTGTTCTAACAGGAAGATAAGCAAGTGGACATGACACATCAAGTCATAAAGTTGTTTATTCCTCCAAAAAGGCAAATCAACTCATTTTCAGACACAGCTTCAATTGCTGTGTCAGCTTCAGCTGAGTGGCATGTCACCATTTGGCTTTTTTTTTTTTTAAATGGGCATAAACTGATATTTATATCCTTATTCCAAACAGAACTATTAAAAGGTTCTAACTCCACACCAGCACAAAGCAGGGCACAAAAATGTGTACTGTCTCCTATACGTTGCATCAAACATGGGGAAGCAAAGTTTGGATGAGTTATTCTTGTGCACCTGTATGTGTCCAAGGTGCAGTTCACAATGTCAACACCTACCCCTGTTACTAGGAGTCTGTAGGTCACTGAAAAATTAAAAACATAAGGATTGGCTCTGTATGTCTGCTTACTGCAGCTGGGCAGGAGGAGCTGAGCAGATTGTTTTATAGGAAGTCTCAGTATAAATCACATCAAGAGGGTGGTACTGTAAGAAGTCCTGCTCAGTGAATGCCAGTCATCACTATGTACTCTATATCCAGGCAAGATTGTAACATCACCGAGTTGGACCATTCCCTGGATTCCGGAATCCTAAATTCCAATATCAATTTAAATGATCCCTCCCTAGTCCATACCGTGATGTCTGGATAGACAGTTTTTTTAGGGTACATCTTCAGCTAAATAACATTCCAACAATTTTTATTCAATTTCAAATAATGGTATTATTATAGTAGTAAAATTTTTAACCATGATGCTGTACCACTGGACGCTCAATTTAAAGTCACCCAGGGTTGGACGGATGTTTGGGAATGATGAATATTTATAAATCTGATCTGACTAAATTACAGTAGAATTTCTATGCATGGTGAAACCATCCCGTACCCCTCGTGTACCGATAGCAGTGGTGCCGTTAGAGCCAAAGGCAGCTTAGTTTATTCTAAGGATAGGTCTATAATATATGTATTGCCAGAGGACCGCTTTAATAATTTAGAGTATTTGCTAGATCAGAGGGGTTTTGAAGGGAGGTCAAGTCTGTTGGTGACGGGGTATAAAATGAGATAGAAGCTATGTGCCTCCCTTCTGGCTCCTCAGAGCAATGGCTACTCCAATTTACTACACAATCCAGGCCGTCATAGGCCTTACTGAATGGCTGAAGAGGGAGATAGCGATGGAACATGAGTCTGGAGAACTGGAAAGTTTCTGTCTTTTACAGAGCAACAAGGAGGTATGGGAAGAGCAGTCTACATGGGTAACTCTTTCCAGATAAACCACTTGTAGTGCATGTGAATGTATTATCATTGAGAAGTTAATATAAGGTATAAAGTAGAAAATTAAACAAAAAGGTTACATTTTCCACAAGTTAAATGCTAAAGAGGAGTCTATTTTAATAGCCATCTAGAAACTATTGATATGGCTTATACATAAACATATGTCTTGTACCATATACAATGAATCCCGAGTCCCTGGGGAGAGCACAATGAGCGACTATTTCAACTCCCTCTATGTGCATTGCAGTAAGATAATCACCTGACTTAAGACTAATAGATTTTTGTTTTTCTATTACTTGCAATTTGTGCTCATATGGGGAAATTGCAATGAGTTCTACAGAGAATGAAGTCTACAAAATCAGTTCCAGCTAATCTAGTTCCTGAAAATAAGACTGTCCCCATACATAATTTATTATGGTTGCTATGGTGTTGATTCAGCTCCAAATTAGGTTTCTGGCTGGCTTGTAAAGTGTCCAACCGGGCCAACTTTTGTATATGTGATTGCTGATGTAAAAAGCACAACTCAATGCATCTTTACTTCCTCGCATACCAGGCAGAGGGCTATGAAGATGGCAGCCAAAAAGACTGCTAGTTTTTGCTTTAAATAATGGCAGGTTAGTACAATGTTTCTTTTCTTTAGAGGAAGAAGAGAATGTTGCTCTGTATTGCAAACTACAAAATGAAGGGTGTAAAAAGTGGACCTCAATGTATCATGACGCTTCCTTCCCTCTGAGAAGTTTTAGGAACATGTTATCTTTGGTTGGTTTAGTCTTTCACATAGGATCACGTTTGATTGATCAGGAACATGTTATTCTATCACAAGTGCAAGTCTTTAAATCCAAACACAATGCTGGAATTGGATTAAGTGAAGAATTCTAAATGTCGGGGGTTCATAAAGTCTGCATTCCTGTACTTCCTTTTAAAATTCATCAAATGCTGCATGAAGGTTGATAAATTTGAATAATCTAAAAATTATCCAAGCATGACAGGCTAAGGGTGCTGCCACACTTCACGTTCTTGGACCGTTTTTAAACGGACTCAAACGGCATGCGTTTTTGTAAGCTTACCATGCATTTTACTGATTTTAATCTGTTTCACAGTTGCCTACACTTCTAGAAATGAAGATAACCAGGTTGAAAGCAGCCAAACGCATGGTAAACTTGCCCTGGTATTGCAGCCCATCTGTATATAAATTGTTTGAAATAACACACACTGGCCATAGTTCAGAGCGTTGCTATTTTTAGGATAAAGCAGCCATGATTTTCAGACCTTTGACAACCCCTTTATTGTGTACCCTGGCCACTTATGGTTTTGGTAAACTGCAGGACTGCATTCACACTGTAGCTGTAATGCCAGATGCACCATGAAAATAGTGAATTTTTATAAATTTACTTAATTTACATCAATTAGTTATTCTCATAACACATAAATATCCATTAATTGGATTTGTGACAACTAAAGAGACTTGTGATTAGGAGAGCTGACTTACTGTCAATAACCGCTACGAAAAAATATTAAACTCTGCCTATATTGTGGAAGGCAGATAAGAATTTCTGTTGAAAAGATGAATGTAGAAGGACTATCGTCTGGATAAGGTAAAGAATCTTGTACTTTTAGGTCACATGCCATAGACGGTACAGCATATCATGTTATGGTAGACGGTAATAATTAGTCTAGAGACAGTAAGAAGTCTTGTAACCATCTTTCAGGGTTAACTTTACAGAGATTTTGTCCGTAACCTCTCCACAGTACGGGGCACATCTAATCTAAACTCTTCTTCTATTGAGTCAAAGAGCTTCATGAAGCAAGATGCAGCTAGTTGGGGAAATCTTGGCTCAGCTGTTTTTAATGACTTGGAGTCAGGTGGCAAGTGCAGTCAACGCTGACCGCAATATTGATTTTTACAATGTCTTCAATCAGCGAACAATGCTTCACCACTCTCTGTAATGCAAAACAAAGCTGGGATGACCACCTGGCTCCGAGTTATCACAGACAGCCTCCTACAATTGCATTTTTTTATCTTCTGTCCCATTCAATTTTCATTAAGGGAAAAAAGGTAAAGAGTCTAAAAATGTGTAAAACAACTACAACCGATGACCACCAGGCTTTAGGCGTTTATGCAAGTCATAAACTTTGTAGAGAAATTCACTGTGATTTACAACTTACCGCTATTATTTATGTCTATCATGTCGTTTGAGAAATTCCCAGCATAATCCATATGTTAATAAGGCTGTTGGCACAACAAGGTCATATCCTCAGTACCGGGAGAACTGCTAATTCAAGTTGACCAGTCATCATGCGATAAGATAAGTAGGATTTGTCTTGTGAGAAGCCCGTGCCAAATTATGGAAGTACAACTTTTGTCCGAAACGGGTTGCAAAACCCAGTGTGATGCTGTCACTTCTGCCATGATTATTACATTTTTATACAACTGATCTTGTGATTTTTATAACGGATTTACAGGAAAAAAAAAACTTCAAAAAGGGGTACTGGATCCTTTTTGTGGCATTAGAAAACAGTTTCATTACTAGTATCCTAATAACCTGTGATATTTTTGCTCTGCAGAAAGGCTTCTCTTAAACATGCAAAGAGTCCGCCATAACAACCTCCTGTGGCAGTTTTCCATAGTCTCACTGCTCTTACAGTAAAGATCCTATGTCTATGGCGATAGTAGAATCACCTCTCCTCTTGTCCTGGTCGCAGGCCTAGGTATAAAAAGATCTTTGGAGAGATCCTTGTTCAGGTATTTTGTCCCCTCATTACAAAACCATGTCCTTACGATGAATATCTTAATCTTGATGCATCCCATAATTTTATTTGCTTTAGCAACAGCTGCCTGGCTCTGGTCATTATCCCCAAGTCTTTTTGTAGTTGACTGTTAGGGCATTGAAACAAAAAGTACAGATTATGGTCTAAGTGCATAACTTTACATTTATCTACATTAAAACCTCAAACACCATTACTCAGCACACACACCTCAAGCTTCCACAAATCCCTCTAATTCTATAGTATCGGCCTACGTATTAATTTCTTTAAACAGCTTAGTATCATCTAATAATATTATATCATCAAATATTGAGACTTGACTGTGTAAACCTACTAAAAGGTCATTAATAAAAATATTAAAGAGTGGCCCAAATACTGACCCCTGTGGCACTCAACTGGTAACGTCAAACCAATCTGAGAATGTGCCATTAATGACTACTCTCTGTTTACTATCACCAAGCCAATTACTTACCCAAATACACAAATTTTCCCCTAGTCCCAGCAGTCTCATTTTATGTACCAACCTTAAGGCATTGTGTCAAATGCCTTGGGAAAAGTCCAGATATACAACCTCCCCCAGGTCCAGTTCGGAACTTATCTCCTTATAGAAGCTAATCAGATTTCTCTGAAAGGATTGATCCCTCATAAACCCATAGTGATGGTGGGTTATAAGGTTCTGTACAGCGAGATACTCCAGGATAGCATCTGTAACAAACCCCCCAAATATTTTCCCCACAGAAGACTCACAGGTCTGTAGTTACCAGGATTGCTTTTTGATCTTTTTTGTACATTGCTACCACATTTGCTATGCATCAGTCCTGTCAAACAGAACCAGTCCTTAGAGAATCTTCAAATATAAAAAATAACTGTCTATTAAGGTACATAGTTCATGCGGAAACCAGGGGGTATATACCATCTGTGCCTGGTCATTAGTCTCTTAGTGGCTGTGGGGCGGCACCGTGCCTCTTCTTAGGTTAATCTGTAGACATTCCAAAGAGAATTTACCTTATTCCTCATCATTTCTTCTAACATGGGATTTTAATGGGTAAAGACAGTCAAGAAGGGAACATTCAGTAGTAGATTAGAAAATCTCCCTCCAACATGTACCCCAGGTTAGTGAGCGATCGATTTAAATAAAAAAAGTTTCCATAGCTTTAGTTAAAAAGGAAAAAAAAAAAAGCAGACTTGCATCTCTCAGACAATAGAATGTACTACCATAGAAGTCCCATTATTCACTGAATAAGCTCCCCAAAAATACATAAATCTACTATAGAATGGGCAGGGGTTGTTTTTTTAGATTTCTTATTTACAACCAGATAACCCACTTTAGAACAGCAACCTCTGCTTCTCGCGCAGAACTATTTTTTTTTTACTGGCGAATCTACTTAAATGACAATCACTAGTGTATTTATTAAACTCAATTGCAGGATAAACTAGAGTTTATAAAGTTAAATGCATTACCTTGAAATTTAAGTCATTTAAAAGAAAGCTAACAAGATGAGATTCTCAATACATTTAGATAATTGACTCCAAGCTACTACTTTAAGATTCTACACAATTATGAGTGCGTTTTCTGTAAATGTACCCAGACTGAACACAGAGAAAAGGAAAAATCGCACCAATACAGGATGGCATTTAAAAAAAAAAAAAAAAATCAAAACACTCAGTGGAAATATCTAGGACTGAAGTAAAAAGGAAGATTTTAACATAGCTGATACAATCTATAAACAGGCCGGAACGTTTTATTGACAAGACTGTTACTTCCGCAAAACAGCTGCAGACATCGTCTGTGCGAGTTATTTATAGGATGATGGCAGCAGCTCGGGAGCAGGGAAGATAAAGCAATACGACTGCAGAAAACACATTACAGGAGTTGACAAAATTATTTTAAGCGCCATTATATTTAAGTGTCAGTGAAATGCACACAAAATAAAAGACACGGTAGCATAGAGATGGGACTAAGGGGAACAAGGATTACATATGGTGTAAGGTAAAAATCCAAAAAGCCTCATTATAGTAATACAAGTCAGAGTAATGTCAGCGTATACGAGAGCTTCATTTACATAACATAAGCATATGTCAAAACTAATAGGACAATTCTGGAACATTAATTTTGAGAGCTGTGTTGTGGCTTTCCTCCTGTATATTTATGAATAAATTGACAATCATTCCTCTTGTCAACAGAGTGTAAATGATCTGGTACAGTGAGTACTGATTGTACAGGCTAGATTAGGTTTACACCCAATTTTTTGCTGCTCCCTTTTCACTGTTTAGATCTCTATACATACCTACCTCTATGCCTACCTACACATGGTCTACATTGCATGTTATTCCAGCTCTATCCAATTCACGTCCATAAATTAAGTCATATGTATTACCACCAAGTACAGCATACAGATGGTTGGACCAATGTACACAATACACAGGTCTCTATCTACCATTGACCCTTTGAACAACTAATGGTAAGCGGTACAGGGTCAGACACCCACATATTTTATATCGATGTCCTATCTTTTTGATAGTTTATCACCGTTTATCAGCCACTGCCTGCTCTGGATCCCACCTACCCCCCAAAGCCACTGCCTGTTACGGGATCGCATTTGTAGTTTCATGTTCTTCATGAAATGGGCCCTTAAAGAATGACCCTTCAACCCAACCACATGACCATCTGAAAGCACTCAAATTCTGGCCACTCCCTTTTACAACCCATTTGGAAGAAACAAAGTTTATTCAAAATAAGTCTTTGTTCCATCTATTAGCCTTTATTTTGCAACAGCAGAAGAAAAAAAAAAACAAAAAAAAAAAAAAAAGCAAAACACATTAATAGCCATTAAGTAGGAAGCCACAAGCATACAAAGTCTTCAAATGACACCCTTAGTACACACCGATAGGTGACAACATGCCTATGATTACCTATTGCACCTGCCATGTAATTATCAATTATTTAGTAATAAAAAGAGGTTAATTGAATATTACAAGTAATGAATGTTCTGATCGTCACTCTAGGGCACACAAGTGCTGTCACTTCTTAAAAAAAAAATATATAATAATTCACTCGATACCAGACAGACCTAAGAAAGATGTCTCCAAGTCAATTACGGGTAGAAGAATATTATAATTCAGTGCTCCTTGGTGACATTGTTACTGGTAGTGTATAAATGTCTTTTTACGTGAGGAATGTAACAGGCAAATTTTGATATCTTTTCAACAAAAAGTTGTCGAAATATTTGCTTCACACAAAGCGAAATACTGCTCAAGCAAATAAAATTATGGGATGTATCAAGAGAGGAATAGATTCTCATGATAAAGACATAGTTCTGCCCTTATACAAATCCCTGGTCAGACCACACATGGAATATTGTGTACAGTTTTGGGCACCAGTGTATAAATACATAGTGGAGCTGGAACGGGTGCAGAGGAGAGCAACCAAGATTATTAGGGGAATGGAGGGAATAAGATACAATGACAGATTACTAAATTTGGGATTATTCAGTTTAGAAAAAAGACGACTGAGGGGAGACCTCATTACAATGTACAAATACCTGAACGGACAGTACAAGGATCTCTCCAAAGATCTTTTTATACCTAGGCCTGTGACCAGGACAAGGGGGCATCCTCTACGCCTAGAGGAGAGGAGGTTCTACCATCACCATAGACAAAGGTTCTTTACTGTAAGAGCAGTGAGACTATGGAACTCTCTGCCGCAGGAGGTTGTTATGGCGGACTCTATGTACATGTTCAAGAGAGGCCTGGATGCCTTTCTGGAGAGAAAAATATCACGGGTTATGAGGAAAAAACCATTTAATTCTTAAAGGTTGGACTTGATGGACGTGCGTCTTTTTCCAGCCTTATATACTATGATACTATGATATTTAATAGCAGTTATCTCTTCATATAGCGAACCTTTATATTTTTTTATATATTTTAATGCTGCAGTGCAGAAAAGGGCTTGCAAGACAGCAGTGTTCTGTCTATGTGCTAAGAAGGCAGAAGGGCAGAACAATGGAACTACATGGAAGTACTGAGCAGAGGAGGAACAATAAGGACAATATACAAACATGAACATTGACAAACATTAACCAAATAATGTAATATATTAAACTTTAGTCCAATTATACACTTAAGGTGATTGAACAACCAGTGTAATTTGACAAAATTAAAGCAATTTTATTTTTAGGAATACCAGCGACATATTATTTGTAAACAAGGCAATGTTAATGGAGCCATCATTGAAACTTACAAGGGCTATTTTAGGGTTAAACATGACTGCTAAACTTCCAAAAATCATTACCCAGCTACCCTGAACACAGGGTTGCACCAGCCATAAGGAGAGTTGAGCCTCTTGCCTCAGGCAGCATGGTAGGGAGAAGAACCAGGGGCGCAGTTATTTGCTACTTGAAAATCGTGTCTCTTCACACTTTATGTGAGTGTCTGTGTGTAACATGGCATGGAAAACCACAGGGGCAGAGTGGAGGCCATTCTATTTCTGGCCTAAGGCAGCAGAGAGTTTAGGTTCACCCCTGCCTAAAGGTTTGTGCTGCTATTGCATTATAGCTGTAAAAGAGCTTAGTTGCAATACTATGCACTACCATTGGACAAATGTGAAGCGCTATTTGTATTTCTGTTCTGCAGTCTAGTTATGGACGGAGCGATCAAATGCTGGCTCTAATAGTGTTCGGGGGGGGGGGGGGGGAAGAGGGCATTAGGCATTACACCACTACCAAATGACTACTATTGACCTATCTTATTAAAAGGAATATTAGTAGTTTTATTGCCTGGAAAAGTGGATTTCCATTTTTAAGAACAGTCCATCGATATCAGATTCCCATCACCCCTCCAGATCAGCTGTTCATTAGTAAGCCAAGTGCAAAATCATCGACCATGTTCATTAAACCAGAAGTATGTGCAGGACCAAGTACTGCAACTAAAATATTAGGTGTCAGGTAAATGATAGAAAAATTCAATGTTTATCAGAGTGCAAAAGCCCCTATGGGTGATGAAGAGTTAGGGCCTACCAATCGGATATCCTAAGAAAACAAACTTTGAAAATCGCTATATTAAAAAAGGTATCAAGTTTTGCTGTTTATTTGTTTTCTGAGAAGATCTGTCAGAGGTTGGTACAAAATCAATATAGCTTGATAATACAGTTTGTACATTTTCTGGTTCCAGTAGCGAAAGAATATGCTTAACCTTTATCATATAGAGAGATGAAATAGAAACACAAATCTCTATATTTTCTGACATCTATAGTAAATTTGTTCTACCCGTCTTTAGAGTCAAGATTCAGTTCACCTTTATAATGTCAAGTAACATCCGTTGTTTACCATAGCAATTACTGCATCTTATCATAATTGTTTGGACATATTTTCACCTCCACAGATACTCAATGTATGTATTCCAATGATTTGGCTGCCGGTGCCTAGCGCATCACCCAGAAAGAGAATCTGCCACCAGCATGTTATAGAGCAGGAGCAGCTAAGTAAATCAGTACAGGATGAAAAATGGAAGATTAACACAGTCAGTATCTTGATCTATAAGTGAGTGTCCCTGGTTTTTCATACTTGTTTTGGTTGTGAATTTCCTTTAAAAGTCCATTGGGCAGTGCTAGAGTGATACACTGTCTGTGAAAGTAGACTACAGGTTATACGGAATCTTTCTCTACAAAACTATGTTATAAATCTGCTCTGCATTTCCTAAAATTTTCTGGTTTTATTGGGTATGCCATCACTGCATTTCGTTGGATATGCCATCATTTGTAAGCGGTAAAATGTCCTACTGCCAATTAACCACAACAAATGAACAAATATTGAAAACCCCGAGAGTTTGGGGGGCCTAAGGAACACATATTAACCCAGCTACAGCTCCCGGGTGCTGTGGTACTTCTGGTCTCTGGCCTGCTCTGATGGGAAGGCCGAAGTGGCCTACTCAAACCATGGAAAGCAGGCTTGAAAACTACAATACCAGAAAAATACAGAAACAGGGATCTGGAGCAGGGTAAATAGGCAGGGTTTATTCCCCACCCTGTACCGCTGAGTGTTTTTCATATTATCAATTAAGGAGACTGAGTGGGTGTTGCACTACTTAAATCAGTTCTCTTTGCAGGGCATTTCTCATTGCTACGTGCTTTGAAGAAGACTCAAAACGAAATCATTCTAGTATATAGGGTCCTGCTGGAAGATTAGGAGCATGCAGATATAATAGCATCTATTAAAGCGTGCAAGGATATATATATTTTTGGTTTCGCATGAAAGCAGTATATTATAGCTCATAAGTGTAATATTCTTGTATGCAAAAACCCCCACATCTCTCCCTGACAATATGGTTTTGCAGCACACCCAGTCTGAATTAGTGCTTATTTATTATGCAATTCGAAATCCAATCTAACAGCTAATGTTGCAACTTTATGCATCTCCCATATGCACTTTTTTATTTCAGGAGGCTTTACAGGGAGTTTATATTCACAGAGTAAAACATCTTTTTCCCCCACACGAGATTTACTGAGTGTAATTATTACGGAGTAGCTCAGCAATCTGTATAGGTAAACAATGTTCTGCAAGGCAACACCGAAGGACGCGCTCCATTGTATTCATATCACTATGAATCATAATGTATGCTGCAAGACCCCGCTTTAAAATAAACTGTAATTTATAAATTATTAATAGAACTAGAGAGCCAAATCAGCAGATACAACCAACCTCAGCATATTGAGGAGGATACCAAACTACTTAGTATGAAATTTACACAAAACCACTAACATAATGATTTAACTTCCCCTTGCTCCATCCCAAAGGATAATTCTGCTGTCTGATTTATTTGTAAGTTGCCAGAGAGAAGAGGGGGGAAATCTGCTCTCATAAGACATTATTAAGAAGAGAGATAGGATTAGCCTCTGGTACTGCAAGGAAATTTTTTAAAAATAAGTCATGCATTATAATAGATGAAAGCCAAAAAGGATTTTCTCTATAATAGTTCTGCTATGGGCTACAACTGTTATGCATGTTTGCTAAGCCACTTGTTTTCAAACTACACACAAAAAAATAAAGAAAATATTAAGTTTCACTACAGCTCCAAGTTTGGGGGAACATTCCCAGAAGTCCAGGTATAACACTGCATATTCTGCTGCCATTGCTACCATCTTTGCCTTAAGACTTTTCCCTATTTTTTTTTTATTCTTCATTTGTCATATAAAACATTAAAAATATGTACCACAAGGACTCTTGTGAACAAATACTCAATTTTACATCTAACAGAAAAGATACTTTAACCATACTTACCTTATATACCCGAGCATAAGCTGACCCGAGTATAAGCAGAGACCCCTAATTTTACTACCAAAACTGGGAAAAACTACTGACTCAAGTATAAGCCGAAGGTGGGAAATGCATTGGTCACAGCCTCCCAGTATAAAGCCCACAGTATTATACAGCCAGCCCCCAGTAGTGTATAGCCAGCCAACTCCACCCCCCAGCACTTAAAAATAACCTTTTATACTCACCCTCCGATGCTCTGCGTGGCTCCCCAACGTCGGCTCAGCTTCTTTCTTCCGCAAGGCTCCTCTTCTTTCTTCGGTCTTCTTTAACTCCCGGCATGGACGCGGCCATGTTTTCTTCCAGCAGGCGCATACTATGACGTGGCCGCTACAGACGTCATAGTATGCGCTGGCTGGCCAGAAGATAACATGGCCGCATCCATTCCGGCAGTTAAAGAAGACAGAAGACGAGCGGAGCCAACATTGGGGAGCCGCGTAGAGCATCGGGAGGCCGGAGGGAGTATACAAGTTTTGGGGTTTTTTTTAATAAACTTGTGTATAAGCCAAGGGGACTTTTTCAGCACATTTTTTGTGCTGAAAAACTCTGCTTATACCGTATATACGGTATTTAACTATACATTTTTTCTCCTTTTTATTTATTGCATCTGGCCGTTGTACCCCAACAACATGTTCCTACCACTAATTTATAGTCTACACATTGTTAAATTATACAGCCCCCCTCTAGAAACTAAAACCTATCAAACCGCCCCACCCAAAAAAAAACCTTCACGTTCCCTGCTCCCTTCTTCCCCCAGATCACCCACTAAAAGAATTGATCATAACCTCTCACCTGCATAAGCGTTTTCCACCTATATCCCTAATATAATCATCCATCTTTTAGCAGAATATTAACAATACAGTAAGTAGCAGTAAATATCAATTTCTTCACTGCTATGTAATTATTTAACTCATTATTTGTTTCTAACTACCCGAAAATGCACATTTCAAATTTAAGAATACTATCTATCATATCTGTTCTGGTGTGTCACCTTTTCCCAAAAACCTCTTATTTTATCACATAGCCAAAATATATGTATATCATCCACGACATCCATCATACATCTATTACAACTAGAATTTTTTGAACTATAGAATTTAGACAGTTTTTTGGGAGAATAATATAATCTGTAGGAAATAAAAAAACTGCATTTTTATGGCTTGGAGAAAGGAGAACTTTTAGGCATTCTATTTTAAGCATCGCCTATTTATCCCGCCCCATCTCTGGTATTTACCTGCTCCAAACTGTCTATACTTAACTCTCTATGCTTATTATTCAAAACTTGATAGATCTTAGCAATTTTCAGTTTAAATGATAGTGCACTATATATTAATTTTATCAATGGCAGGGATTCTAATATATTACATTTGTCTCGTTTTTCTTTAAACCCTTAACGCCGGAGCCAATTTTCCCCTTAGTGACATGGCCCATTTTTTCAAATCTGACATGTGTCACTATAAGTGGTTAAAGGCTTTGAACATTTTAACACATTCAATTGATTTTGTATCAATTAGTTGAATAAATTTGGTTTATGTCTTGCATTTATTTATGAGAAAATCAGATTTGGTAAAAATTTGGAAAAATTCTTAATTTTCGAAATTCAAAATGTTTTACTTTTCCCACACAGTCATAATAGCAAAACAAACGTGATCACTTACATTCAGCGAATGTCTACTGTAAGCCCTGGTGAACATGTAGAAAGGGGTAGACAGAATGTATTTGAAAACTCAGTAAATGGTTTGCAGTTCTTCGTATATAGAGGACTCCAGTATCGCTGGAATAACCTCTAGAGATCTCTTGCAGTGCTTTAGTGACATAAGGGTTCAGCACTGTACATAAACACAAATGTTTTCAGCAGCTTAAGGAAATTATCCTCAGAGTTTACTGCAACAAAGATGCTGTTAAATAAAAAAGAATCTAGAATTAGAAGGTGAAAGAACAAAAGGAAAAAATGTTTTATTGGTGTTGCATTAATGGTAAATTCAATTTTAATGAGGTCTTTAAAAAGTGTAAAACATAATTTGAGATGGCTCAAAGCGATAGCTGCAGCAGTCATTAAACCAATAACTGGAGCGCAGGAAGATTTTTACTAAACTCTACATTTACAGTTCTAGGGGAGATTTCTTAATAACGATGTCAGGCAGTTTTGTTCTTTACAGGCTTTACTGTAGGTGTATACCTCCAGTTCCAGTCCTGGTGAGGGAGCTACGGCACAGATTTAAGTCCAGAGGAACCACCTTAAAAGTCAATATAGTGAAAAAAACAAACTACTACCTCCAATTGCTGTCCAGATCACAGAAAAAAACCCACAGTGTTGTCTTCTTCATGTTGAAAATGGAACATAGACAAGTTTCCAATCTGCCCATCATTTTTTCAGTATAATTTATTTTGTGTCCTGTTCACACTGATCAGGATTGCGGCAATGAACCTACTCTGTATCAGCAGGATCTCCAGGATTTTAAAAGAGGATAATGCAAGACAGATTCATGGCATAGATCTTACTTTTAAAAGTATTACATTCTTTTTATTATACTCACAAGTATTATAGTAAAAAAAGCACTTTTCATTTGAAAAACTTGAGCCAAAGAGGCATACGCCCGACCCTGGGTTTCGCTGATTCCAGCTTCTTCCAGTGATTCCAAGCTCCGGAATCAGCGAAACCCAGCAATGGGATGGTTATATAATTTAGCAATACCCTCCTCATCACACCTAATAGGTCTCATCTCACAGCTGTGGTTCTTACGGTCGTCCCTAGACATTTATGAAAAAAGCTGGGTAACTGGGAGTTACCTGTTTTTTTTTTGTAAAATTAGTCTATTACTTTAAATGACAAGAGCAATACAGGTAATCAGACTGTGTATGGACATACCCCTACATTTAACACCGAGTAAAGCAAGGTAGTGTTTTTTAGCACAACTGCCCATCCTCTTTCAATAGGAGGAATTTGTATGTGGCCCTTACTGGTTTTTCAACTCTATTTATCTATACAGGTGGTCCCCTACTTAAGAACACCCGACTTACAGACGACCCTTAGTTACTAACTGACCTCTGGATGTTAATTTACTGTACTTTAGTCCCAGGCCATAATAAACAGCTATAACCGTTATTAAATTTGTCTGTAGTTAAGAACAAGGATTAACAATAAATCTCATGACAATCCAACATTTTTAAAATACAATTGTCACAGAAACCCAAAAAAATTTGGTTGGGATTACAATTATAAAATATACACAGTTCCGACCAGGGACGTAACTAGCAGAGGCTGGGCCCCATAGCAAACCATTGAATGGGGCCCCCTTCCCCTTAAAAAAAAAAATATATATATATTTATACACACATTTACACAATCAATCATTTTAACACTCATACACCTGTCTATGCATTCATACATTTATACACACAAGTATATACACATCAAACGCATCCAGTATATACACAACATATACACAGATATACAGCACATATACACACACATCCAGTATATACAGGATACACACACACACACACATACAGCATATGTACACAAGCATCCAGTAAATACAATACATACACACAGATATACTGCGTATATACACAAGCATCCAGTATATACAATACATACACACAGATATACAGCGTATATACACATGCATCCAGTATATACAGCACATACAGTTATACAGCATATATACACGAACACATCCAGTATATACACAACAAACATACACACACAGATATACACATATACATTTACACGCGTAGTAATTTTTACTTACCCACCTTCAGCTCACAAAACCTATAAATACTAATGGACCATTTACATATACATAAACATGCGCAATGCAATGCAAGGAGGACACAAATATTGAAAAGATGCTCAAAAAGTCAGACAACACCAATAGAAAAAGGAGATGAGCATAAATTGTAATAAAAATGCAAAAATTTATTGAAGTCATTTTTTTAAAAATAGAACATAACAAAAGGGTAGTGTAGTTTTAGGTGCTGGGCAGCGAGCACAGAATGGCTGACAAGAAAGTAGACAAATTTAAAGTGCTTAGTGCATAGCCAAAAGGTGCTAATTACATCACAGAAGCAGGTAATGTAGAAAAATATCACAATGCATAAACAAGGAGCGCACAGAGGGAAATAATGTACCTGACCTGGTGGGTTTGGAGTATAAGGGCGCTGAGGAGAGGATGCTGCCCAGCACCTCCCCGACACGTGTTTCGTCCGGCAGGACTTTGTCAAGGGGTGGTGCTGGGAGGAGGCTGGAAGGTTTAAATGCTGTTGGCCGGCCAATCAGGAGAGACGAACTAATTACTTTGCTTTGCCCTACAGTTGCCCTTAATAAATATGGTGCCTTGATGTGTTGGAGGAGTGTGCGCATGCCCGATGACCTCTGGGTGTTTGCACTTCAGGGTGGGTCGGTCACCGCATCATCCAGATCACGTGATGTGCTCTGGGTGTTGCTGCTGTTCCGCCCCCTGGTTCGTGTCTCCGCCCATGCCGCCGAGCATGCTCCGCTGAGACTCAGCTCCACACGTCGCTCTCATTCAGGTGTGTAATTAGTTCGTCTCTTCTGATTGGCCGGCCAACAGCATTTAAACCTTCCAGCCTCCTCCCAGCACCACCCCTTGACAAAGTCCTGCCGGACGAAACACGTGTCGGGGAGGTGCTGGGCAGCATCCTCTCCTCAGCGCCCTTATACTCCAAACCCACCAGCTCAGGTACAGGTCATTATTTCCCTCTGTGCGCTCCTTGTTTATGCATTGTGATATTTTTCTACATTACCTGCTTCTGTGATGTAATTAGCACCTTTTGGCTATGCACTAAGCACTTTAAATTTGTCTACTTTCTTGTCAGCCATTCTGTGCTCGCTGCCCAGCACCTAAAACTACACTACCCTTTTGTTATGTTCTATTTTTAGAAAAATTACTTCAATAAATTTTTGGGTTTTTTTATTTTTTGTAATTTTTATTACAATTTATGCTCATCTCCTTTTTCTTTTGGTGTTGCCACCTTCAGCTCAGCTCGGATGTCACTCAGTGGGGGATTGACAGGCCTGTGAAACGTGCGGGCAGAACGGGGCAGCATGCGAGGCACTCGTGGGCCGGGCCGGATCAGGCAATAAGTGAGGCACTCGCGGGCCGGACCAGGCAGCATGTGAGGTGGGCGGGGCAAGCCGAGCCTCTCAATCAGGGGAGTTCAGGGAGTTGAGGCCTGTAGTCAGGGGAGGTAGTGGGACGGAGCCGGAGACATGTCATCAGCATAGTATAATTCAGTCGCTCATTAAACCAGCGTTCCGGCTTCCTGTCAGAGGCAGGAAGTAACTTAATAAAGTATTCTTTCCCAGTCCATCGTGGGCCCCCCTGCGCCCGGCCCTATAGCACTCGCTACGGTGGTTGTTACGCCACTGGTTCCGACTTACATACAAATTCTACTTAAATGGGTATTCAGGGAATATCCATAATGTTATAAATAAATGAATATAGCAAAACTCAATGTCATTAGTTAAAAAATGGAGCTTAAATAGTTTGATTTTATAATTCACAAAATTTTATGGCCTTTCTAAAGATGGCCGCCATTGTTAACTACAAGTCCAAGGATCCTTTAGTTCTCAGTAACTCCTCCTCCCTCTTATTTTCTGCTCCCGGTGATGATGTAAGAGACTGTCCTTTTCTGTTACCATAGCAATGATGTGTAACTGCCGTCAATGCACATCACCAGAACACTGGCCATAATGCATGCACTGCAACCAACTGACTACAGCCAAATGAAGTGAAGATCACATGACCTAACCAGCAGTATCTTCTGTCCTGTGTCTGCTCCGTGTGGACTGATTAAAGGGCCGGTAGCATTTTAATTCTCCATTACAGTGTATGAACACAGCATTTTTCTGCTAAGGGGAGCTAAATTTTAAACAACTAATTACATATAAGCTTATATTTTACTGAATTATGCTGATTACTGGAATACCCCTTTAAGAACAAACCTACATAACCTATCTTATATGCAACCCGGGGACTACCTGTGCTAATAAGTGACCACTGATTTTATTTTTTTTTAACTTATCATAGGAGTCAATTTCCAAGTAAACCTTTATCATATTTCACAATTTCCAACTTAAAACAATGGGAGGCAGCCAGATAGCACAGAAAACATACAAATATTAGAAGGAAAAAGAGTGCATTTATTTGTTTCACAAAAAAGGCAAATCGATAATGTAAGACAAAAATTGGCCTAGATCATAATTGGCAGTAGAAATTACCATGTTTTGCATATCTTAACCAGTTCTATTGATCTGTACAGGGAGGCTAGCAGGAATGGGGCGTGCATGATGACCCTGCATTGTACTACTGACATACATGATGGACGCGGGGGCCAATGCACTATTGTCTTGTGAAAAGTCCACAGAAATGTAACTAGGACACTAATGCTTACACCAGCGGTCCAGGCAAGACTTCTCAAAGACAGCATTTGTATAGAAGCCTGGCCTGTTTTCCACATTCACAAACCAGTAGATTAACACATACTATTCCACATTTGCTTTTAGAAAGGCCCAAATATAACTTACAGGTCAGGTAATACAATAATGAAAATGACCAAAAAAGATCCAGGCACTTAATCCAGGTAACGGCAGGTGCACCAAAAAAAAAAAAAAAAAAATCAACTTAAGACTACGGACTACAACTTATGCCAAAGAGATGAAAATTCTGCACACTAGACCACGCTGGAGTCTAAACTCGCTTCTTTCTTTACTTAGTTAATAAACATGCTAATACAAAAGCAGATACGTCTAGATTGTCTAAATCAACAGATAACATTGGGAACACTTGGTAACATTTGGTTTTAAAAGTGTTGCCCGAATGGTCAATTAAACAACAAATTTATGTAGTTTTCTGTATTTTATTACTTATTTTTAAAATTTCTAAATAAATATTATAGTTTTTTTTTTTTTTATCTCCATGTGAGAAATCAAATTTGCGGCCGCATGTACGACCCATAGATGGCAATAGCGGCACGGCGCAGATAGGGGCCGCACACCACAATAAGATAGAGCTTGCTCTATCTTTCGGCGTGTGTGCGGCCGTGCGCCGCTATTCTCTATGGAGGGATGAGCGTGTGAATGAACCCTTATATCAATGCTATTATTGTGAACGTGGTTTTAATCATTAAACGTGCCCTACAACTTTTAGGGGTACACTGTATAAGGCTTCTGAAAAAACCAACAGTATCCCCATCAGTCCACGGCAAGCTCCTGCCCCTTCTACTACTTCCGGTCTGCTTTCTAGCCACCTTTACACACTGGCAGATGGGAAAAGTTGCAGATCATGGCATACCTATGGATTGCTCCTTCATTTTTTACTTTTCAAAGCAATAAAAGTAGAAAGTCCACACCACGTATATCTGATAAGCCTAAGCAGGGAGCACCCACCTTTAAACACAGAGAAACCTGTGTCTACGTCATGAAATGGTAATCCTCAGGTCCACTTCATGTAAGTAAGAGTTCAGTTATTCACATGTAGAAATAAATAACACAGGCACTAAAATTGTAGCACCCAGGAGTGGAATGTGAGGAGTCTCAAGAACTTTGCACTCGTCTGAGAATCCTTTTTATTTAAAACATGATTGACTAGTGCATGGTCACGCTGTAAGGAAGTTTTCAATAAAGGCTTTCAGTGTCACCAACACAAGAATAATGATTGATGGCGGAAAAGAGGTAGAAACCAATGGATTACAATAAGCCCATTACAGGGAATCGAAAACTCAGCTGCACAACTGACAGCTGTCTGGTTTTTGCAGCACAAATATTTTGCAACAAAGCCTGAAAGCTTGAGTTACACATGGTCATACAGTAAAAAAAAAAAAAAAAAAAAACCTGAAAACGTACAGCTCCCCACAACTACAGCTGCGATAGTATCCTACTTACCAGAGCTAGAGTGGTTTCTTTAAACTAACCTTATCACAGTAGTAATTCACTGGAAATACATCCAAAAATGTATGTATAACATATTGTGTAGTTTTAGAAAACTTCTCTCTGAATGTATTTCTCATTGAAAAATCCACATTTTAAGCATTACAAGGCCGAATTTGCATTAGTTTCCATCACGGCTGAGGAGTTACGTGTTGTGGAGTCTGAGTTGACCCATTTTAACAAAAATATATACCTTATATACTTGAGTATAAGCCTAGTTTTTCAGCACAAAAAATGTGCTGAAAAACCCAAACTCGGCTTATACTCGAGTCAAAAAAATAAATATATCTTCTGAGCTATATGCAGTGGGGCAGGGGGCGGCAGGCTATATGCAGTGGGGCAGGGGGCGGCAGGCTATATGCACTGGGGCAGGGGGCGGCAGGCTACATGCACTGGGGCAGGGGGCGGCAGGCTACATGCACTGGGGCAGGGGGCGGCAGGCTACATGCACTGGGGCAGGGGGCGGCAGGCTACATGCACTGGGGCAGGGGGCGGCAGGCTACATGCACTGGGGCAGGGGGCGGCAGGCTACATGCACTGGGGCAGGGGGCGGCAGGCTACATGCACTGGGGCAGGGGGCGGCAGGCTACATGCACTGGGGCAGGGGGCGGCAGGCTACATGCACTGGGGCAGGGGGCGGCAGGCTACATGCACTGGGGCAGGGGGCGGCAGGCTACATGCACTGGGGCAGGGGGCGGCAGGCTACATGCACTGGGGCAGGGGGCGGCAGGCTACATGCACTGGGGCAGGGGGCGGCAGGCTACATGCACTGGGGCAGGGGGCGGCAGGCTACATGCACTGGGGCAGGGGGCGGCAGGCTACATGCACTGGGGCAGGGGGCGGCAGGCTACATGCACTGGGGCAGGGGGCGGCAGGCTACATGCACTGGGGCAGGGGGCGGCAGGCTACATGCACTGGGGCAGGGGGCGGCAGGCTACATGCACTGGGGCAGGGGGCGGCAGGCTACATGCACTGGGGCAGGGGGCGGCAGGCTACATGCACTGGGGCAGGGGGCGGCAGGCTACATGCACTGGGGCAGGGGGCGGCAGGCTATATGCACTGGGGCAGGGGGCGGCAGGCTATATGCACTGGGGCAGGGGCTGGCTGGCTATATGCACTGGGGCAGGGGCTGGCTGGCTATATGCACTGGGGCAGGGGCTGGCTGGCTATATGCACTGGGGCAGGGGCTGGCTGGCTATATACTGGGGAGGCTGTGACCAGTGCATTTCCCACCCTCGGCTTATACTCGAGTCAATAGGTTTTCCCAGTATTTTGTGGTAAAATTAGGGGCCTCGGCTTATACTCCGGTCGGCTTATACTCGAGTATATACGGTAATAAAAATTATGAAATTTTCTTTAAATGTCAGTGCCATTTCTCATCTGGGGATTTAGGCCAGTGAACAACAGTTATTGGTTTAAGGGCCTCATAGTCAAACTGCTCAACCTTAAGGTGCAGCATTCGTAATCAATACCCTATATCAGCGATGGTAAACCTTTTAGACACCGAGTGCGCAAACTACAACCAAAACCCATGTATTTTTCGCAAAGTGCCAATGCAACAATTTAAGCAGCAACTTATTACTCCCTGAGCTGTCACAGGTATATATTGTATAGGCACCTGAGGACAACAATACAATAGAAAGAAGAAGTTTGGATTATCATATTAGCTTCCTTCTAGGGTCCTGAACTGCAAGAGGCCTTGAGTCCTGTCTGGAGAACTCAGCGCTGGTGTGATGTGGGGATGCCCATTGAAAGGGCTTCGAGTGCCCCCTCTGGCATTCATGCCATAGGTTCGCCACCACTGCCCTATATGCTTCGACAACCACAGCATAACACAAAGAGCCACCCCAGAAATTATAAATACTATAACCAGAAACCAAAGACTGTATTCAGAGCAGGCCGTTGTAGGCGAGATCCCCGAGAAGGCAATGTTAATAATGAAGAGACCAAGTATCAGATAATAGCAGAGAACCATGACCAGAGCAGACAGAAACATAAATAAATCCCTTACTGGCTTCTCTTTTGCTCCCTAAACCACACAACACTGTCTTCTCTCTTACATGTGCTGGTTGCATGCACAAGCATATGGACCCAAAGAACGGAGTCAGGAGCAGGAGATAAACCAGGAGTACAGAAAGGTTGGCCCGTTAGATTTATCTTATTAAATCTGGCCTATGTTAGTTTGTTGGTTCTTAGAGACTTTCCAAAAAAAAAAAAAAAAAAAAAAAAAAAAGTGTGCAAAAGTCAGATTTTCGAACAACCCATTCTAATATTCTAATACAGGGAGTGTAATTTTTTGTGTGCAACCATTTCACTTTTTCAATGGTTGTGCAAAAATTACAAACATTAAACACCTGGATTCAAAAAATAAATGAGGCCTAACACTGAAAACCATGGTCTTGACAAACTTTTCTGGGCAGGTAGAAAAAGGGGATACAAATCCAACAAGTTGCCCCCAAAAAAAAACAAAAATGCAAAAAAAATTATAGAATGTGATAAATCCCTCACCCTTGGTGTCTAGAGTATGCAGAAAAGGCTAGAGACCATATCCATACAGCTTCATCACAGTCCTTCTCAAAATTTGAACTATCATTGAAGTCTAAACTTTAACTAAAGTCATAGAGAGCGCCATACCCTTTGACACATCTCAATGACCTGTCACAAGATGATCAAAGAGGACTCTTCAATTTCATTTAAGAAAAATTATATTTCCCATTTAACAGACAAGGTGGTCATTAAATCTCACAATATTACTGTTCCGAACACAAGTAACATCATCTGTACTGTAGAATTGTCTCTGATGCCCTTTGCCGAGACAACTAATCACATTTCAGAGCAAGGAATTAGGGATGCAGAGACATTTAGCATAATTCAGCTTTATAGTTCTTGCAACGAGTTTTTTTCTTCTTTTCTTTCTATTTTGGCCTCTGACATGACTCCATGGAAAGAGAAATTACTCTTCTCACTGTTAGATTAATTCGATGATATCTTGTATGCCTATTTTTGAGTAATGCTCTTTTAAATGGCAGTTCTCATTACCTTTCTGACTTATGCATTGATAAGTAAAATATATTGAATCTTGCTCTCGGCAGCAGTAAGGGAGAGAGTATGAAAAACGAACACTAGTTTTCTTTTCTCTTTTGTTTTTTTTTTCCTTTTGTTAAATTGTAGGCTTATCTATTTGATGCTTGAGAAATTGGTCCAATAAAACTGCTGAAATCTCTCACCCCAGTTCCAGAAAATTAGACAAAAACATCAGGAGACTTAAGGATCTACACACAAGTGAAGAGAAGAAAAAAAAATGCTTTGGTTGTAATAAAAATGATTCTCTGTTCTGCCATAAACTGCATCATATTCTTAATCAATAATAATGCAGGGTGTCTGTAAGATTACATTAATTATAATTGTAGTCTAGATGATTTATTGAAATAGAAGACGGCACAAGATCAACATTCATTATGCAGGCAGACAGAACGAAATTGGCAATAAAATCAGCAATAGAAAAATTTTGGCAGCACTAAAAACAGCAGAAATATGTGTCGTATTGATTTTTAGATAATGTTAAATGTCATATTGCTGCAAATCAGTTGCAATTTACTAATAATTGCCTGCAGTAAATGGTGCTGAATCAGTTCCACCGATGCAGTGTACAGTGGTATCTCTTCTTTTGTAAGTGAAATAATCCAATTCAGTTAATCAATGCCTTGTACCAAAGATCGATCCTTCCCATCTACTACATGCTTGCCATTGTGTTGCCGCTGTTTCCGTTTTCACAAGCTGATAACAGATCCATCCAATCAAGAACTACCACCCATCACCTCCCAATTTTTTTTCTTAATCAGTTACTTATAGTGGTGTGCCTATAGAAGTTTTTTTTTTATTGAAGATAATCAAGTATATCTTGTGCCCATTGTAAATATACAGAGGGAGCTCTGAATACATGAGGGGTTGTGCCATGTTAAAAAACCTACCTATTAACCCCCTGCATAGGGAATGCTATTCACGTGCGCATCAGCAGGGTTTCGATGGAGCAGTGAACAGGATGGAGCAGGAGCATGCCAAGCACATGCAGGTGGGGCTATGTGGGGCATGGAGCAGCCTTTGCTCCCACTGCCTGGAGAGGCTACTCCTCGCCCAAGCAACCTCTATGGAAAATATACATATTAGCTAGATAAAGTTTAGCAAGCATTATAGGGTTATCTAAAGATAAATTTGGGTTAGTAGGTTCCTACCATAAGATCTTCCTTAATAGATATATTTCTGATGGTAGGCTTCCTCTAATGTGCATGTAGTATCCAAACTCCAAATGTATCAAAGAGGCAGATTACAGGAGTATAAAAGGATTGGGCATGCTGATTTAGAACCTGTCTGAGCATTTTTTACAATGAGATACATGCAGCCAGAGGCATCAACTTGGTTCACTTTCGATATACTATAAAGTGTCAATTCAAAAAAATGCAACATCTACAGGTTAAAGAGACAAGTAAATCTCAAACATGTATGATAACGTCTGATTTGAGGTTCTGTATCTAGCCGTGGAACCAACAGGAACATAAAAGAAAAAGCTAAAACATGACATATGGTGTTAATTTTAGCCAGTAATGTATTAGGCTGGGCTGCAAACCTTCAGCTTAAATTTCTGAATATGTGTATAAATGACACATCCCTCTGGCCCGTGGCACCGTCACAACGTGGTTGGCTTGCCATTAATCAGTAGAGCTTATACAGGAGGAGAAAGCTTACGGAAGTTAAAAAGACACGCATGATAAATGAGTAGAAAATGTCAGGTCCTAGTCACCATTCTATGACAATTGTCTTTTTTTGTCAACTAATGGACACAATTGAGTTCCCACTTTTGTTCAAATTCATCTGCCACCAAGGGACTGCTTGCACAGCGTTAGTTGCAGTGAACAATGAAAAGGATTCCTTTTATGATGCTGTCAGTCTGAAAAGATGGAAAAAGAACAACTTTCCAGTTCAGACTTAAATCAGACGGACATAGAATTGAAGTAACCTTCAATTTTCCTCTTACAACTGCACAATACACAAAAATAAAAGTATATGACCCCACATCTTCACATGGTCACCAATGTCAGCACGTATTACAGTAGCCTATGATGTGCAGCCCTCAGTTATGCACTGCAAGTCAGGCAGTAATAATAGAGGCCAGCAAGTGTCTGAGGCAAATTATCATGTAAAGTATGAAGAATTATGCCACTCTGACACTTAGCAATAGTTTCTACTTGTTGAAAGGTTAGATCATCTTAATATTCCTCTAGGACATTTTAAAGGCCCACAATATGAAAGCAGTAAGGGGGATTATACTATATTATACAAAACTACAGACAGCATGAAGTCTATAGTGCCACCCACCTAAAGAAAATCCAGTTTCATGAATAGAAATAAACAGACGATTTGGATTGTATCACAACAAGAACCATTTTAGTAAAACAGTGGTTGTCATGCGATCCAGGTTAAAGACCAGGGGCACCATTTTTAAAACATAATATATCACCGATTGTCTTTGCATCCATTTTTCTAATAAAAACTTATTTTCAAATAGTAGATTTTTTTTACTGTGTTGTCTGAACAGTGGACGATTTTGGGTGTTCCCATCGCTCATCTACGGTGTTTATCACATTTAGTCACACAACAGTTTTCGGTCCTATACTTGCCCAGCATCGCGGTGAAGTCACTTAGGGCCAACGGGAAACCTTCCTCCCTGTTTGATAACATGGGCACGTGCACGTAGCTTTATCGATGGTAATTAGACTGCTGGATATTCTAAGGGCAGCAACAAACTTCAGTCGACACAAATGGGGGTCTCTGGGACAGTTTTCTTGGCACGCCCTCTGCTGGGAAGGAAGTAGACCAGCATTGACATTCAGTAAAGAAGGCAATGAGGAAATTTTCTTTGATGGTGTTAAATGAGCAGTAAATGAGGTGACTGTTGCATCAAAAAACTATTAGGATACACACACAAACTTTGTTTTCATCCTCTTGGATGATTTAAGGTATCTTTGTGGAGGCTGTAGAAAAAGGCAGAGCATGCCCTAATCCGGCCTATGTTTGTGTATCTGGATTTTCCATAGAAGTCTATGGGAACATGAAAAATACAGATGCCAAATGGGTGTCATCCATATGCGTTCAATATTTGATCGGTTTATAGGTAATACAATCAAGATCTCTCAAGAAGTTTGGAAGAGTTAATGACATAATTTGTCAGACTTCATTCAAATCAAGAAAAACAGCAAATATTTGCAGACATACGGCTCAGTAAAGGATTACACAACAATGGTAAGTGGTCCAACAAAAGCAACTTTCTGTTGCCAAAGAAAAGTGCAAGTTCATATGCAGGTAGCTTAAGTGAGTTTTGTGGTCATAGTAAAAATTTAAGTATAATTATTCCAACAAATATAGCTTCCAACTTCCTACAAAATATGTTATGGGATTCTGCTACAAAAAACTTTTGATTAACTCCGTTCCAATCACAGAGGCAGGGAGCTGCAGTATGCAGTCAAGCTACTCTGCCCTCCTCACTAAGGCTGACACTGCTAACCCAAGGGAAGACAAATCCTGAGGAAGGGGTGAGGAGCAAGGTTAACTTTATTCAAATAGTTTCACTCACTCCCACCTTCCTGAGTGGTTAATGGCGTTGCAGGACCGTGTTACACACAACCAGTCTCTCAATGTTCCAGCAAAGCATTGTGTAGCATTTCCTACCACTGGTAACAGTCCATGGGAAAGTAAAAGGAGTGGTGCAAGTCTGTAGCTAACAGTTCCCAAGTACTAGTACTCTACCGGCAGCATGGTGGTAGCAGCGAGACCTCTCAATCAGGATGAGGGAGGCAGGGCAGTGCAGGGAACAATGAGTAGGCAGGATTCTCATACTGTGATTGGAATCACCTAAAGACCCCTTTAAATGTTCCAGTCTCAGTATACTATAACTCAATTAGATGATAGTGCTATGTTTCTTGGAAGGCGTGCATTACCACATATAACACACAGCTTACTGATAACAAAGAACATGGAGAAATGGCAAAATGTAAACAGGTTAGCAGAGCTGACTGAAACCAGCACGGATTGATAACAATATTGCTAAAACACAATCATATTAGATTACTGCATCCTTGGAAAGGCTTATCTAGTTATTTCTTATCTGGATACATACAGGCAGATAACTAAAGAATGTTCATATTTTTGCTATCTAACAGGCAAACTATCATTCTTATTACAGAATTGTCTACTTCTGATGCTATGCTTATGACAGCTGCATTTATACTTAAGGCCTCTTTTAATTTGGGTAGAATTGAGCTGTGAATATTTTATGCAAGCCTGAGCCCCAGAGAGAATGCAGTTTTCTGTTATACTGGTATAATGTTAGTGTAGGGACCAATATGAAGGAGTTTGTGTTAAATATTTCCGTTTTTTAACCGGGACTTCTCAGAAAGCGCAAAATCCTACTGATATCAAATATGGGTATCAAACATCACCAGCTTTCTTTTAGCAGATTGTCTGTAGCTAAGGGCTAAAGCAAATGCCCATGGCCAGTCCATGATCGCAGTGACTGGATTTCACAAACCAAACATACATGATCAAGGCATCCCTTCTTCCCCACAAAACAGCAGCTTTGAAGCAGAATTAAGATAACAGCTCTGTTGCTTGTGTTTTGGGATGCCTTGCATCATATATCAGTATCCATTGATGAAAATAAGGTGACAAGTATTCATGGGCTGAATACAACTCTGAAGTCAACCTAGGACAAAAAACCTCAAAAGATGTAGCGACCCAAGCAATATATTAGCAAACTTGCCAGCAAAGTTCCTTGTAGTAGCACCACCACAGGTTGTACACAGGCAGCTCATGTGTATGCCACTTTAACCCCTTATCGTAGTACGGCGCGCGTTGGGTCCCCACGCATGGAGAAGGCTCACGGGCTAAGCCCTCTCCATAGCCAGTAAGTCTTTGCTGCATATTGCAGCAAAGACCTACTGGCAACAACCGGTAACATCTTGCGGAGGATCGTCGCTCCCCGTGACTTCATCGGGGGGCGGCAATCCGACACCATAACAGCCTTGGGTCTTCCGAAAACCTGAGGTTGTTACGAAAGGGTTAAACGAGACAATGTGCTATTAGCACACTGTAATGAATGAGGAGGAAAATCCCCATGAACTGCCACACTGTAGTATGACAGTATATGATAGGATCGATCAAACAACCTAGGGCTAAATTACCTTAGGGAGTCTGAAAAATAGTAAAAAAAAAAAAATAAAATATATATATATATATATATATATATATATATATATATATATATATATATATATATATAGTTTTAAACTGGTTAACTAAACAGTAAAATCATAAACACATTAGGTATCGCCGCATCCGATCAAAATATAATAACTTTTTCACCTCCTTTAACACCGTAACGGAAAATAGAAGTCGAAAATGGGACTTTGCCATTTTAAAAATATAAAAAAATTCAATAAAAAGTGATAAAAAGGTCGTACAGTCCTAAAAACTGCAGCATTGAAAACGTCATCCAAAGTTGCAAAAATTGACACAGCTCCGTACACTAAAGTATGAAAAAGTTTAGTGCTAGGAAATAAAAAAAAAAAGTTTTGTACTGGAGGTTGGAAAAATAAAATATAAAGTGCAATTTTTTACGCAGAAAACAAGCCATCACAGAGCTCTTTATGTGGAAAATGGAAATGAAAACACTAAAAAAAAAAAAAAAGCCAGGTCGTTAAGGGGTTAAGGTTTTTATTAGTCATCACATCCTATCCTTTTCCAATGGATCCATTTCTGGCAGCATCTCAGCCTCTACTGCCGATCATGGGCATGACCAGCATTGGTTTGCAACCATTTAAGAAAAGGAACAAAGGTTGCAGAATTCAACGAGCTTTACTTTATGTGCTTTGGCCCGTCTTTTAGCAGGGCACATCATTTTTAAGAAACATAAATTATTCCTTCAATAATTAGATATTTAGAGCAACTACCACAGTATTCATAAGGTGCAGCAGATCGCATGGTCCCATGGTTATTTGCTTCTGTTAGGAAATTACATTATTACTTTCATTGGTACTTTGCCCTCTACATTCTTCGTTTACAAGTTGCTAAGCGACAGAACAGATGACAATTAACAAGTTAAATAGCAAATAACATTGTTACTTCAGCAATCACACATATCAGTGGTCATGAAAAAAATAGAACTAACTTTATAAAAACAAAAGGTTACATTTAAAGCAAGTTTACCATACATTTGGAGTATATACACTACCTAGAAAAGAAAGTCTGTTCTAGTTGCTCATGGGTAGCAACTTAAAAGTCAAGTCCTAGCCGTACCAACAGGACAACGTAGGCTTGATCTGAAGCAGAACTCTTTAAAACTTAGGGTGCGGTCACACGTCGCGTTTACTGCATCCGTTTAAAAACGCATTGCTACAACTGAAGGGAGATTTGCCTAATTAAACAGCTGTTAACGCTTGTGTTTACAAGACGCAAGTGTTAACCGCGATGTTAACGCACGCGTTAACACTTGCGGTTTGTAAACACAAGCGTTAACAGCTGTTTAATTAGGGAAATATCCCTTCAGCTGTAGCAATGCGTTTTTAAACGCATGCAGTAAACGCGACGTGTGACAGCACCCTTAACTTGGATAAGCTTTATTATTACAGGGGATGTTTTAGTGTGAGAGAACACGAATCTCCTGGATATTTTTATGTATACCTGAGATGAAAATAGTTTGAATGGGAAATTTCCATCAGCAGCTCTGCTGAGTGTATACTTCGTAAAGCAGGAGGGAAAAAAAATTTTTTTTTAGCTTGCTGTGACTTTCCATCCTGTGTATACCACAGTACACAAAGTAAAAAGGATGCCTCCCTCTGCCAGTATAAGTCTATGGATATGCTGAGCGTATATGCGAGAGCTTTCCTGGAGCCTAATATACATAAAAGTGAGTAATGTCTATGCACGGATAACAGGTACAGAATGGCTTGGCATTACATACTCTTAGTGGGATGAATCATACAAAAGGGCTATAAATCAGCAGCGAGGAGCAATCATTCAGATTGTGAGGTTTGCAGCCTTCGGATTAGGCTGCATTAGGCCATATACAAATGGCAGAGCTATGGCTGCTAATTTTCACCACAGGTAACAAACACCCTCTGATGGGTAATGCTGTACGGCTCACAGAGTTATATACTTGTGTATTAGCTGCTGTTTAATTACCCAGTATATAGTAAGAGAGCAGCAATTCTTTACAAGCCAGCTCTATGATTTGTAGATCGTTTAATACCATCATTATTCAGTTTGATATATAAATGATCTGTACAGTCATATGAATAAGGTAGGAGCAAGCACACTTGTGCAAGTTATCAACCTTACTCACATAATGTGGAGCCTTGTTAAGGTATATTAATATCTAGGCCCCATTTCCGTTTTCCCCTCAATCACAGTAAAATCATGCTGTAATAGGATACATGAGGTATCCTTTATGTTACCCTTTGCCAAACAAAAGTTCTTCACACAGGACTGCAACAATTTTAACTCTTTAATAACCACTGCTACAACTTTCTTATTCTGGAGTGTTGAGTCTATAGGGGCTTTAGTATAAATATAGGCACAGGTCTCCTGTGTGTGCTCCCATGCTGGTGCTGTATTATAACATATCCTGCCCCATGCACTAAAATTTGTTGTAGGGGTAAGGGCTCTTCAGACTTGCATTTTTCGCATCCAATTACCATGATTTTCTGGTACAACATACTGACCCAAGGTCCAAATTATTTCCTATGCCAGGAGGGTGACTAGAGCAATTTTCTGCTACAGCACTTCTTCAGGAATGGATTCTTATTATATGCATCAATGAGGCTTTGGGATAGGAGAGATAAACTCATCAAAACACAGAAAGATGTCCTGCACCCACATAGGACATATTTCAAAACATTAATACATGCTTCTACAAACCTAGGGTTAGGAATCAAGAGTTCTCCTTACGGAGACTGCCAATTAAGGCCACCATGTAGGTGTGTGGAGTCTTATAGCCTATAATATAGGTCGTGCTTGATGTCAAGGGAGCTGCCCTACAAAGTAGCTAAAAGAGGCGTGGTTTTCCTTATCTCATCCTGGAAAACTTTGCATATTTTCCCAGAATCCCCTAGTGGAGCATCCATGGCTATAAGACTCCACACACCTACATGGTGGCCTTAATTGGCAGTCTTCGTAAGGAGAACTCTTACTTCCTGACCCTAGTCACAAGCCTCTCACCCAGCCAAACCAGTTCCCTACGCTGTACTGAGGAGACCCAATCAGGTCGAAACAGCGCTGTCTACAGTTGGGAGTCTGTTCTTTCTGGAATAGATATATCCCCGCATAATGTCATAAGGCTTCCTGAATGTCATGCTTGATGTCAAGGGAGCTGCCCCACAAGGTAGCTAAAAGTGGCATTGTTTTCTTTATCCCATCCTGGAAAACTTTGCATATTTTCTACAAACCTACTCATAGCTACAGCCCTTTTGCAGTGCCAAACAAACCCCAATATGATCCAGAGGAACGGGCGACTCCCATGATCATGTGATCTGATTAATTATGTAATTCCAATCAGCAATAAAGCTAATACCGAATTAAAGAGGAAACAAACATCAAGTACATATGACAAGCTAACCCTTAATTTGTGCAGGGATTTTGTCATTTACTTGAAAAGATAGGGACTGGATTCAGAGTCTGTATAACCTTCCAGGCATTTATTATATGTTTTAAAATACTTTTTGAAGACAAACAATAGGACACTCACTTATGCTTTTCTGTTTAAGTCTTTAACTAGCAGCATGAATGTAATTTTTGACTGGTGACAGGTTCCATTAGCCTATGCTATGCAGATTTTAGAAATGCCTTTGTCAGCATTCTGAAACTGCCACTATGTTATAAAACCTGGCTCCCTGACAGTAGTGAGCAGTGAGACCCTGGGGAAAGGAAGGAGGGGGGGGGGGGGGGCACAGCTGCATCAGGCTTTGGCCTCATGCAGACAACAGTTATGGGGCCATAATCTGGCCACAAAAAATGGTGGCCAAATCATGGGCCCCATAGAGGTCTATGGCATTGGGTAACAGTGCAGTAAACACTCTGCCTCACTGCACTGAGACCTGGTGAGGAGGCCGCCGGGCAAAGTGGGTATCATGGTTTATATTTTGCTGGAACACAGCAGTTGCTTAGCTTTCTGTGGAGAGGGTTACAAACAGGTGAGCACATGTTCCGGTGCAAGAGGCCTTAGTCTCACTTTTTTTTTTATACATTCTTAACTTTCTAGGAGTTGCAAGGTTTTTTTGTCAAGTGCACTTAACTAAAACACAGGAGGCAATCTGGAGGAAGACTGCTGTTTCTGGTGACCTTATGCCTCTTGCTGTGAAGTAGTAAATGATATTCACAATGGATCTTGTTCTGTCCACAAGACACTGCAATGGACTTAAATCTGACAGGAGAGCAGGGATGAAGGCAGAGAAAAATCAGCATTAAACATCTATCGGTGACTTAGAGAAGCCTCAGGAGACCTTTCCTACTAAAATACAAGACACGGAGGCCTTGAAATGGAATCACTTTAGATAGATAGTATCAAGCAATTCCTACTTCCTTTCTTCAGGAAGAGCTAATCTCTGCAGGCTGTGCATGGAGCCCTAGTATGTGCCATTAAAGGAAAATATATTTCTACCTAAATCTCTCCGTCATATCATTCTAGGGCACAATAACCCAAGGATGTGCCTCCTGCATCAGCAAACGCTCTGGCCAACCTATATGGGAAAGGAATTTTGTTTTTGGACCACATCTAACATTCCTCATAAAATTTACCATGTTATTGTTTTGTAATGTCTTATTTTGTATGTATTAATACCCCATGATCTGTAAAATACTGTGGTATATGTTGGCGCTATATAAAGACTTATCACTGCCTTACAATGTCACCCTGACAACCAGTGTGGGAACACCCTACTGGTAATATCCAGCACTCAGTTTGTTCAAAGTTGAGGAATAACAGAGGAACGACACAACAAAATGATGTTAAAAAAAGGTTATTTGATGAGGAATACAAGTAGATACCAGAACAGATATGTCAGCAGAAGGGCAGCTGCTCTTTATATTTTATTAAAAAGAATATGAATCAAATCAAATACACAACATCTCAAACTTGGAGAATGGGATATTTAGTACAGCTGTCATCATAAAGAAATAGTTTTTCTAAACAGTTTCTAAATCCTTGTCATAAAGAACTATGATCTCCATAGGGTGTCATGCAGAGTTACCTTGTATGACAGGTCTAGAGGTCTTATGGGTATTATTTCCATCCATCTTAATAAAAACCAAGCCAGCAAGGGGAACTTAGCAGGTTTTTATCAAGATTTTTGAGAATATATGCTTTCTCACCTCATGTCCCCTCAAATACAAGCAAGTTAGCTCCATAATATACTTCTCCGAATTCATGACATGCACCTGCTAAGCAAACACTATAGAAGAGGCAATATTCAGTGCAAAAATCGCTCTGACAATGGGGGACTACAAGATATATTTCTATTCCCTGAGTGCAAAAGCAAAGCTTAAAGGATGGATGTTCAGCTGCAGAATAGATCAGATGAAATCCTTAATCCAGTTGATCAGTGGGATGCATGTGATATTTAGGCAGCCGTGCTCTTGTGCTACCTGTTGAGTTAATAGAGTGGATATTGGGAAGATAACAAGAATTGATTGGCTCCTGATCCAACCTCATATAATCCAGACAAGAGGTCATCTGCAATTCTTTTCATGACATCACATCTCAAGTGCTTCTCAATCAATTGAATTAGCCGCGCTGCGTCTTATTTATATGGAATAAGTCATTAGTTTTGTGGTGAAGTGCCGAGTCAGTGGAGAATGAATCCTATTAACATCAAGGCAACAAAGACAAATATAAACAAAAGCATCTATATATAACCATGTGTACATCATACAGATATCGTCTCCTATCCTTATAGACATTCATACACACAGTCCAGGCTATGATCTGCCGTGTGCTTCCTATCCATGTTTAATATGACATATCCATGACAATAGCTGCTCCTCCATAACTCAAACAAGATCCATCATTCATATCTGAATAGCAGCTTTCCAATACACGAATACTAGTAGAGATGTATAAGATATTTGTGATCCAGCCCTCTTTTATACATATTAGTACAAGAAAACCTGCTGACATCAGGACAGTGATCACAACGTGCACTGTGTAGCCTCTTAAGGCGAATGACCAATAAAACTTTGCTGGACCTGCCATATATCCCTTGAAGTACAGACACACATGTTGTCCCATGGATCACAACACAGGAGGCCTGTGTATATATATATATATATATATATATATATATATATATATATATATATATATATATATATATATATATATATATATATATATATATATATATTTTTTTTTTTTTATTATATAACTATACAGGTAATTTCCCTTGGAATACCCACCGCCACCATCATCTTATCCACGCACATTGGCATCGCTTCTCAATTAGCCATCACCACCCAGCCCCTTCAGCTATTTGGCAGTGCCTGATCTGGCCCAATATCAGCCATCAAGAAGAGCAAACAACGCTGTTATTAATTGTACACGGTGTGTGGAGTGTGTACATTACAGCGATCCGCTGGATGCTGGCACGTTGGCAGCGGTATGGACGCCCCTAGCTCTGGAATAATGAATTCCCTACTACATGGAGACTCTTCTCTTCAAAGGCACTGACATGTGATGCAGATTGAACTAGAATTTGGATAAAACTTTTACCTTGGACTAGGACATACAAGATAGTACACGACACAGGAGAATAGGGTCATACAGTGTGGTGGCCCGGGGCTTATGTCCTCCCTGAGTAACTATGGGGTGCTCCTGTCTGCCCCCACATGCCAGTAATAGCCTGGTAGGTGACAGCTCTGGGTATAGCTGTAAAGCAGCAGGCCACCACACAGGGTTAGCAGGTTAAAGGTCATACCTTCACAGACCCCCACTTCATACTCAGTGATGGAGTCTCCATTGAGTGGGGGGCGGATGACACAGCGCAGCCCCCGGTCGCAGGCTCCGTGCAGCCCGTACACTCCCCCGCAGCTCTCGTTCTTCTGCCGGGCGCACATGAAGCAGCAGCCGCAGATGCCCAGCACGATACTCCCAGGGCAGTTCTTGGGCTCCTCGCATTTGGATTCATCGCAGGGTAAACAGACCAATGCCCGGCTGGACGCGGGCAGCAGCGCCAAAGCCACCAGCACCAGGTGCCAGAGCCCGAGCAGACACTTCCCGCCCACCAGGTGCATCTCCTGGCCGCGCACTACAAGCTCTCTGGGCGGCTGTGGATCACCTGGGGAAAGTTTCCTGGGATGTGGCGGCACTAGACACGGGAGCCCGCGGTGCGCCACATACTACACACACCCGCCGGCCCCGCTCACATCTGAGGACACAACTTTCCTCACACTTGTCACGGAAACTTCTCCACAGAAATCTCCCGTGTCCTCCCGGCGGTAGCAGCGGGTGGAGAGCTCAGCGCCGTGTGCCCGGCATGCCCGTCTGCCCCTTGTTTATCTCTCTGGTAGCCCGGGCGGCTCACGCTTCCTCCTCCCTCCTGGCGGCGTCACAATACACGGAGAGTAAATATTCTGCTGTGGAAAGTTGGGTTCTCGGACCAGGGCTCCTGCCCCGCACACATACAACAGGACGAGGCTCCAGAAGTGTAACGTGTCCGCTGTGTTCCGGGCAAGCACTGCAAGTAAAGTGACACAAGAGAATGAATATACAATTACACTGTACAACACGCATGAAGAGCAGGACACAATTACACTGTACAACACGCATGAAGAGCAGGACACTATTACACTGTACAACACGCATGAAGAGCAGGACACAATTACACTGTACAACACGCATGAAGAGCAGGACACAATTACACTGTACAACACGCATGAAGAGCAGGACACTATTACACTGTACAACACGCATGAAGAGCAGGACACTATTACACTGTACAACACGCATGAAGAGCAGGACACAATTACACTGTACAACACGAATGAAGAGCAGGACACAATTACACTGTACAACACACATGAAGAGCAGGACACAATTACACTGTACAACACACATGAAGAGCAGGACACTATTACACTGTACAACACACATGACAGGATGGACAGTGCGGCTATGGCAGGAGCTCACATGGGACAGCAGCCACGGGGAAAACGCTGGTGTGCACAGGTGCCAAGGTGCTACACACAACGTATCAGAGAATGTACTTTATTATTATTTGTCCCTAAAAGAGGCCACAGGAAGCAATGTCAGAAACCTGCAGGATGTGACTGCTCGGGCAGGAGGGAGGCTTTACCTGAGCGCCGCTGGATGGAGCAGTCAGAGCGGCAGGAGCCGGCACGTCCGTACCTATGGACAACGCTGAGAAAATGAGAGCAGAGTGAGAGCTCAGAGGGGAAGTCCTTCCCCCAATGGGAGGAGGAGAGCGGCTGCTGTGACGTGTACACGAGGCGGGGCTGTCAGCCAGGCAGAGGGTTGCCATGGAGCTGGAGACGCTTTGCCTGCACTCAGGATGGGAGGAGGTGAGGTACTGTGTGCGAGATGTGAGTGTCTCCTGTATAGCATCATGTCTGATGAAGAGCTCAACATCACATATACACGCGGTCCCTTACTGAAGAACACCCGACTTACAGACCACTAGTTACACACGGACCTCTGGATGTTGCACTTTAGGCTACAATAAACAGGTGTAACAGTTATAATAATAATTATTTATATGGTGCACACAGATTACGCAGCACTGCACAAAGCAGGGCAAATCAGTCCCTGTCCCCAATGGGGCTCACAATCTAAACAACCTAACAGTATGTTTTGGAGTGTGGGAGGAAACCAGAGTACCTGGAGGAAACCCACACAAACACAGAGAAAACATACAATCTTCTTTGCAGATGTTGACTTGGGTGGGATATGAATCCAGGACCTCAGTGCTGCAAGGCAGAAGTGCTACCTACTCAGCCACCGTGCCACCCAGTTATCACAGGTGTCAGAAATTAATCTTTATTGTTAATTTGGCCGGGGTTACAATTATAAAATATACAGTTCCAACATACAAATTCAACTTAAGAACAAACCTATAGAACCAATCTTGTATGCATCCCGGGGACTGCCCGTACTTCTCTCTTCTTCTGCTCTCTATGGCGACACTACTAGTGACAGGGGGCACACACAGGTAAGAGTAAATTCACACGCGGTATGCCCGCTGTGCGGGCATACCGCCGTGTGCTTGAGTATAGCGGAACACGGCCGCACACTCACCAAAAGATAGAGCATGCTCTATCTTTTTGCGGTGTGCGGCCCGGATCGGTGCCACACATGTATGGCACCGTATCCCGGCTGTGCCGCTATTGCTGTCTATGGGGACGTACATGCGGCCGCATGTACGTCCCTGCAGACGGCCATGTGACTAAGCCCTAAGTTGGGTTCTAAATACATGATAGCAGTGTCTACTGGCACATGGTAGAAGGTGCAAATGTAACATGGAAAACATAAGCTATTGTATGAGAGGCATTGTATGCCAAGGGGATGTACAGGGAGAGATCTGTTCAATGCTAGGAATGTAGGAGACCACAGTTACGTTACATACTTGGGAGTACAGAGCAGTAGTAGATAAATAAATCGGAGGTTGGGGCAGTACCTTCTAGGGGGGCCCTAGAAAGCACCCACAAAACTTTACACTCAGGAAGTATCTTCATTCATGAAATCTTTGTACATCTCTGTCTGCTGTCAATACACATGTACACAGGAGCAATTTCAGGATCTTTTAAGATCCTCTAAACGTCCTAAAATTGCATATTAAAAGCAGGCAGATGGGATGCATTCCCCAAGAAGCTTGATTCTAATACCATATGTAGGTAGTGAATTCCAGACTTCCTGGGAATTCCAGGGAAAATAATATTCATACAGCCCAGGGCCCGCCCCTGGTACAGGGAGGTAATGTCTAAAAGTTGTTAGCCATCTCTCCTGACTCTACTCAACCAGAATGGTTATTGTTATATGTAAGTTAGGATGGGGCTTTTAAAGGTTGTTGCTTCCATGCAGAATTCTTCACAAATGGTGAATATTTACATAATGATGTACAATGCTATCTCTTTTGTACCTCAACTAATGCTCCTTGATTTGCAATGCTGTTCTGTTTTATGCATGTGTCAATAAAGCAAATATATGTAAGCCATAAAACATGTAAGTATAATGGCAAAGATGAATATATCATATGTACCCATAAGGGCTCATTTATATTAGGTTTTCTCTCTTATATGTACAACTTTTTGGCTCATTGGCACATATGTGCCAAAATTTGCCACTTTTACACTCACCTAGCAAAGTTATACACACAAGCATTTTTTAGTGTTGCATCTGTAGCTCAAAAATTCTGATGTGAATGTATAAAAAAGTTGCAATTTTGGCACAAATCACAGTACAATGGTGCAATTTTGGTGCAAATAAATAAAGTCCCTGAGGAAAAAGTTTAGAAGCGGGTTGCAGAAAAATTAGCTACTTATGGGCAACTTAAAAAAAAAAAATAACACTAAAAACCAGACACACACGCCTGATATTTCACCTTCTAAAACCAAGAAACAGCAAAAATTGACACACAGAAATGCCCTGACTAAAGATAAATGAATATAAATAGATATAAATAGTGTTTACAAGGAGCATAATGCAATAAAGGGTATCAAGTGGTTAAGAATTGGTAGTAACAGATTTTTGTGCTAATTGAGGCATGGGAAGGTCCCTAGTCGTTGTTTCCTAAGGAAAGTCTGCCTAGGTACCTTAGTGGCTGAGCCAATGTCAGCCCTGATCCAGGTATCTTCCAAGTTTGAGGTCGGCTTGTGCAGGAGCGGTGGGACTCTGGAATTGTTGAGTATTCCCTTGACAGGATGTGCCAATGGCTGCAGACTATGTTGAAGATTTTGTTAAAAGAAGGGTGGTATGTACAAAGTAAATTCTCTGAGATTGGATAGTTGTTGTTTAAGTCTGAGACTGTGATTCCAGGCACCCTTTAACTAGCTTAGGTGGATACCCTCTATAATAGAAACATTTGACCATTTCTTGTGTCCTTACACTCTTAGTGTGAGGATTGGTAACCAGAAGCTCGATATATGTGAACTGGGTTCTGGGTATAGCTCTTTTGGTCAGCGGTAGGTGACAGCTAGTAAAGATCAGTAGGCTGTTTCTATGGGTTGGTTTACCATTGTGTCTAACAAGATGATAGTAGACTTATTGTAGTGTATCATATACATGAAACAATTTGCTAGGACACGTTTGAGACCGTTACTTCAAACTGTAGAAAGAATTATTCCTGGAAGAGAAAGTAACTCTCTTCCAGAACCAATTGGAGAAGATCTGTGTGATGCCAAATCTGTGCTACTAAGAGTATGTCCACTGTGGTCTGCATGCCTTTAGAGTGGAGGATGGAAGTGTAGACATTTGTTACATCCCAGGTAACCAGATAGGTCTCTTCAGTAAGTGGGTTCAAATTCTGAATACAATCTAAGAAGGCTTTGGTATCCAGTAGGGAAGATGTTCATTTAACTAGTGGTATGATGACTTTCTCCAAAAGAATAGCCAGAGAAAATAAATCTATAAGTGCTTCTATTGGTCTTCCTGGGGGATTGTTTAGTGTCTTGTGTACCTTGGCCAAGATATATAACACTGGAGTTACCAGAAAGGGATTAGTCAGAAAGGTAGCAGTCTGTGTGCCTTTAGTGCCTTTATTCTGTTCATGGGGTCTGAATCAATCCTATGGTATACAGTGTCATCAGTTAACAGTCTGGAAATTTGGGCAATATAGTCTACTCCACCCATCATGACCAAGGCTCTACCTTTGTCTGTGGGCTTGATAATAATGGGACTTATTTACTAAGGGTCCGAACGACGCACTTTCAACGGGTTTCCAGAATATTTCCATTTTGCGATGAATTGCCCCCGGGATTTTGGTGCACGCGATCGTATTTTGGCGCATTGGTGCCGGCTTGCACACGTCAGAATTCGGGGGGCGTGGCCGTTGGACAAGCCGACGGTTTCCGACAAACCGCGGAATTTAAAAAAGGTTTTGTGTTGCAAGATCAAGCACTCATATGCACCAGGAAGAAGCAGGTGAACTCCAGCGGACCTCGGCACAGCAGTGACACAGGAAGGAACTCGGACGCACGATCTTAGTGAATCCGGACCCGAATCCACGTCGGACAACGCACCGCGGGATCGCGACGGGACTGGGTAAGTAAATCTGCCCCAATGTCTCTGTTATCCAACAATGAATGAAGGGCCTGTCTGTCTATACTACTGGGATTGGAATAACTCTCAAGGTACATTCAAAAGAGGTATGTGCGCCTGGGCCGTAGCCTGGACATCGCTGCTCACCCCTTTCCTTTCCATAGCAAAGCAAAAGGTGGGTGCGTAACACAGCAAAATATAGGAGATGTCCTAAATTTTTTTGTGCTCGGTCACAGTGCTCAGGTTCTTTGGGATAAAAAAAGGCACCAGTGTAAGATGGGAGATGGTCTCATATCCAGAATCTGTAAGGGATAACTCCCGTGATGAGGATCTGCTGCAAGAATAGTAGTTGCTGGACTGTGAGGATTCTTGTCATCTATATACCACCTATATACTTGTTTCAGATTGTAGTTGTCGGAGTTCCTTAAAAATATTTTCGCTTGTGTATAAAAGTATTCTTTGGTAGTTCTGATGACTTTGTCTTTTAATTTTGTGATATTCTCTGGTTGTAATGACGATGGCTCTCGACTTTAGTGTATCAGATTGCTTTCTGTAAATAGGAAATGGTTAGTTTGATGAAATCCTCATACGGACAAACTGTTTGTAACCTGTCCTGTAAGGATCATGGACTGGGGCTGGAGGGTGTCATGTGTAACATTTTCACACCTGGAATTTCACACTAGAGCTCTGAAGACTCTGACATCTTTAATATTACTACCTGGTTAGTATACACTTCTAACCACATACCTATCTGTAGCTTAGGTAGGTCAGTATGTGCAGGTGTCACCACAGGAAGGGGTGATAAGATAATGCTGCCCCCTTCCTGCCCTAATGATGCTGTATGGGTAGGTAAAGTTGTCTCTGCCACATAAGGCTGGTAAATGTGTCCCAAGATTTTGCATTGTTTAAATGCAAAACACTGGGTGCTGGTTGCCGATCAAATGTGTTTCAGTGGAAATGCACAAGCGATCGTACCGATCCTCACCCCGGGTGTTTGTAAACATAATGCAAGTGCCACGTATGGCCACACTCTTAGGGTCAGTGTGCAATTGTAATCTTTGACCTTGTTCACAAGTTTCTGCAAAAAAGTATCTCATTATGTGGCATCAGTTTTGTGAATTGATGGCACAATCTCACAGATTGTGGTATAAGAGGTTCAGTGAAAAAAGGATACCATATGCCAGTGATGGCGAACCTATGGCACTGGTGCCAGAGGTGGCACTCAGAGCCCTTTCTGTGGGCACTCAGGCCATCAGCCTAGGACAGAGTTCACCAAACAGGACCAAATCCATTAAATCTTCCTGCAGTCCTAGGCAACTTATGAGATGCTGCGCTCCGCACTATTTTACAGCAACACTTCATTGACTGTTTGGAACTGCTTCAAAAGTGAGAAGGTGTTAAAAGAAGGGCATTATCTTTGTGGTCCTCCTGCTGGACCCACCATTCTTCCTAAACAGAGAGACCCTGGAAAGAAAGCTACAATGATAGTCTGAATTTGCCCACCTTCTTTCAACTGTATTGGTGGCCTCAGGGGGATGATAAGATTAAAAGATGTGGAAGAACAGGTAACAATAAGTTACTGCTTAATATGGCACATTGGCACATCAGTGTAATTAAGTGGGTTTTGTTTGTAGTTTGGGCACTCGGTCTCTAAAAGGTTCGCCATCACTGCCATATGCAAATCGGCATGAAAAAAATGGAAGAACATATCAGTTTTCCCATGGCTGAGATTTGGCACATTAGTGTGCAGGAATGCCCTCTGCATGAACAATTTGTGCCAACTTTTCTGCTCACATATATCAATGTCTTGTAACATCTTGTTCTTCGGGTTTGATACAATTTTCATGTTAATCTTTTACAATGTTACTTAGCCACAATAAATTTACCAAACAATATCATGCATTTATCTTAGTTGCATGGGCCATTCATTGTTATAATCATTCACACTGGACCCATAATCACTTTTTATACTCTATATAAGCCACTTAGCAGGTGGTAATAATCGTATAGAACATTAGCTAAAGCGACTCTTCATTTCTTAACGTTTATCAGCTTTGACTGCAGAATAAAGGTGATAGACAGGTCTGAGAACATTCCCAGGATCGATTTTGTTAAGAAATTGCTCTAACTGGAAAGAGTAAAAAGTAAGCTATTACTCGCAATTCCCCAGCTGCCTTTTTATTTAACAGAGTTGTGCTGCTGCCACCAACAGTCTGACTCTGGAATTGAGGAGAAGATTTTTACATTGATTTACTTTGGTACACTGTGCATTGATTTGTTAGTTCTGCTATGATATATTGAAGCAAAGGTAGAGATTTACCAATTTACAGCAGGAAATGCTTTACAATGTGGAAGGAAATAAATCTCCCTGTCTGGAAAGAGAACCACAGGCTATTTCCTAATATTTTAACAATCATGTACTGTTCTGGTTGCACAGAAACACACATTTTCGGAGCTTTCAGACGCCGGTCTAGCATATATTAACTATATGCATCAATTGAAGTGAATCAGATATATGTATGGCCAGCTGCTGTGCTTATGATCTGCATGGGCAATTTCAAGCTTTTTATGACTTATTTACTGAGCTAAATATGGCATCCTACAAATATTCACTGGTCTACGGCAAGAAGTCAACATTTGCATAAATGTTTTTTTTTAGTTTATAAGAAAATGAAGAAGGCAATTCTTCAATTTTGGAGTGATTTTTAAAAAAAATAGACTGCATTGGGTCTTCATTACAGATGTAGCGCTGGTTAACATGACTGAAAGTAAGTTAACTCACTTATTCCAAAACAAGGCAAAAGAAGTGTGTCAAACAGCAACCAATGTATTAAATGTATTCCCTCTTTATTAGTAACAATATATAATAGCGACATGCAAGATGGACAAATAAAACCAATTAAAAGCGTACTAGGGGAGATGCAATTATAGTCCCTATAGTCACACCCCATAATAGGGACATGGATCCCCCACTTGCTGCCCTGTAGTATATAAAGTATGATTTTAAAACAATGGGGCTCATTTACTAAGGGTCCGCATTTTCGTCGGGTTTCCCGACAATTTCCGAGTTGCACAGCATTTAACAGGCGATTTTGGCGGCCCGTTGGACGATCCGACGGATGCGGACAATGCGCAGGATTTAACATCGGAAATTGTGTCACAAGACATGCACTTACAAGCACCGGGAAGAAGAAGGTGAACTCCGGCGGACCTTGGCGGGGAAGCGACAGTTGCAGGAAATCGGGCGCACGAGCTACGTAAATCACGCTGGACTTCATCTTCGCCAGACCGTCCGGATTAGGGATCGCGACAGGACCGGGTAAGTAAATTAGCCCCAATATATTTTATGAGAGGCTTACTGCAAAGTGAAGTATCCCATGTGCGGTAAAAGTATATAAAAAAGTAAATATAAGTGACCAAAACAGGAATAAAAAGTAAGTAAACAAGTAAAAGTAAGACTCTTAGCTGAGAAACGAAACCATACCACTCCTAGGGGCGGGAATGTGGGACTGAGCCCCATAATTAAACCACTGACGAAGTTGCCCAGAGTGACTATATGCATAGTGGTATGACTTTGTTGCATAGCAAAGAGTCTGTCTGTACTATTATTTTGTTATTCCTGTGTTGATGGTTATATATTTACATTTTGACCACATATGGGATATTTTGCAGAAAGCCTCTCATACAATATATTGTTTTTGAATCATACTTTATATAGCACAGGGCAGCAAGTGGGGGATCCTTGTCCCTATTATTATTTGTAAGCGGTGTGACAAGGGGAACTATATTGCATCTCCCCTTTAAGTACTCTATGGGGCAGATTTAATTTAGTCTAATGCATGCTTTTTGCAGGCAGTACCCGGGTTACGTACAAGATAGGGTCCGGAGGTTTGTTCTTAAGTTGAATTTGTATGTAAGTCGAAACTGTATATTTTATAATTGTAGATCCAGACAAAAAAAATTTTGGCCCCAGCGACAATTGGAGTTTAAACATTTCTTGCTGTAATGGGACCAAGGATTATCAATAAAGCTTCATTACAGACACCTTACAGCTGATCATTGCCATCTGGGACTATAGTAAAGCATTAAGAAAGCTTCACCAGAGGTCAGAGGGGTCTGTCTGTAACTATGGGTTGTCTGTAAGTCGGGTGTCGTTAAGTAGGCGACCGCCTGTATTTTAGTTTTAGGGGCGTTGGGTTATTAGCTAAATTATTTACTGCTTTTTGAAGGAGTGCGACAAGTACCAGTAACCTGGTTTGCTCATATTTTGTCTTTGTATTTTTCCTGCTTCCTAATATTTGTCCATGACTTAAAATTGATTTGCACCTAAAAAATTAATTTTTTAATAATTGAGCAAAAACACTGCAGTTGCCACCATGCATAGGAAAGAATATGAGTTACGCCAAAAGTTGGGCCTAAAAAGTTTCTTAAAAAAGAGCAGAGACTACAAGGAAAAATGAAGTGCAAAGAAAATTCTCACTAGAGATGCAAAAAGAGCACAGGGAAGGGGGATAAATGACCCTTTGTATGGTTTTAATTGGTTATATTTGTCCATCTTGAATGTTATTATTATGTATTTGTAACTGCCGCACCCAAGATCCTCGGTGTGGATCGCGGCTACACCTTTGCCCTTCCATGTGGCGCTGTCACCCCCTGGCCAGGACTTACCTCTCCATCCCTCCTGCTTCCCGACTAGGCCGCATTCTCGCTCTAGGCACGTGCGCCAGCTCTCCTAGCCTTAAAGGGCCAGCGTCCTCCTGATCAGTGTTGGCTAATCCGGCCTCGCCCTTGTACCTCTCTTCCTACCTGGCCAGATCTTCAGTATTCTACAAGGAACTTCCAAGGTTTCCACACCTGCTTCCCACAGCGGTTCCTGTTAAAGAGAAATTCCATTAGCATTTCCAGACACTTTTCTGTCCTCCGTGTTTCCTGTCCTCCAGTGTTTCCAGACGCCTCCGTGTCTCCTGTCTCCAGCGTTTCCAGGCGCTCCTGGTGGCTCCCATGATCCCAGTGTTTCCAGACGTCTCCAAGCCACCAGCTGTCCTCCGAGGACCTCTCCATTCCTGTCTGCCTGGGTCGTGTGTGCCAGCTGCCTGCCATGAGTTTCAGCTCATCTTTCTAAGCCGTACTCCTGCTGTCATCCCAGGCTCGGACTGTGTACTGCTACCCCTGTTTCCCTGGCTACCACCGGGGGCCTAGTCGCACCCTTGGAACGACCTGGTGGCACCCCGCCTCGGGCTCTGGTGAAGACCAGGTGCCACTTAGACTCCGATCCCTGGTTGTGGCTAGTACCATCATCATCTCCCGCAGTGGTCCAGAGGGTCCACCGGTCCACAGACTCCTCCTTCCGGACTCTTCCCACAGAGACTCTAGTTCTGTTGTCTGTTACTGTTACAGTATTGTAGCTAATAAAGATTGAATACATTTAATACATTTGTTGCTGTTTGACACAATTCTTTAGTCTTGTCTTGCAATATTGAAGTACAGTGGGGGGAATGTTTTAAAGGGTATCTACCACCAGGATGAAGGACTGTATGCAAATGAGCATGAGGGGCCCCCAGGTCTATAGGTGTTAGTGGAGCCTATGGAGCTCATTTGCATAAAGTCTATCATCCAGGTGGTAGATGTTGTTTAAATAATTTTTCAAGACTTCTGGAAAATGCTTCCCGCCACATTTATCAAGGCTTTTAGACCTCTTTTCAACATTTTTTCTGACATGGTTGTCCAAGAGAGTGTGGCCCACAAAAAAAGGTACATGTTTCTCAAAAAAAGGGGCCTTGTTAGGTGATAAATAGGTGGTGCGCCAAAAACATTAAGACAATTTAGATCAGCTCAATGAAGGTGTAAAGTAGAATACAACAGTTTTAAACTGTGCCAGAATTTAACATCACATTGATAAATCTGATGAACAAGAAACTAGTATTGTCTGCACTGACTGACCTTATGCCACTTTGATACTCCCCCCCCCCCAAGAGCCTGCAGTTTGTACATTATAGCCTTAAACTTATAGAGTTATCATGTCTGGTTAATGGGTTAAGTCAGTCAACTTAACCAGTTCTGCATCTATATGTCTCCATGGTTTTGCTGTTTTTACCAATAGGAGAATTCTGATTATAATCCAGCAACATAAGATAAACTGTATTGAGCAGTCTTGCTTCCATGCAACACAAATTCACAAATTAGCAGGTGTGCCACCGGACGGTCCGACAGATTCGAACAGAGTGCGGTATTTAACTTTTATACTGTACCGCATGCCCTATGTTTAACATGCCCCAAAAAAATATATGGTGAACTCTGTTGGACCTGAGCGGGGAAACATTCATGATTTCAGGTGTACAATCTTAGTGAATCACCGCACGCTGCATTATAGACGGACAATGCACTTTCATTGAACTACAGTGCGCTTGTTAGGAAATTCTGTATATTACTACAGATGCTACAGACACAGTGTTCAGAATAGATTGCAGGGAGCTCACCACTAACTTAACTTCAACCTTGAAAAATATAGTTTGATTATAAAAGGATGGAAATGCAGTTCAGCGCTGCTGTTTTGTACACTGCTCAAAGTCACATCCTCTGCACTTTGCTAAGTCATCAAAATCCAGCCAGCTCATGGTGCATGATTCACGTACCAACCACGGTCATGTTCTACTGGTCTAATGCTTCAATAGGGTTTCATGATGCCTTTGCTTTATGTATGACCAAAAAGTGCTTGTAAAATTTTCATGGTTCCAAAAAAAGTCTAAAAACAGCCATAGAAAGCTTATTTAGGTATTTGATGCCTAAGTTGTGTTTCAGGAAAACTATCCTCATGTAATCCAACTCTAATGTGGCATAGATTTAGACTAGACAGTGCAAAGCCTCATTTACAGTCATGCACTGGGTATAAGTACATTAGTGTTCTTTGTGCTGTCCAGATTTATAATCTGGCATCAGCCACTATGATAAAACTGGTGCATTTGCAGGCTGCCCATTATTTGTCCAATGCATGAAAGAGCCCTAAAAGGTCAGTGACTCAAATATAAGGCATTTGTTAATATACCGTATATACTCGAGTATAAGCCGACCCGAGTATACGCCGAGACCCCTAATTTTACCACCAAAAACTGGGAAAACCTTGACTTGGAAGAAGCAACGCCCCGGAAGAAGCCTTGCCGGCGAAACCCTGGGTCGGGCGGATAGAAAGCTAGCGTCCCGTTATGTGAATTTGTGATATGCGCATTTTTAATGGATTTTTGTGAGTATGATGAATTGGAATAAATTTTAACCTTATTGGAACGTACCACACCATCTGCCTGCATATTTTCTTCCAGTTACAATACAATTAAAAGAGGAGAATGAGAGTGCGATGGTGCTAGTCTGAATGGTGACATACTTTCAGCAGGAGAAATTAAAGATTGGTGCTGTTCATCGAAGTTTTAAGATAAAATAAGAGGGAGAAGAAGAATCCTTGGAGCTCCGGTCATAGTGAAAATACTTTTCTCTATCTTTGTGGACTTTTTCAAAGACTGTGTGGACCGGTCTTATACCGTGAGTAGCTCCTTAAGGGGCATACTGTGCACCACGAACAACGGTATTCTAATTTACCTTTTTTTCACATATCCTGGTTTTGTTATGGTTTTTCCAAAATGTAGCTAAATTGTAGCTAATCATTGGATAACTTCAAAAATAGCAGCAAAATGGTGAAAATCTTGGTTCTAATCAACAACTTAGGCAAAGTTCACATCTAGGCTCTATCAGCTGATTGAAATGACAGCTGAAAAAAAATTCCTACAACTGGGACTTTTTCATGCATTAAATTATGGGACACTTAAATGTCTGAAAAGGGTACATCTCGACAGGCCATTCTTGATGCATCTGAGATGCGATTAGCACAGTCTTCCTATAATTCATAACAAACATGATAACAGCTAGTAGTAATATATGGAAGACATTCTTCTTCCTTCTCAGAAGCATGTATTTTCACAATGCAGATTGAAAGGGGACAACCCCTTTAACTGTTCTTAACTATAATGAAGGACATTGACCTGCACATTTCTTAAAACCCTCTACAAGGAAGCAACCATGTTAAACAAATTTATTAATGAGAAGTTGGTGTTACTTTTTATTGAGTCCACTACAAATATGACAGCCACAATATGGTTGGTTGCTGTAGGTAAAATGGCTTCCCATTTTTTATAAATGGAGATATCTGTATGTTCAGCAAATAACCAATTTAATTTAGTGGGAAAATGTCCTTGAAGCCTTGATGTCGATGTAGCTGTAAATAACTTAACGTTGTTACGATATACTAAGGTAATTCACATTCCCTGCTGTTCTTTCATAGCCACTGATAATAGCAGAAGTAGGTCACATCTGGGTAAAACACAACCGCTTGGTACACATCTGCATATGTTTAATATGTCACAATGTAACACTTTAATTAATCATTTTATGTTGGAGAAACAACCATTTATGTCACTCTTTATACTGTTATTTTAATTAACTTATTCCAATTCCTTTGTAGCCTTTACCAAAAGTCATTGTTTGTTTATTATCAAGCCATTTCAGACAATTAGACTTGTGAACAGACACCGTAGATGTCAAGGGGATGCTTTCTGCAAAATGCTAAATATGTTACGGGGGTCTATGACTTTAACCATTAGAAAAGTCTGGATCGTAACATGGGTTTAGAAATGAGTACTATGCTAATTAGACATGACCTTTCTCTAGCTATTTTATCTAATTATGCCACATGTAAGTATTACAATGTCTCATGTATCAAAAGTGTCTCTGAGAAAAAAATGCCTTGTTTTCAGTTACAAAAAACTACTTTTTTCAAATGTAGTTTAATAATTTTAAGGTAAGCAGTTCTGCAAATAGGAGAGAGTGTTAAAGCCTAGGTAACATCTGCGCTGGCATCACCGTCCCTTCATACAATACAGCTGAGGATATGCTGATTGGGTTATTATGTTTTACTCTGACACCGCTAGAGTGAGCAATAGTTTATTATTGCTGAATACCTTGATTTATTTGCACCACACCCGTCACTCTCCTGAAGTTCTGCTCAGTTAACCTGCTTTTATTGACAGCCTCTCTATTCATTTACATCACTCCTTCTGTTCTGTTTGGTCCAGATGTCAGTGCTCTGCTCCAACCATTCAAGGGGCTGGGACTCTGGCATCATGTAAATCATCTGCTCACATTTAGTTCTGTGTAAGCTCCTGGTATCTAAGTATCATGTAATTTTTGATCACTAGTATCTTGACCTTCTGCTACCTCCATTCAGACTTAAGTTCTTCCTTGCAATTTTGTATTGTTTTGTCCTCTTTGTTGTGACCTGGCTCTGGAGACTTTTCATGTTTATTCCTTTGTTCAGTCTAGTCAACAATTCCATGTTTTACACATTTGCACAGGAAGGAAATGTCTTCTAGTTGTACCTTATTGTCTAAGGTAAAGTAATGCAAGTAGGTAGAGACAGCTGGAAAGGGTGTTAGCCTCAGGGCTCACTGATTTTGTTTGTGTCTTCAGTGTGTTCCTAGATCCAAGGTTGCAGCCTCCTGTTACATTGCCAAAGGAATGAGAGCCATTCTTGATGTTAAAAGGGCTGCCCTACAAGCTAGCTAAGAGGCAAGTTTTTCCTTATCCAGTCCTGGAAAGTGAATATTTCTCAGAACCCCCTAGTGGAGTAAAAATGGCTGTGAATCTGCACACACCTGCAAGGCTGCCTAGAGTGGTAAAGGCTCGATGAGGAGAGCTCTCCTTTTGCCTTATGTAATCTCACTGCAGAAGAGGAAGTTCCAGCACACAGTGGCAGGGGGCAAGTGCTCCTTGCACACCGTAACAGCCTGTGAATCTGGGGCATGCTCTTTTCAGTTTTTGCATTTCCGTTTTTCACTTCCTGCATTCAAAAAGCCATATTTTTTATATTTCCATTTACAGAGCCATATGAGGGCTTATTATCTTTGACAAATCAAGCTTCCTAGAGGTGCCATATAATATTCAGTGCAATGTACTGGAAAGCTAGAACAAAATAAAAACAACTGCTTTGTTTCACTGTCTATATCAGTGATGGCGAACCTATGGCACGGGTGCCAGAGGTGGCACTTGGAGCATTCTTTTTGGGCACCCAAGCCATCAACATAGAATTCAAAGAATCAACCTGCAGTCCCAGGAGACTCAAGAAATGATGCTCTCAGTGCTATTTTAAAGGAACACATTCTTGATTGCTTGGGACTGCAGGAAGAGGTAGAGCATGTGGAAAAGTGAGGATTATCTTTAGAGCTCCTCTAGGCCCCACATTTCTTCCTGTACAGGGGAACCATAGCGAGATGCTACAACATTAGTCAAAAGTTGCCCTTATTCTTTCAACTGTTTTGTTGGCCAATATGATTGAACAGGTAGCAATTAATTTCTACTTAAATTTCGGTGCTGGCACTTTGCAATAAATAAGTGTGTTTTGGTTGTAGTTTGGGCACCCGGTCTCTAAAAGGTTCGCCATCACTGGTCTATATGATACATCCCTTTTATTCTTTTGATCAGTACACAGGTAAACTAAATATATGTATATAGTTTTGTCATATCTTAATATCCAAATCTAAAACTCAATTAAAAAAAGCACTTATACAGAAAGTAAAGTATGTGATGATGATGCTCTCACCTGAGTCCGTTATGCAGCATGTATAACTATGATGCAAGTTAAAATCAATCTCTGGTCACCTTTTCCAGTGCCAGCAGTTTATATCCACGTACAAAAGGAAAAAATATAGGGTCTGGATAGTTGCACTAGATCAGAGGTGGTGGATAATAGAAAAATTTATAAAAGCTTGCAACTTACCCCTGAGGAAGTTGTCCTTGTGACGACGATACAGGTGAGGAGCCGTTCACCTCATATCCTGCCTCACTTCCACCTGCAAGTTAGCCCTGTAGGAGTACCTCTTGTACCTTTACCTCTATGACCCCAGTGAGATTTTGCAGAAATGTTACTTTTTTGGCACATGGTTTTACATTAGCACACCATCACTTTATTCATTATGTATTAAGTTTTGATGCACTTGCACTTTGTTATACTGTACCTACTTATTGAATAGGAGGCATTATTCTGCACTGGGAAACTGACAACTCTGCATTTATTTGGTCTATGGTCCTGCAGGTTGGTGCAGGGGCTTCATGTCATATGTGAATTTATATTATAGACCTTTTGGCTTGACACATGGAGGGAGGTAATTAGACACTACATAGTGTCTGGAGAGAGGTGAGGTGCGGGTGACCCCTACCTGGGTCTCCGCTCATGAATTCCCTTGTATAATATTTTTTTTAGATGCTTTTAGATGTGTGTTGGTTTTGTTTTGTCTGTCCTTGAATTTCAATAAAGTTACTTGTATATATATCCTGATCCATACTACAGTTGGCCGTTTTTTGTGCATTGCTTTGGCACTGTGTTATAAAAGCTTGCAATGTCATAATTTCATACAATAATTATTAAGAACATACAGTAAGGAAGCATCAAAGCATTAAATGATTGTAGATACAAATATAAATGCATAAAAATGACATATTAAAAAGTTTATATAAGCATATGGCTGCAGATTTATCACATGTGTCTGAGAGAAAAACTGTTCTAGTGTATCATGTCAACCAATCAGAGTTTAGCCTTCATTTGCCCACAGCTATTTTATAAAATGAAAGCTGAGCTCTGATTATTTTCCATAAGCAAATAGAAGGGACTTTTGCTCTTAGACTGTAACATGCAGTGGTTCTAACTGTTTTGGCTTTGGATCACTCACTAAAGGTGTTATCCCTGTACCTTTCTGGTATATACCCTTTTATTCATCCTTTTATTTATCCTATCTGGGCATTACTGCAGAGAGATTGCAAGGCAGCTACCTCTTGTAATGGTCCCAGTATACATAGCAGCTGGCCCAGCAGGCACAGAGACATAGGTACATGGTACCAAGATGTCAGGCAGAGTGGGTAGTCAAAGTTTATCCGGAGTTGAGGCAGGCAACATACAAGCAGAAACATAAACAAATACCAGGAGACCTGGAGCAGAATCAGAGTCGGAGAACGAGCTGGGATTCACACATGGGAAGACAAACAGAAAAAGACACCATTCAGCGAAATAGACCAAATTAACAACCCTGCTCAGGTGTGGGGAGCAGGGCAAGCTGGGTTCTGAGGCTGGAGGTGCACCCAGATTGGCTGTGACACGCAGTTGGAACAAGCCCTGCTGCTTCATGAAGGGGGAGAGGTGCAGTCTGCACCCTAAGGAATCTGGAGCATGGATAGACACAGCGGCTGAATGCAAACTTATGACTGGGGCGACCAGGGATGGAACCCGTCACCAGCGTTACATGGACACAGACATCTTCCCTTATATACTCTACTAAAAAACCGAATGAATAGAATATACATCGTACAGGAACATAATAATTTTAGTAATTTTTTTCATAGACAGTAAATAAAAGCATTCGTAAATGTATCAGGCTTTAGATGTGGTGGTGTTTACCTAACAGTAGAAATACTGTACAACCTATTTACTGTTCAAGTACAGCCAAGCTGCTTTTCATATATATTTGTATCTCTTTCCTGCTGCCGCATGCTTACTTATAGAGGAACCCTCAGATAATGCTAGCAAACACTGCTGTCAAGTACAATAGAAATGCCGGTGTATTCATGAGGGGGCGGGGCTAGGTGACTTCATAGACCGACGGTGACTGCCTAGCTTCATGTGGCAGTTACCGCCGGTCTATAAAGTGGGAGGGGCAGAGCTGAGCGTGGTCCAGCGTTTCTATTGTACTTCTCAGCAGTGTTTGCTCGTCTTATCGGAGGGTAAGCTTATTTTAGTAAGCAGCTCCTATTAATTTTTTTTAACAATTTAAATGAATGTATTTAGAACAATTGTTGTGTGAAATTCTGACATTGCTAAGTTTTCTACATTAGCCACACCCCCAACATGGTTTTGGTGCCATATTTCTTTTACTTAGTAATGGATTTTCACCAGTAAGCATTTATGTACCTGAAGAAGAGGATGTTTCATATCCGAAAGATGTTATGTACTGACATACACAGGCTCTGAACTAAGGTGGCTATCCTGCATTCTTTCTTTTTGTACATAAAAAGTTGACCAGGCTATCCTGCATTTTTTTTGGTACATAAAAAGTTGACCAGGCACACAAGTAAAATCGTGGCCCACAAAGCACAATTTAGGTGATACTGACCAGGTTTATTTGCAGAATTATTTACAAAAATAAACAAGTAAAATAAAACGCTATGCCATTTCTGAGCCTAAACATCGAGGTTGCCTACCGCTGGTCCTAAAGCACCATAAATCACTTGACAGGTTTGTTTTAAAGTAAATCCACAATTAATATTGAATACAACAGCCTTTGCTATTAAGGTTATTTGTACAAATCAGTGTTTGCTTTTCTTGATCTTTTTGCCTCGTGGTAATATATCAGCTGAGATGAAAATCAATTGCAAATGTCATGGATTTTTTTCTCCATAGATGGCAATCAACCTTTTCCTGGATCAATAATTGTCCTGTTTTAATCACACAAGTATATCCCCCAATTGGTCTTCTTTCTAACAAGGTCCCTTATCTGTTTGTAAATACATTTGATTTACAAGAGTTATCTTAAACCATGCACTGCAGACTACCAACTATATACAGTAAGGGCAAAGCTCACAGGGTTATCAAGATTTTCTACCCTGTGAATATACATCAAATCAATAACTCACAGCAAAAGAAGAGACCTACATTAACAAAAGACGGTAAATTGGAGAACTATAGAACTTTTGTAAACTATAGAAATAAATGGACAATCACAATGTGTTCCTCTATAAGGGCTTATGTGCAGTTATTAATCAACCAATCAATAAAATTTAACTACAAATCATCCCCACAGTAAAACAAGCCCAAACACCACTCAATTGGCAGAAAATTGTTACTGCTCATTAAATGTGGCTGCACAAAGACTATTTATTTTGTTAACTGTTTTCATCATACAAATGTCAAAATCTAATTCAAACTATTCAAATTTGGTGTCAAATATGTATCCCACAATGGGGCAATTCAAATATTCAACTCAACGCACAACAACGTAGACTTCATCGCTATGAAATGTGTAAACTTGTTTAAAAAAGTACTTGGGTCTGTCAGGATCGGACATGGGAGATCCACCGCGAGTGATGGCGTAAGCCTACACCTTGCACCCGGTATTCTTAGGTAGACATGGGTCGCAGGAGCACCCGTGACAGAGTCTAAGTACATTTATGTCTAAAAAGGCTGTTGGTTGAAGGGTTTATTTGATATTACTGTAATTATAATTTTGAAAAGCTAATGATTTCAAATCTAATTTTTTATTGCACAAAACTATAATTGCACCATATGTTCCAGCACAAAAAACATATTTTCTGTGATTTGAATTCAAAGACAGCTATGACATGAAGCAGCTTATACCAAACAGTAGCAATATACACAAGATTGAAGGATAGTCAGCTGGTATACTCAGTGATGGAGCCTTTGACCAAGAGAAAAAGAAGTATCTGGGGCACATGTACTAAGGACCTTGCGCCAGTTTTTCATCAGACTTTTCATGTTCTTTTAGGTGCAAACTGCTTGCACATGTAAGTAAGAAGTGTCCATCCCCCATTTGTGTTGCGACCGTTTTGTGACTCTGCACTATTCTTCATGCAACTTCATTTCATTCATTCATTTCTGCACTGCAATGGGCATTTCGGTGCTCAGTCGGACCTTGTGCCACATTTATCAAAAAAGTTGGTGCACTCTGTCGGGGCAGTGCAGAGGGCGCCAGAGTCATGCAGAACGTGCACCAGCAATCCTGAATCTGGCGCACTCTGCACACTACACAGGCAAACTCCACATAGTGCAGTTTGCCCCGTTCTTAGTAAATGTGCCCCCAATCTTCTATAAATATCGGTATATCATGCGAATTCTGGTCTGAGCTCAACTTTTTATAGCAGCAAGTTCAACGGATAAAAGTCAGAAACAAAATAATGGTCCTTTTTAAGTTGCCAAATTCATGGGAAACAGTAAGGATCTGCAGATGTTTCTATGTTCACATTCATGCGTTATCCACCACATGTCCTTGCAGTCACCAAGGGCCACTCTGAACAAATGTATCAATGGTCCGTTTACTATGCAAATTAGAATGGACATAGTGTTGGCATCTTTGGTTAATTCAAAAGTTTTTTAATTAAAACAAACAAATATATGATTAAAATCCAGCATTAAATAAAAACATCGGGACAAACATGCCAGGCCAGTCAGCCATTAACGACCATCATTTTGTTTCTGACTTTTATCTGTTTAAACTTGCTGCTATAAGAAGCCTGGACCAGAATTTGCATTTTATCAAACAGTGTTTTCTCATCGATTCTAACCGGTAGTTCCATCTGTTAATAGTTTGTTCAGAAAAAGGTTACTTTGAGAGAAATTGATGTAAAAGTAATTAAGAAGATAAACACTGAGGGGAAGGTTCACAATTTCTGGCTGTTTTTACCCTAATTTTTGCATTTTTTTGGGTGCATTGGAGGATTTGCACATTTCCCATTCTTACTGTGAAGTTTTCAGTGCACTGAGAACCCAGGTTTGTGCCCTATTGGTCTTTAAAGTTTGCCTGGTTTCAGATGCATTTATTTGCACCTAAAAAGTCGCAAAAAAATTGTAAAAATGCAGTCCCCACCTGGTGGAGGCAATAGTATAGTATACGATTAAAATTGCGATAAAAATTTGAATTAACGAGAGCACAATTCATGTATAAGAAATCACCCCATAGAGATATCTAAGCAGGAGAAAAATGTGAACTACACCAGTTTTTAAAATACATGTGCCCCACTATCTGCCATATATATACATTTAAAGGGGTATTCCAAGAAAAAGCATAATTCATATACAAATCGGTCCTATATACAAAGATAATATGTAATTATATGAATTAATGTATGTAATGAAGAATAAAAATGCTACTGGCCCTTTAATCATTCCGTTTATTTTTTCCACACGGAGCAGCCACAGGACAGAAGATGGCTGCTGGTCATGTGATCACCATTTGGTTGGTTGGGCAGTGTTGTGGTGAGACGTCATCTAAGCGAGGTACTGTGTAGTAATAACAGTTACACATCATTACTATGGTAACAGAGCAGGACAGTCTGTTAGATCATCACTGGGTGGAGAGCATATGAGGGAGGAGGAGTTACTGAGAACTAAAGGATCATGGGACCATCTTGGTGATAACTCCGCCTTTACTTTAGAAAGCCCATAATATTTTGTGAATCATAAAATCAAACTACCGTATTTAAGCTCCATTTTCTGACTAATGACATTGAGTTTTGTCATATTCATTTATTTATAGCATTATGGGTTTTTGTATCAGATGGTCATATTCCAGGAATTACTGAGTTGGCCAGGATTAAAACTTCATCACTTCAGGTCATTTCTGGTATTGCAACCGGGCTTTATTCACTTTAATAAAGCAGAAGTACAGTTTCAGACTCATCTTATGGACAGTTGTGATTCTGTCTTTGGGTGAAAGCAGCTTTATATCTTATTCTGATCAATTATTTTCATGGTGAAGTTTCCTTGTTTCTCTGCAGCCAATACTCACCACCCTTTCCAGTGCTTTTGAGAGATGGTTTTGTGTGAAAAGGGGCGTGACTTTGTAGATAAAAGTTGTGGATTTGTTTAAAGGGGTTGTAAGTAGCTTGCCAGAATACAGGTTTAATGTACATAGTAATGCATCCTAAATAGTGTCTTCATACCCTTAGGTTTATTAATCGTAAAAGAAAAATAAAAACATTTTGCAGTTTAGAATGTGGGATAAAAATTTAAGGACAAAAATATAAGAAACCTTCTGGCCATAATAAAGAAAACCATTTTTCAGCAGTGAAAAGGTTAAAGTGCCTTCCATGCTGATGTCATAATGGGATCATATCATAAAGAAGCCATGGTAAATTGTTCACACATCCCATGATTTTTCTCCTTCTACAATGGCAGGCAAACGGAGTAGAGTGGTTATATTCTGTCTTTTTGCTGTATTTGTGGACATTGTTCTTAGTGATGAAACATCTGGTAATAATGTTATTAATTATTTCCTTACTTATCTCATTACTTAATGCAAATACCCTACCTTTTACCATTCTATGTACAGTATTTCTCTCTATAAATATATCCCTAATTATTATTTAAAGGGAAAGGTCATTTTTACTTTAAAACAGGTTCCAATAGCCTCTGGCATGTCGATTTCAAATATGCCTTTGTGGGGCATCTGCATAATTCCATTGCTTTTAAACTGTTTCTTTAACATTTCCTGGCTCCCTGCCAGCAGTGTGTGGTGAGTCGCAAGGGGGGCCGTTCAAATGGTACAAGTCATCTGCTCCTCAATGCCTCCTCCTATTTCCTCATCCTTTTCCCTCAGCCTCTCCCCTGCTTCCTCCCTAATTCTTGTTTGACCCATCCCCTTCTGGGACTTAAAAAGCAGTGTAATTATTCAGGCATTTTTTAAATCAACATGCCTGAGGCTGTTGGAACCTGTCATCATGTACAAATCTCCTTCCTGATGACAGGTTCCCAATTTAGTTCATGGCTTGTTACAGATTCTACAGAATAGTCTTCCTTATTAAGCATTTTTTCCTGGTTGGTATCTTGTATTAGAGAATATCGTTTGTAGATGCCTTATCAAGAGGATAACAGCAATGTTACCCATTGTTAATATTAAAAGTTTATATGTTTGGTTGCAGCATCTGATGAGTATGACTGCCAATGCTGGCCTTCCACTTCACCAGCTAAAGGTAAGGTAAAGTATAAAAGCAACAGGTATATTAGAAATTTCTAATCCGGTTAATATATTTCAAATCCTGCTTGACAAATCCATGTTCATTATAGTTGTTCATTGTAGTTGTCACATGATGACAAGTAGGTTCCTGTTGCTAGATTACTCTGCAATCCTTTGTTATCACCAAGGTATGTGTCTAAGAGATCACATGACCTTCCATCTGCAGCCATTTTATGGACAAAAATGTCTGGCCAATGAGGTAAAAGACACAGACACTACACATTTCAAGGAAGAAGAGTAAAAGTTTTAATAGAGGTATACTGGTAAATTTATACACACATTACAAAAAACATGAGGTAAAGTGGCCAACCCCTTTAACAATAATAAGGAGTTCAAGGAAAAAAAAAATATTATACCAGACTGTTAACAAAGGAATAATAAAAGAGCCATAGAAGATAATTACATTATCAGGAACTGGTATCACCTATCCGCCAGGGACTTCTGTACTTTACTATTATTCAGCATCACAGGAAATAATGTTGGACTGATGCAAAAATGCCCAAGCAAGGCAATCCCATTTACCACTTAAAACTTATTTCCCGGTGTGAAGTTAAAGTGATGAAATTAAAAATATGCAGCCAAGGGTCCCTTGTATTCAGTTACATCTCCAGATACACATCTTATGTGATTGCAAACATGCAAAAACACTTGTACTACAGCAATCAGGGGCGGACTGGCCGATTGGTTTTGGGGTCCTGTACTGGTGAGGCCGGTGAAAAATAAAAACACATGAAACTTACCTTTCCGACGCCCCGACGCTGCGCCCCTGCTTGATCCAGTCCAGCCGCGGTGAGAGCTCCGTACGGGCCGGTGTCGCACAGACCATGACGTCGGCAAGCGTCTGACGTCATGGTCTGTGCGACGCCGGCCCGTACGGAGCACTCACCGCGGCCGGACTGGATTAAGCAGGGGCGCAGCGTCGGAAAGGTGAGTTTCATGTGTTTTTATTTTTATGTACTGGGCTGGGCTGGCTGTATACACTGGGGCAGGGGCTGGCAGGCTGTATACACCGGGGCAGGGGCTGGCAGGCTGTATACACCGGGGCAGGGTCTGTATACACTGGGGCAGGGGCTGGCAGGCTGTATACACTGGGGCAGGGGCTGGCAGGCTGTATACACTGGGGCAGAGGCTGGCAGGCTGTATACACTGGGGCAGGGGCTGGCAAGCTGTATACACCGGGGCAGGGGCTGGCAGGCTGTATACATCGGGGCAGGGGTTGGCAGGCTGTATACACCAGGGCAGGAGCTGTATACACCGGGGCAGGGGCTGGCAGCTATATACACCGGGGCAGGGGCTGGCAGGCTGTATACATCGGGGCAGGGGCTGGCAGGCTGTATACACCGGGGCAGGGGCTGGCAGGCTGTATACACCGGGGCAGGGGCTGGTAGGCTGTATACACCGGGGCAGGGGCTGGCAGGCTGTATACACCGGGGCAGGGGCTGGCAGGCTGTATACACCGGGGCAGGAGCTGGCAGGCTGTATACACCGGGGCAGGGGCTGGCAGGCTGTATACACCGGGGCAAGGGCTGGCAAGCTATATACACCGCGGCAGGGGCCAGCAGGCTGTATACACCGGGGCAGGGGCTGGCAGGCTATATACACCGGGGCAGGGGCTGGCAGGCTGTATACACCGGGGCAAGAGCTGTCTGGCTATACATAGGGGACAGTATTATAGTACAAGTCCATACAAGTTGATTCACGTGTAGACAATTATTGAAACATCTTCAAAAGTTTCATCTTCATTTTTCTAAAAAATCTTCATATAAAGCAGTTACATGGTCACAAAGCAAAAAAAAAGTGAAAACACAAAAAACAAAAAAGAGGTTGCAGCGGTAACGCGTTTCGGACTCTCACATGTTAGTCCTTAGTCATACCTAAGATGGTATGACTAAGTCCGAAACCCGTTACCACTGCAACTTCTTTTTTGTTTTTTGTATTTTTCACCGTTTTTTTGCTTTGTGTCCATGTCACTGCTTTATATGAAGATTTTTTAGAAAAATGAAGATTAAACTTTTGAAGATTTTTCAATAATTGTCTACACGTGAATCAACTTGTATGGATGCTGGATTCCCTACCTTTTCCTTACAAGTTTCTCTGCTGCCATTATATACCATTTTGGACTTCCGGACCATTGGTTTTTGGGATTATTCCGTGCACCTGGCCAAAATCGTTGTGAAAGAAGCGCAGTCTACAAGGGGTGAGCCGTTTCCATTTTTTTCTTCCCATTTTTTGGGCTTTGTTACTGATATCATTATAGTAGTTATATTCCTGTACATAGGGGGCAGTATTATAGTAGTTATATCCCTGTACATAGGGGGCAGTATTATAGTAGTTATATTCTTGTACATAGGGGGCAGTATTATAGTAGTTATATTCTTGTACATAGGGGGCAGTATTATAGTAGTTATATTCCTGTACATAGGGGGCAGTATTATAGTAGTTATATTCTTGTACATAGGGTGCAGTATTATAGTAGTTATATTCCTGTACATAGGGGGCAGTATTATAGTAGTTATATTCTTGTACATAGGGTGCAGTATTATAGTAGTTATATTCTTGTACATAGGGGGCAGTATTATAGTAGTTATATTCTTGTACATAGGGTGCAGTATTATAGTAGTTATATTCTTGTACATAGGGGGCAGTATTATAGTAGTTATATTCTTGTACATAGGAGGCAGTATTATATTAGTTATATTCCTGTACATAGGGGGCAGTATTATAGTAGTTATATTCCTGTACATAGGGGGCAGTATTATAGTAGTTATATTCTTGTACATAGGGTGCAGTATTATAGTAGTTATATTCCTGTACATAGGGGGCAGTATTATAGTAGTTATATTCTTGTACATAGGGTGCAGTATTATAGTAGTTATATTCCTGTACATAGGGGGCAGTATTATAGTAGTTATATTCTTGTACATAGGGTGCAGTATTATAGTAGTTATATTCTTGTACATAGGGGGCAGTATTATAGTAGTTATATTCTTGTACATAGGAGGCAGTATTATATTAGTTATATTCCTGTACATAGGGGGCAGTATTATAGTAGTTATATTCTTGTACATAGGGTGCAGTATTATATTAGTTATATTCCTGTACATAGGGGGCAGTATTATAGTAGTTATATTCTTGTACATAGGGGCAGTATTATAGTAGTTATATACTTGTACATAGGAGGCAGTATTATAGTAGTTATATTCCTGTACATAGGGGGCAGTATTATAGTAGTTATATTCCTGTACATAGGGGGCAGTATTATAGTAGTTATATTCTTGTACATAGGGGGCAGTATTATAGTAGTTACATTCCTGTACATAGGAGGCAGTATTATAGTAGTTATATTCCTGTACATAGGGGGCAGTATTATAGTAGTTATATTCCTGTACATAGGGGGCAGTATTATAGTAGTTACATTCTTGTTTATCAGAGAAGGTATTGTAGTATGTTTTAGTGTACATACACTCACTGGCCACTTTATTAGGTACACCATGCTAGTAACGGGTTGGACCCCCTGTTGCCTTCAGAACTGCCTCAATTCTTCGTGGCATAGATTCAACAAGGTGCTGGAAGCATTCCTCAGAGATTTTGGTCCATATTGACATGATGGCATCACACAGTTGCCGCAGATTTGACGGCTGCACATCCATGATGCGAATCTCCCGTTCCACCACATCCCAAAGATGCTCTATTGGATTGAGATCTGGTGACTGTGGAGGCCATTTGAGTACAGTGAACTCTTTGTCATGTTCAAGAAACCAGTCTGAGATGATTCCAGCTTTATGACATGGCGCATTATCCTGCTGAAAGTAGCCATCAGATGTTGGGCACATTGTGGTCATAAAGGGATGGACATGGTCAGCAACAATACTCAGGTAGGCTGTGGCGTTGCAACGATGCTCAATTGGTACCAAGGGGCCCAAAGAGTGCAAAGAAAATATTCCCCACACCATGACACCACCACCACCAGCCTGAACTGTTGATTCAAGGCAGGATGGATCCATGCTATTATGTTGTTGACGCCAAATTCTGATTTCTCTCCTGCTATAGAAAGCCTCTATGTTTACTACCAGTCCATAGAGATCTGTCCATGGCCATGTGATGGACACACAGGTTCACGAACTGTTAGTGTCATTCAACTCTTATTTTTTTCTGTGATAATAGGACTATGGACAGGTTTCTATCCACAGGAAGTAAACATAGAAGCTTTCTATAGCAGGACAGCAAGCGGAGATCTAGAAAACCGAGAGGAGTCGATACAGAAAGTGTATTGGAAAATTATATAACTTTTCCTTATACAAACCATTTATTTGCTGAAAGTGGACAACCCCTTTAAGTTTTAAGAAAAGTAGTGGCCAAATACATTTTAAATAGATCAATTAGACCTGATAAAGCTGGTTAGTGGCAGTCCTATTTATTCAGGAGCTCTTGACTTAAGCTGCCTAAGCTGGGATAATACAGTTGTGCTGTTCAATGTCATATATCAGTTGCTGTAGGAGATTTGTCAGTTAGGTGAGTTTGTCTGGCTAGGGGAGGGAGGTTTGGGGGAATTTTTCAAGACTGGGCGCTTTGTGTTTCGCCCACCAGGGGACTGTAGTAATTTGTAGTCCCAGGGGACCATAGAGGAGATGGTGAGCAATGAAATAAGAGTAAAAGTAGCTTGGTTAGTTGAATGCTATTTTTATTTTTTAATTTTTCTATGTCATGTTGACCCTTTAAAAGTAAATTTGCCAACCAAACCATTTAATATTGATGTGTCTGTTAATGAAATGAAATGCTCCACTTTCCTTAGTAGCACAGTGAACATGGGAGGTGAACCACATCCAATGTATTGATGAACTCACTTCCAATTAATACTATAGAACTACAGGGTTTTGTCGGCCAAAGACTCCCCAGATCTTCAGTGCTTCCTCGGGTCCACACCTTGGAGACATCGTCAAACAAGAGTGCCTGTTCCATTTTTTCCTTTTTCTCTCCCTCTTCTCCCTACCATCATTAGCTATGTGGCTTCTTTATTTTTGCACCCCTTTTACTACTTTTGTTGCTGCTTGTTTGTATATTTAATGAACTTTACATTAAGTAAAACAGATTAAACATAAACCTGCTGTGTCAAAATATTAATAAATATACCAAATACATCAAATAGACACAACATAGAGTCCTTGACCCTTGACACACAAGGCCTTTCCCTGTATTTTATAGTTAAATTTACAAAGCCAGATATAACGATCTATGGCAGTGATGGCAAACCTTTTAGAGGCCGAGTGCCCAAACTACAACAAAGACCCGCTTATTTATCGCAAAGTGCCAGCACAGAAATTTAATTTGTGATTTATACTCCCTTCTCTGTCACAGTTTTCATTTATACCAGCACCTGAGGATACCAATAAAGCAGAAAATAGTCCCAGGTAGAGCTGTCACTTTAAAATACCTCTGTGCACAGCAAGTCCTGGGCTGTCTGGGACTACAAGAAGATACCTGGACTCATCTCTGGTGATGGCCTGAGTGCCCACAGAAAGGGCTCTGAGTGCCACCTCTGGCACCAGTGCCATAGGTTAGCCATCACTGATCTATGGGGACTGGTAACTGATAAGATGGCTAATAATGAAGTCGTCTACTCTACTTGTTATGATCAAAAAAAGTGGCTTTATTTGTAAATTTTAGTTTTTAAATCATAGTTTGCCATTGTCTATTATAGAAGATACGCCTGCTGTAACAGAAGAACCATTACCTATCACCATCACAACCTACCCTAAAGGTAAATGGGTAATGCGTTTCAGAGACCAACATGTCTCTTGATATGGCTCTGAGTGCCGACTCAAGGCACCCGTGCCATAGGTTAGCCATCACTGACTGATATGTCCAATCCTGGCATACACTCTTTAATGTGAAATCCCACTCGTGTATCTAGTCACATGCAAACGAACAGAGATAAGTCATGGTTCTGGTATCACATGAGAGAAAAGAATTTAACATTTCATGTCACATTAGGCTTGTGGGGATATAAGATACAGAATATGCAATGTTGGTAGATAATATGAGAGTTGGGAATGCAATCTGCAGATAAGATTCCAGTTCCATGCTATGTCTTTAACTCCTATGCACACCACAAATTTATAGTATGTCATGGTGTGGTAGGGGCTGTATGGGGATGTATCGGATGGCACCAATTGCAACAGTTAACCTGTGAACCCAACCACGGCACCTAACAGTGCTACTGGTGATTGCGATCATCTTGGATGGAAAATCAGCACCTTCCCGTGACTTCATTGGAGGGTGTCCACTGGTTGTCATGACTGCCTAGAGTGAAATAGAGACTCCTAGACTTATCACTCAGCCTGACCTGTAGCAGTGTGCTGGAGGCATACTGTTACACATCACCAGCATGTGCACAATATACTACAATACAGTAATATTGAAATACAGGCGGTCCTCTACTTAAGGACACCCAACTTACAGATGACCCCAAGTAACAGACAGCCCCCTCTGCCCACTGTGACATCTGTTGAAGCTCTCTGAATGGGTTACTGTAGTCCCAGGCTGCAATGATCAGCTGCAAGGTGTCTGTAATGAAGTTTCATTGATAATCCTTGGTCCCATTACAGCAAAAACAAAATTAAAATCCAATTGTCACTGAGACAAAAATTTTTTTGTCTGGAGCTACAATTATAAAATCTACAGTTCCGACTTACATACAAATTCAACTTAAGTACAAACCCAAGGAATCTATCTTGTACGTAACCCGTGAACTGCCTGTAACAGTAATACAGAAGCCTGAAATAATACTAAAAATAAAAAAAATTAAATAGTAAAAATTCAAATAACTCCATTTCCTTTCCTAGAAACATATAAAAATAAACAAGTAAAATTAAAGAGCAACACAGATTAGATTTTATATTGGAGGGAAAATTGGAGGGAAGATCAGCTCAAAACTTTGGAGATGATTCTGCTGGTGAAATGCTTTGAAGCCCGTCCTCCTACTGAGCCAGAGTTCCTCTGTAGCCTTAGTAGTGTTAGATAGCTCCATTAGGCCATTTAAGCTGAGGCTTGGGGGGAAGTAGGGGATTTGAGTAGTATAAGGCCTCCCTCCCTCAGACCCTATTTATCACAAATTTCCATAAGAAAATGCCGCAAATAGGTTTTCTTGTCAATCTCACCTCATTTGGAGCTTTTGGAGCGAGGGGCACAAAAAAAAGAAGGAATTCAAAAATAAAAAAGTTTGTCCCAACTTAAGAAGTTATCCCGAATCCACAGGATAGGGGAAAACTTCCTAATCAGTGAGGTCCAACAGCTTGCACCCCCCACCAATTATAACATCCTGTTCTTGCTAAGGATTGGATTGGTCAAGCACACACCCTGTTGCCCCATTCAGTTTATGAGATTTTCTGGAGGTGGCACACACTGTGCTTGACAATCTTTGGCTAGACCTGCCACTCCACCCATCCTGTTCTCATGATCGGTGGGGGTCCCAGCTGTCCAACCCTCATTTTTGGAAGTTATCACCTATATCATATCGATTAGCTGTCTTCTGGACTGGTCAACAGCATTGGAAACCTTGAAATTCTGTTCATTTACAAATATTAATAAAGATATTTGTGTTATAGGACACTTGAATGGGATTTCCAGAAAAAAACTGTTAAAAGCCATTACAGGACCACGTGGCAATGGTAAGATTATCTTAGTGTCTTTGTTTATGTTGTTGGAATACTAAACCATTAGTGACACCTGATTAACCCCTTTCTGACCAGGCCATAAAAGGCTTTAATAACCGGGGCATTTTTAACAAATTTTTAACAAACTTTTTTGTGCAATACCTTAAAAAAAATGTAAGTTTTTTCCCTTAACATAGGTATAATTAATATAAAAAAATAAAAAATGTTAAAGGACTTTCTTCATTTTTTATTTTTGAAATGTAAATGAGTGTGTTTTTTTACATTTCCAGTTGTTTTTTTTAACTTTTAGCTTTTCACTGTTAAGTTTTAACATGTAACTGGGGTATCTAAAATAGCCCCAGTTACAGCGGAAACAACCCCCTGTGGGGGGAAATGTCTGATCAGAGCTGTACTCGATCTAATCAGAAGCCCTAATAAACAGCTGCATACCTGGCGGTCACATGTTACTGCATCTATAGAGCTGGCTACTGGTTCACTGCATTGTGCTTCTTTAAGTAAATAAGGGCTCAGCACCAGTTTTGGCCACCCCTTAACTCCAGGGGCAGCTTTGAGTGTCAGACCATTACTGATTTAAAATGGATAGGTCATCAATTTCATAAACCTGAAAAGAAAAAACTGTTAACATAAATAATATTTAGTCTTATGATTATTAATCAATGTACATTAAGCAATCAAATTAAACTTCCTCAATCAATCTATTACCATTAACAATTGCTGTTTCACATGGCAATTTCCATAGTAAGTTTATTTTTAGGTTTTTGTCCAAAAATATTGATGTGAATAATAAAACGGCTACACAAGTAATAATTAGAATTAATATTAGATATTAGTGGGTGTCTGTCTGCACTAGGGACCTAACCAGTAAAATGAAAGGAGCACATAGTTATGTGTATATGCACCCCATGATCTGTAAAGATGATCTGTTGCGGATTTTGCAGCCAGATCTTTGTTGCAGTGAAAGCAGCGGTTTATTTGGCATCTAACCTTTAAAGGATATCCACCACCAGGATGAAGGATTGCAAGCCAAGCACACTGACTTACTGGTGTGTGCACTCCCTGGCAGGATCGGCTCTTCTTTTAGCTTCTAATACCTTGGACAATGTGCTCAAAAACAAAAGCACCCAAAAAAATGGGACATTTTCACAAATTCTTAAAAAGGCCTGTGAAAAACACATACCATATGTGTAAAAGCATAAATTAAACAAGAAAACCCCAATGTGGTTAACTAGTACTGTAAGATGAGCAATAAGCGAGAAAGGTAAGAAGTTTAAGGTGCCAAAACACAGGCATCTACATACGGCATTACAGGATTACAGAGAGAAAAATAAATTCTATAAAAAAACAGATAAAGGCAGCAAAAATAGAGACTGAAAGAAATGTTGCCAAGGAAAATAAAATAATACTAAATTATTTTTCAAGTATATAAATAAGAAACTAAAAATGGAGAGTGTAGGCCCTCTGAGGAATAACCTGGGGCTCAAACTGGAGGGAGATGAGGAAAGGGCCAATCGATTTAATGTTGGCTTCTCATGTGTCTTTTCCCCCAGAAAATCCCATGGTGGAAGACATGATGATGAATGATGATTGAAATTCTCTTTTGATTGTCAACAGTTTGATTGTCAACAGCAATGGAGCTGCCTCAAAACTACTAAAATAGACGAATCACCAGGCCCAGGTGGCATACACCTCCGGGTACTGCATGAATTATGTTCCTTGATAGACAATTATTTTTAATATTTAAAATTCCTTAAGACTGGTTCTGTCCCACAGGACTGGTGCATAGCAAATGTGGTGCCAATATACAAAAAAGGATCAAAGAGCGATCCTGGAAACTACAGACCTGTGCGTCTAAATTCTGTTGTGGGGAAAATATTTGAGAGGTTTCTTAGAGATGCTATCCAAGAGTATCTCACTGTACATAACCCAATAACCCAGCATCAGCATGAGTTTATGAGCGATCGGTCCTGTCAGACTAATCTGCTTGGCTTGTATGAGGCTGGTTGGTGCATAAAATGAAACTGCTGGGACAAGGGGAAAATCTGTGTGTTTGGGCAAGCAATTGATTTAGTAAAAGAAAACAGAGAGTCTTCAATAATTGCACATTCTCAGATTGGGTTGACGTTACCAGTGGAGGTTGACGTTACCAGTGCCATATGGGTCAGTATTGGGCAGCCTTCTTTTTAATATTTTTATTAATGACCTTATAAAAGGTTTACACAGTCAAGTTTCAATATTTGTAGATGATACTAAGTTGTGTAAAGTAATTTATACTGAGGCCGATAGTACAGTACAGAGACATTACAGAGGGATTTGTGGAAGCTGGAGGAATGGGCAGAGAAATTGCTTGCATGGTTTAATGTAGATAAATGAAAGCAAATACACATATTCAACATGTATATCCCTCAAATGGGAAAGCATGAATACAATATATGGGGGACACAAGTAGCCCCAGATGGAAGATAGGGCAGCACAGAAGACCAGTGGCCACGCCTATTAGCCAGGGTCCTAATAGTATGTTTAGCAGTATTAACAATTCAGTCAAATGTGAGACCAGAGAAAGAAGGGGATAAAGTGGCAATATTGCAGTGAAGAGTAAACTATATACACACTGGAGGTAACATCCAGTATTCAGAAATTCATATTGCTATTGCACACTTACTCGCAAACATGATGAACTGACACTGGGCAGATAAGGGGAAGGCCAAAGGGTACACCCCGACGCGCGTTTCGCACTGATGCTTCGTCACCTCCTGACGAAGCATCAGTGCGAAACGCGCGTCAGGAGAGAAATAGATTCTCATGATAAGGACATAGTTTCACTGTTATACATCAGACAACACATGGAATATTGTGTACAGTTTTGGGCACCAGTATATAAAAAGGAGATAGTACAACTGGAACGTGTGCAGAGCAGAGCAACCAAGATTTTTAGGGGAATTCGTGTACTAGAATACAATGACATATTTCAAAACTTGGGGTTATTCAGTTTAGAAGAAAGACGACTGAGGGGAGACCTCATTACAATATACAAATACCTGAACCGGCAGTACAAGCATCTCTCCTAAGATCTTTTTATACCCAGGCCTGTGACCAGGACAAGGGGGCATCCTCTACTCCTAGAGAAGAGGCGATTCTACCATCAACAAGGTTCTTTACTGTAAGAGCAGTGAGACTATGGAACTCTCTCCAGAAGGAGGTTGTTACCGCGGACTCTATGTACATGTTCAAGAGAGGCCTGGATGCCTTTCTGGGGAGCAAAAATATCATGGGTTATGGGGATAAAACATTTATTTAGTTCTTAAAGGTTGGACTTGATGGACTTGCGTCTTTTTCCGGCCTTATATACTATGATCCCACAGCACGGGCCACTCCCGAGTGTGCCGTACAACTCTCATGCCCCCTACTTCCTATTGGCCACATCTCCTAACGGAGGTGTGGCTCTCTGCATATATACTTCTCTATCCACTCAGTCAGGCAGCCCAATTCACTGGGCATGGATGTGTATTATAAGCAATGCTCTATTCTATAATGGAACACAACTTTCTACCTCTCTGAGCGGCGAGACTATGGAACTCTCTGCCGCAGGAGGTTGTTATGGCTGACTCTATGTACATGTTCAAGAGAGGCCTGGATGCCTTTCTGGAGAGCAAAAATATCACGGGTTATGGGGAAAAAACATTTGTTTAATTCTTAAAGGTTGGACTTGATGGTCTTTTTCCAGCCTTTTTTAATATGATACTATGATGATGCTATATAAATAAAGATTTATTATAATCCTTTTAAAAACTCCTAAAACTATTAAAAGAAAGCCACTGTACATGGCAAAACTGGTTAAAAAGCTAAATATTAATTGGAAATGATTACTCATAAATTGCATCCGGGTACTACATGTATAATTACAATATTGTTCAATACATGGTAATGTGCCATCTTTTGACATTCAGGCGAGATCAACATTAAACAAGAGTTGGAAATCCTAAGAAATATGATGGCTGGATCTAGAAAGATGCAAGGTAAGTTGTTTCTCATCTAGTTCACTAAACAATTAGTAACAATTAGGTTTACTAGATAAATGGTGGCCCTATTGTTATATGCATAAACACATACCTAATTCAGCTTCAACAACACAAGTACATTAGAAACAAACACTTCTACTTTATAACTTTCAAATATCCTTTTTAAATGGTACTTTCAAAACAACTGTAAGTAATTTCATTTTCTACAAATGATCCATCAGTTTTTTGATATGCATAGTCAAACTTTTGTAATTTTGCACCAGTCTTAATAATATAACCTTTTAGTAACTCCAGCAAAGGAGTGTCAGGCGTAGATTTCAGTTTTAACCTGCTCCAGTATTCTGGCAGAAGTTATAATAAATTTGGCTGGCCAGGGCGTCCTCATGCCCACTTTTAAAAAAGATGGTGTACTGGATGTAAAACCAAAAAAAGTTTGAATTTCCTGGCTAGGCTCAGGAATTGTCATAAACTAAAATAAAAAGCATTTTAAATCCCCCTCTGCATATACACTCACTGCCCACTTTAATAGGTACACCATGCTAGTAACGGGTTGGACCCCCCTTTTGCCTTCAGAACTGCCTCAATTCTTCGTGGCATAGATTCAACAAGGTGCTGGAATCATTCCTCAGAGATTTTGGTCCATATTGACATGATGGCATCACACAGTTGCCGCAGAATTGTCGGCTGCACATCCATGATGCGAATCTCCCGTTCCACCACATCCCAAAGATGCTCTATTGGATTGAGATCTGGTGACTGAGGAGGCCATTTGAGTACAGTGAACTCATTGATGTTCAAGAAACCAGTCTGAGATGATTCCAGCTTTATGACATGGTGCATTATCCTGCTGAAAGTAGCCATCAGATGTTGGGTACATTGTGGTCATAAAGGGATGGACATGGTCAGCAACAATACTCAGGTAGGCTGTGGCGTTGCAACGATGCTCAATTGGTACCAAGGGGCCCAAAGAGTGCCAAGAAAATATTCCCCACACCATGACACCACCACCACCAGCCTGAACTGTGGATACGAGGCAGGATGGATCCATGCTTTCATGTTGTTGACGCCAAATTCTGACCCTACCATCCGAATGTCACAGCAGAAATCGAGACTCATCAGACCAGGCAACGTTCTTCTACTTTCCAATTTCGATGAGCTTGTGCAAATTGTAGCCTTAGTTTCCTGTTCTTAGCTGAAAGGATTGGCACCCGGTGTGGTCTTCTGCTGCTGTAGCCCATCTGCCTCAAAGTTCGACATACTGTGCGTTCAGAGATGCTCTTCTGCCTACCTTGGTTGTAACGGGTGGCGATTTGAGTCACTGTTGCCTTTCTATCAGCTCGAACCAGTCTGCCCATTCTCCTCTGACCTCTGGCATCAACAAGGCATTTCCGCCCACAGAACTGCCGCTCACTGGGTGTTTTTCTTTTTCGGACCATTCTCTGTAAACCCTAGAGATGGTTGTGCGTGAAAATCCCAGTAGATCAGCAGTTTCTGAAATACTCAGACCAGCCCTTCTGGCACCAACAAACATGCCACGTTCAAAGGCACTCAAATCACCTTTCTTCCCCATACTGATGCAAGGTTTGAACTGTAGGAGATTGTCTTGACCATGTCTACATGCCTAAATGCACTGAGTTACCGCCATGTGATTGGCGGATGAGAAATTAAGTGTTAACGAGCAGCTGGACAGGTGTACCTAATAAAGTGGCCGGTGAGTGTATATACGGGTAGCTTAAAGGGAAACTGTCACCAGGTTTTATCCCACTAAACAACTAGTCCACTCAGGTCAGGTATGTAATGTTATTTCTTTTCTTGAATTCCTACTTTTATGTAAAATCTCATTTACTTAGAAACAATCTCCCCCAAAGTCAAGCAAATGTGATTGTTCTCAAGCCATTTTTACATGAGGTGAATCGAGCTACTTGCAAGAAACCCCCGATTGCTGCTTTATATCTTATATTAAAAGCTGTTTTGGCGGACCACATAACGGCACGGCGCACCATGCGCGACCGTGCGTGCAGCTGATTCTGCAGTGCCAGACAGCTGGTGACGTCACCGAGCCCTCGGGCACACTTGCGCCTGCGCTACTTCGCATGGCCTGAAGTGCTCTCCGGCACTTCAGAATCAGCCGCATGCACAGTTGCGCACGACTTTTAATATAAGGTATAAAACAGCAATCGGGGGTTTCTTGCATTAATGAAAATGTGCTCCGGCACCTGTCACCCTGAGCTGGTGCCATGTATCTGTGGGCTAGAACTACCACTTTTAAGTGGTAGGTTTCCATTAATGCCACACAAAAACGTATTTCTAGGTACTATAGAACTAAAGATAGGAATTTCTAAATTTACTCTGCCCCTATAACCATTTGATTTTATTTGGGCTTAATTTTTGGAAGGTATTCTATATGTTGTATCTGTAAAGCTGGTTTCTTTCTGTCATAATTGTATTAATAGTCTTCATATAAGCATACATTTGCCAATTTATTACATTTTTTTTTACTATGACTTATTCATAATACTTTTACAAAATAACTGTAAATGATTTGCTTGTTTTATCTTTTCTTCATTGATCAAACTATATGTTTCAGGTCGTACATTCAATGCTGGGGAGCACAATCATTTGAAAGTAGAACCTAAAGGTAAAATCTATTGTGACATATATTCACTAGGGGACATTTATCATTAGGCAGGCATATTTTGAATATTTTAAGCCTCTTTTTGTTGAATCACATTGTGGGTTTGTTACTTTAATTAATCTGGTAGCAGTGTTTTATTTTTCATACAGGAATTTTGCAACTTATTTTTGTAAAGTTGCATAAAAGGTTGCAGTTACGTTAACAATAGAATGCTTAACATACGCCTGGGAGCAAAATTATAAATCCTGCCTTGTACTAGCCATCAGAATATTACAGTTAGGTTTTGGTGCATGTTCACAGTCTTGTCTGACACAGAGCAGCCACGACATAAAACTGGTGCACACACTTTATAAATACATGTGCAAGCAGTTCACACGTTCTCTCTAGTGCAAAGTCAGACAGAAAACTGGTGCAAACAATTAAATGTGGGCCAATGTGTAGTAATACCATTCACAGCTATAATAATTAGTGTGCAGCAGAATTGATTTAACAGTTTAACTGCATAAATATTTTTTCATTACTAGAATTATCACCAGCGCCACAAGACGGGGAGGAAGAATCCTATCCCTGGAACCAGGAGACAACAACTAAAAGTAATCTTGTACTCACCCCCAATTGTCTTATGATAAAACCAATGGGAGCAAACAGGAAAAAAGCAGGCTTAGCACATTTATAGCACCATACCCAGTTTGCTGCACTTTGTCTTATCTCCTTTTTTAATTATTAGTAGCACATTCTAGCAGTAGATATTAGTTATAACTGTTAACAGGAACTTGTCAGTATGAAAATTCTATGACCAACCTTTTAGCAAAAAAATACATGGATGGTACAATCAAGTATTACATTTGATCAGACATTGAAACAAAATTAATACAAATTTCCAAGTACTGTATACATTTATGAAAACTATATAAACCTACTAAATTACACTGTATTCAGTGGCATCATTGTCACGGTATATATACACTCACATGCATATGTATATATATAGAGTATATAAACACTCACATGTATGTGCATATATATACAATATACACACAAATGTATATACACACACAGGAGAATAATTACCACCATAGCAGCTGCTATGGTGCCCACGGTGTTAGGGCGCCTGGGACGCAAGCCCGATTCTTAATTTTTTCATGACGTGCCCGTGGGCCCATCACCCTTTCCCCTGCTGCGGTTGCCTTATAACAACAAGGCCACTGCCTCCCATTGCCCTCACACCTTACATGCCATATATATATATATATATATATATAAGCCCCCCACTTCTATTAACTTACATCTTGGGGCAGGCAGCGGTCACAAACCAGTGGGTAAGGTGGGCGTGTAGTGGCCACCAGATGAGGTCAGGCTGCCAGCAGCCTGCGGATGAGGTGGGTGGGTAGCTGAATATGTCAGGCGGGCCGAAGCAGGTGGATGATGTGGGCAAGCAGCTGGAGCCCCCACCATTTTGCCCCCCAGGGGGCCACCAACAGGTCGCGCCACCCCCCGTGTCCCTCCCAGACCTGTGATGTCACGAGAAGGGGAGGAGCCTCCCATGAAGCCTCCTCTCAGTGCAGGAAGTAGAGGAGCTGTGCTGTGACAACTAACTACCCGTGGAGAAGTGTAAGTGGCTGTATATATGTATACATGGGACTGCATGGCTGGTGTGGCTCAGTTGCATGTTACATGGGACTGCATGGCTGGTGTGGCTGTGTTGTATATTACATGGGACTGCATGGCTGGCGCGGCTGAGGTGTATGTTACATGGGACTGCGTGGCTGGTGTGGCTGAAGTGTATGGTACATGGGACTGCGTGGCTGGTGTGACTGAGGTGTATGTTACATGGGACTGCATGTAGCTGTGTTACTGGGGATGAGCTAGCTGTATGTAGCTGTGTTACTGGGGATGAGGCGGCTGAATGTCGCTGAGTTACTGGGGGCGAGGCAGCTGTATGTAGAGGTGTTATTGGGGGTGAGGCGGCTGTATGTTGCTGTGTTACTGGGGATGAGGCGGCTGTATGTAGCTGTGTTACTGGGTTTGAGGTGGCTGTATGTAGCTGTGTTACTGGGGATGAGGCGGCTGTATGTAGCTGTGTTACTGGGGATGAGGCAGCTGTATGTAGCTGTGTTACTGGGGATGAGGTGGCTGTGTTACTGGGGGCGAGGCGGCTGTATGTAGCTGTGTTACTGGGGATGAGGTGGCTGTATGTAGCGGTGTTATTGCTGGGATAGTGGAAAATGAGCAGGAGGACATGTATGCACGCTACACTTAGTGGGGGCCACCACCTGATTTTGCGCCCAGGGGCCCCCACCAAACATAATCCGTCTCTGGTAGGCACCCATAAGCAGATCATCTCCTGGGTTGCCATAATTACCCATTATGATCTGGGCCCCAGCACCACATAGACTAAGTAGCATAGCAGCCAACATCCAACACTTCATCATGTAAATAGATCTCAAAAGGTTCATCTTGCTATATGGTCTAAAACTGCTGAGACTTTGTAATAAACTTCTTTAAGCATTGTCCTTACTAATTAAAAACATTAAAATTGATGAAGAGCTGGTACTATGGCAAAACAAAAAAAAAAGACTATGCAATTCACTGTAATTCAATGTAGTAAAAACGCATCACACATTGTACATTGTTGTATGATTTTCAGCAATATTTATAAAATAACATTAGTACATTTGATTTCTCATATTATTTGTTTTATTCATTGTAAAATAACAATGCTCGCAGTTAAAATACTCAGTTCGTATAACCAATTATAACTGCATACATCATTTCTCACTTCTAGAATTATTAACAGCGCCGCAAGCTCATGAGGAAGAATCCTATCCCCGGATGCAGGACACAACAACTATAAGTAAACTTGCAATTGTCTTGGGAGAAAACCATTGGGAGCAAACAGGAAAACACACTAGGAGATTTATAATGCCTTCTACACCAGTTTTCTGTCGAAAAAAGCACATAAATCTCATCATCTTCACCAGGAGATGTTGGGGCGGAGAATGGAGCAGGTGGTGCAGAGCTCTGAATGTCCTGGCTCACCACATCTACTATAGTCTACACCAGAAAACCGGTGGAGACCCTAGCTGACATCTCCATCAGGTCAGACCTGGTCTAAACAAGTCCAACATGTTGGAGACAAGAGGGGAGATTTATTCATCTGTCCACTACAGAATTATGTTGTAGTTTGCGCTAAAAAACTGTCCGCGCCACATTTATAAAGAGTTTTAGACAGTTTTCTGGCTCTCCCACGACTAGGTTGACGAATAGGGCGTGGCCTAAGAAAAGGAGCGAGATCTTGCACCAAAAAATGTCCGTGCGCCAGAAATACTGCTAACCTGACAGCATTGTGTCCTAACTTTCTGGTGTAAATTAAGCCAACTAATAGGTAGTGCAGAGTACGACTAGACAGTCTTATACTAAGACAGATTTTTCATCCAGCATTAGACACTTTTATAAATCTGGTAAAGAATAAGACTGTCTAGTCTAACTCTGCACTGTCTAACCATAAGGGCTGAGACCTAACTTCCTTATGCAGTGTTCTACTACTTAAAACATTTAGGCAGAATGGGTGAAAAACTGGCACCCCGGTAAAGACAGGCCATACAATTCATCCACAATGTAGCAAAAAATTTGGATCACACATTTTAGTATTATACTTTATTCTATGCTTCTCAGTAATATTTAAAAAATTACACAAGAACATAAGTTTTCTCATATTATTTATATTATGTAAAGACACAGACATACTCATTGTAGCTGCATAAATCATTTCTCATTTCTAGAATTACTACCAACACCAACAGCTGAAGAATCCCATCACCAGAAGCACAACACAACAACAACTAAAGGTAAACTTGTAATATAAAGAGGAAACCAATAGGAGCACATCCCACAGAACAGTTCTCAGAGTCATATTCAGTTTGTATGAAAATGCTATTGAATCTACTTGCATTAGGTTACAGAGCATGAGAAGCTTAACAGTTTATGGGGAAAGAACCCTACTATTTCTCTGCTTGTAAGTCCCATGTCCAATCCCAATCAGCAATTTACAGATATCTGTGAATCTAAACTCATAAAGGGAAGGTTGCTAGTCTTAGAGTGACATTTGCCGTCAGTACAGAATGAGCGGGGTTTCACTAAATGACTTTTAGGTTAAACTGAATCTGAACTGGTCCCTGCACCAGAACCAGAAATACTGCTACCCTGACAGAATTATGTCCTTACTTTGTGGTGTAAGTTAAGCCAACTAATAGGAAGTGCAGAGTACGACTAGACACTCTTATACTAGGACAGATTTATCATCCAGCATTAGACACTTTTATAAATCTGGTACAGAATAAGACTGTCTAGTCTAACTCTGCACTGTCTAACCTGTCTATATATAAATGTATGTATATATATATATATATATATATATATATATATATATATATATGTCCGAATTTACTAAGAGGCCAGAGCGCCAGCCAGCGCAGGGGAATTTTAAAACAGCAGTCTCAATATAATTTCCCCCACAGACTGAGCAATTTCGCAGTGCCATTTTTCTGCTACACCTACAGTAGCTTTGCTACACCTAACATAATATTTCCTTTTTTCAGCCATTGGCAGCACATTCTAGCAGTAGAAAATTTGTTATAACATCTTTATAACATATAATATAAATATATAATATGTCAGTATAAAAATTATATCACCAACATTTTAGAAAAACAGACATAGTGGCAGATTTATTGTGTCGTAATTTGACCAAAAAAAATATCTTTATCAAGGGTTTTAGACATTTTTCAGATACTTACAACTAATATGACAAAATGGACATGGTCTCTGAAATGGAGCGAGGTTTCAAAGAAAAAGTCTGTGCATAAAAATTTCTGCTAATGTCCCAGAATTTTGGAGCAGCTTACTGAAGTAAACTAAGCCAATTTACATGAGGTGCAAAGTATGACTAGGTAGCCTTTAACTACAAAAGATTTACCAGCACCAGAAACATTGATAAACCTGGTGCAGAAAACTGTGCCCTGTCTTACCTTAATTATTATTCTTGATCTACATTTTTCAGACAAAGTTCATGGTGTATATATTTAATCAAAACTGTGTAAACCCACTAGCCACTTCATGATGACCTCTGGGTCTCAATTTTACTCCTTATTTAGTCACCTTATTTAGCCCTTATGCTCTGGGCCCCAGAAGTGCATAGATTAAGTAGCACAGCAATAGTACACAACATGCAACACTTCTTTATGTAATACTTAAACAGAAACAAGTCAGTCTGAAAATGTTATCACCAACATTTTAGGAAAGAAAAAAAATTGATTGTGTAGCCAAGCACTTGATCCGTGCTATTCAGACTTTAACATATGATGATCTCTGTATAGTGGGTCTCTACTTTACACCTTATTTAAGAGTGTCACTGGATGGCACCACCGCAGCACATCACCCACAGGGGTAGTAACCAATCAACCCAAAAGCTCCTCTGTTGCTATACTAAACCTTGAGTCTCTGGGTCCCAGCACCACAAAAGCTAAGTACCACAGAAATAGCCGTCATCATGCAAAACCTCACATGAAATCTTCATCTTGCCATATTTGCTGAGACCTAACTTCTTTATGCAGTGTCCTACTAATTAAAACATTTAGGCAGAATTGGTGAAAAGCTGGTACCTCAAAAAAGACAGGCCATTCAATTTACCGACAATGTAGCAAAAATATGGATCACATATTCTAGTATTGTACTTTGTTCTATGCTTCTCAGTAATATTTAAAAAATGACACAAGAATTTTTCTCATATTATATGTAAAGACACAGACATACTCATTGTAAGACTTCTATATAATCAGTGTAATCATTTGTGTGCATCACAAATTATATAAAGTTGGATAACTGCATAAATCATTTCTCATTTCTAGAATTACTACCAGCGCCAAAAGCTGAAGAATCCCATCACCAGATGCACAACACAACAACTAAAGGTAAACTTGTATATATCTTAAACTTTTTGGGAATATAAAGAGGAAACCAATAGGAGCACATCCCACAGAACAGTTCTCAGAGTCATATTCAGTTTGTATGAAAATGCTATTGAATCTACTTGCATTAGGTTACAGAGCATGAGAAGCTGAGCAGTTTATGGGGAAGGAAACCTACTATTTCTCTGCTCTTATGTCCCATGTGCAATCCCAATCAGCGATTTACAGATATCTGTGAATGTAAACTCATAAAGGGAAGGGTGCTAATCTTTGGGTGACATTAGCCGTCAGTACAGAATGAGGGGGATTTCAATGAATGGCTTCTAGGTTAAACAGAATCGGAACTTGCTTACAAGATTTGCAGAACAGTGTCCTCATGGAAATCAGATCCAGATTACAATACCTTTAAATTATATAGGATATAAAGGTTTGGGTAAACCTCTGCACAGCAGCCCCAGACTGTAATCATCTACTCAGTATGGAGAATGTTGTCTAGAAGGGAAGCAAAGACTCTTTGTTCATGGAATGGGAATCCAAGCATTATAGCAAAATATGATGCAGTGTTCAGTCTGTGAAGTGTGGTCACCACAGGTCCGTAATTCATGGACCCATTACATTTTTGTGTTTTTGTCTTACAGTGTAAGGCCCCTTGCAGCGCTTCTCACCACTACCATCTCCATAGAAAGCCAAGCTACCTTCTGGCTCGGTTACGGTGCAGTAAAACACCGTGGGGCACATTTACTAAGGGGAGTGCGTCAGTTTTCAGTTGGACTTTGCACATTCTTTCTAGTGCAAACTACTTGCACAGATATTTAAGAAATGTCCAAGACACATTTATGTTGCACACAACCTTTTTGTGGCGCTGCTGCACTAGTCTTCATGCAACACAAATTTCTGCACTGAAGGGGGCACTTTGGTGCTCTGTCGGACCATTCACCAGATTTAACATGCAGTCTGACAGAATTATGTCTCACTCCCTATGTAAAGGTGCACCAAAAAAAGTGGTTCACTCGGTTGGAGCAGTGCAGGGAATGCTAGGTTCATGGTCAATGGGTGCCAGAAATCCTGAATCTGACTCTTCCCTATACACAGGCAAACTGCAAACAGTGAAGTTTGCCCCTGTGTGCTCACAGCAGCATGAGAGGGTACCGCATACCTCTATGGGGCTGTATTACAGTTGGGAGCATGAGTCATTAAGTTGTTTCTGAATGGAGATTGACATGAGCTGCACATATTAATATTTGTATCACAATCTGCATGAAAAATGATGATTCTCCACAGGTTTTTATTTGGATTTCCCGGTGGAGCAGATTTTCAATCCTAACTTGCCTAATATGCTGCTGGCACATTGAACACCATGGTTGATGCACTTTAACGTTATAGTTCAGTAATGTTTACCATATTTTTCTCTTAATAACAAACTTGGTTTTATGATCTGCTTTCAGTAGAAACTACAACAGTGCATCAAGATACAGTACCAGCTGAGAAAACCACAATGGAGCATCGAGCAGCAAAAACTTTGGTACCTGTCGCCTCACAGTCAAATGGTTCAGAAACTAGCAGCATGGCAGACATCACTGTGCAAATCATTGTCTTCATTAGTTTTTCTGTGTCCATTCTATCTATGATCATTGCAGTATTGATACTTGTGGCAGTGTTTACACTTCGGAAAGTCCAGACGTATGTATTGTTTCTAAAGATACTTTTTTTCTGGACCATTTTAGATCCTACAATTTTAATCTGTTTTATTGTTTCCGTTTACAGATAACTGGAAAGATGAAGAATTTAGTCATCTCATATTTCAGAAAGAAACACTAAAAATAAAGAAAAAAAAAAATCACAGTATGATGTTGAATATAAGGCAGGCCTTATATTTGCCGCAGCAATATGACCCCCATGTTGGACCACTTTTCCCTAGCCAGCTCTTCTCTATATGGGAAACATAATGGCTCCGCACCAACATATCTCGTAGGTTGCGTGATTTACGCCAAGTGATAGATGTATCTCTCGTGAGGCACTGTGCTAGATCTTTGTCTGTCAACAAAATGGACCAATGCTTATCGATAATCTCCCTAAAACCTCTCCATTGAGAGTTGAAATTGGTATACATTTTTGGTCTACTTACCAAAAGGGAGCCACGAGTGTCCGCTTTGGCCCGGTTATATCCTTGTTGCATTGTAGCTTCCCTGTAGCCTCTGTCCCGAAAACGTTTAGTCAAATCACTGGCCTGTTTTTCGAAAGATTGGTCGCTGGAGCAAATACGTCTCATTCTTAGGAACTGTCCCACCAGGATAGCTTTCTTGGACTGTGGATAGTGGGAGGAAGATGCATGAAGGAGAGAATTGACGGATGTCTCCTTTCAAAAGACATCAGTAGTAACAAATCCTTCTATGTTTTTTCCAATGAGGACGTCCAGAAACTCTATCTGATCCTGACTGTACTTCCAGGTCAGTTTAATGTTCTGTTGGTTGACGTTGAGGCCCTGCAAAAATAAATCCAAATCAGTGGCGGCACCCTGCCAAATAAATAGTATATCATCTATATACCTTGACCATGAGATGACGGCGTCATAACCTGGGGTGTTATCAAGGACTTCTCTCTCCCACAGCCCCAGGAAAAGATTGGCATATGAGGGGGCTCAAGTCGCCCCCATAGCCGTTCCCTGGAGCTGTAGGAAAAATCGGTCGCGAAAAATAAAAGAATTATGTTTCAAAACAAAATCCAGGAGAAGCATAATATACTAAACCAGGTCAGGGTCCAAATTGGACATTTCCCAAAAATATCTAGACGCCCGCATCCCGTGGTCATGGCATATAGATGTGTACAGGGCCTCAACGTCACATGTAACCAGCCACATATCTGGGTCAAGGTGAACTCCCTCCAGGCGGCGCAGAACATCCGTGGTATCTTTAACAAAAGAGGGGAGTGTTTCCACACAGCTTTGCAGATAAAAATCTATGTATTGACAGACTTTTTCACATAACCCCCCCATTCCCGATACAATCGGCCTACCTGGGTTTTTTTTGGCATTTTTATGGACCTCCGGTAATAGATAAAAAGTTGGTATGATTGGAAAATCCACCGACAAGCCTATCTTCATTTTTGGTCCAATTATGTGGTTCTCCACTCCCATCTGCAACAAAAGATCCATTTCTTTCTTAAAATTTGACAAGGGGTTAGAAGGTAACTTCCTATAACATTGTGACATATTTAATTGTCGAAAGGCCTCCTCCTCGTACATCTCCGTTGGCCAGATCACAACATTGCCCCCCTTATCCGCAGGTTTAATCACTATGTCCCTGCGTTGGCTTAGTTCTCTAATAGCTAGTCTTTGTGCTGGGGTGACATTATCCTGCAAGATTTTTTCGGATACCAATTTCAAATCCCTCTTGACTAGCTTAGTAAATATCTCAACCGCAGGGCACAGAGTTGAAGGGGGGCAATGCTGCGAACGGCAATAAAGATGCACGGGGAGGTTAGATTGTGTCTCCTGTTCCTTCTCCTCTAGAAGGGCCTCGACTATAGAAATGACTTGTTGGTCCTGTTCATTACCTAAAGATCCCCCCGTCTGGTGTTTGGAGAAATGTTTTTTGAATATAAGCTTGCGCGCAAAGAGTTCAACATCCTTCACCGCTGTGAAGTAGTCGAATCTTGCTGCTTGCCGCCTTTTGTAACACATTTTCCTATTCTTTTGTTATAGGGACAGGGGATAGATTAATTACCTTTAGTGTTTCTTTGGCCTCTTCTCCCAGTTGTACATGCCTCCTGTTTTTCTTTTTATAGCTGGGGTTCTTGGGATTGAAGCCAGATCTCTTAGGCTTCCCACATCTCCAGAGTCCCGGGGTCTGTCTAAAAAACGGTCTCCACATCCTTCTTCAGAGTGAAGTGAGGTGCTGGAGATGGAACTCGTAATAGATCTAGATCTTTCCCTTCTGTATCTCCAATGGTAAACTTGGTTGTTCTGAAAATCAGTCAAATCCCTCTTGAATTTCTTACTTTTTAACTCCAATGTCTCCTTCTCCCACTTATCCAGGTCGTTCTCTAATGTTCGATTGAACGCCTCACAGTCCTCTTTACTCGTGGTCTGTTCAAATTTGAGTTTCAATTGATCAATATCTTTTTCTATTTGCTCCAGCGACCGTCTATCCGCCCCGATGAGGAGCTCCAGAAGTGTTCTAGAGCATTTAGTCAAGACTCCTCCCACTTAGTGATAAAGGTCTGGTCTTCAACTTCAAAGCCAGGAAATACCTGCACCCGCAGGCCCCTCGGGATGATGTTCTTTTGTAAATAATTTTCCAAAGCAGCCTTGTTCCACCAGACTCTAGTACGCTTTCTCAAAAGATCTCTGATTTTTTGCTTTAAAACCTTAGTGTCATGGTTCTCGGTCTCCGTGCTATCCTGTTCCCCGAAAATTGTTCCTTGTTTCGTGACCCACGTTAAGTCACATTTTTTATAATCCATATGATCTGGGGCTATATCTGAAAAATCAGATCAACAAAAATTAGACCAAAACTGACTATGCCCTAGTCTGGAGTACATCAATACAGCTCTCAACAATATAGAATGCCAATACCAAAGAAAAAAGAGCTAGATAAATCTTTTTAAAAAACAATGCATATATTTTATTAATGTTCCAAGTCATACACATATAAATATACAGCTCCCAAAAAGGGAGTTAAAGAATTTTTGGTTTAAAAATACCAAGGGAACCGGATGTCCCAGATGAAAATGGGACCACACAGAGTACCAAAACGGCCCTCCTTCTTCTAATGCCCCATAAATAAAGACATGCCAAGTATAGATAATAATAATAACAATGCCCAACAATAGGGCCAGTGAGGTAGAAGAGGGTAAATAGCAATACAATTCCAGCCAATTCAATATTGCATATTGCACTTACCCGCAGGCATAATGAGGGCAAGCAGAGGGCAGTCAGAGGGAAGGCTGAGCAGGTACACCCCGACGCGCGTTTCGCAGATGCTTCGTCAGGAGGTAAAGTGTGTATGTTGTGCCCTCCTTTATATACATCTGACCGGCATGTCTGTTTGGAGACGCGCCCACCACGTGACGCGTCAGTCCACTGAGGTTGCGCACCGGGCATACGTCATCATGGTGTGACCGACCCAATCACATGATGGGGTCGTCGCTGCCATGGAGACACGTCCCGTCGTTGTGCACTCCCCCAGGGGCCGACGCGGCCACACGCCTAGGCGCGTCAACAGAACGCCGTGATGTATATCTACAGGTACATGTGAATTAAAATGAACAAACAAATGAACAATAAAAGCCTATTGCCTGTGGATGTCAAACATAGAAGGGGTTTGAGAAAGGTAAAAGGGTTGGTCAGTATACATTGTACATGTAATGCGGTGTATATCACATAAATCCGCATTTAAAATCTTACTCCCCAGACATACATATAATAGATCAGTGAATAAACATACATATTGTGTACATAATAGATAAATAAATAAATGGGTACATATTTGCAAGTATACATAGCAAGTAAATAAACGAATGCACATGTGTATAGCGAGACACCCTAGAGATCATACAGAAAAAAATTCTTTTTCCTCTTTTTTTTTTTCTTCCTCATCACTCTATCTAGGGGGGTTGATGGGAAGAAAAGGCTTTTGCAAAAAGAACTGAGGTGGATCACCCTCCTGGACACTGTACAGCCAAAGGGTCTCAATGAGGCAACTAGCTTTAAACCTTTTTTATAATGTTTGTTTAGTTATTTTGATGTTACGTCTAATTTCTGTCTTTTGTCTCTGCCTGTAGATAATATACAAGTTCTTGTAAATATGGTCTGACACACACACAGTCTCTCCATCTCGGGACATCTGCTAGGATTGTTGAACACTTTTGAAGAGGATACTTTTAAGAAGAAGAAAAGGATTCAATTGCATTTGTGCATTTATACGTACATCTCTCAATTACCACATTTTGGGGGCACAGTGTACATTCATATGTCCTATTGTATGTATATATGTTATACACCATACATGTTTTATGTGTTTTGTTTTTGTTGTGGTAGTTAGATATTTAGCCATCCATACGGGTTGCAATAAGTGTTTATGATGGCTTCGTTTTATCCAGTCATACTGATTCTGGCACGTGCACTTTATTGCACATACATACACTCACCGGCCACTTTATTAGGTACACCTGTCCAACTGCTCGTTAACACTTAATTTCTAATCAGCCAATCACATGGCGGCAACTTAGTGCATTTAGGCATGTAGACATGGTCAAGACAATCTCCTGCAGTTCAAACCGAGCATCAGTATGGGGAAGAAAGGTGATTTGAGTGCCTTTGATCATGGCATGGTTGTTGGTGCCAGAAGGGCTGGTCTGAGTATTTCAGAAACTGCTGATCTACTGGGATTTTCACGCACAACCATCTCTAGGGTTTACAGAGAATGGTCCGAAAAAGAAAAAACATCCAGTGAGCGGCAGTTCTGTGGGCGGAAATGCCTTGTTGATGCCAGAGGTCAGAGGAGAATGGGCAGACTGGTTCAAGCTGATAGAAAGGCAACAGTGACTCAAATCGCCACCCGTTACAACCAAGGTAGACAGAAGAGCATCTCTGAACGCACAGTACGTCGAACTTTGAGGCTGATGGGCTACAGCAGCAGAAGACCACACCGGGTGCCACTCCTTTCAGCTAAGAACAGGAAACTAAGGCAACAATTTGCACAAGCTCATCGAAATTGGACAGTAGAAGATTGGAAAAACGTTGCCTGGACTGATGAGTCTCGATTTCTGCTGCGACATTCGGATGATAGGGTCAGAATTTGGCGTCAACAACATGAAAGCATGGATCCATCCTGCCTTGTATCAACGGTTCAGGCTGGTGGTGGTGGCGTCATGGTGTGGGGAATATTTTCTTGGCACTCTTTGGGCCCCTTGGTACCAATTGAGCATCGTTGCAACGCCACAGCCTACCTGAGTATTGTTGCTGACCATGTCCATCCCTTTATGACCACAATGTGCCCAACATCTGATGGCTACTTTCAGCAGGATAATGCGCCATGTCATAAAGCTGGAATCATCTCAGACTGGTTTCTTGAACATGACAATGAGTTCACTGTACTCAAATGGCCTCCACAGTCACCAGATCTCAATCCAATAGAGCATCTTTGGGATGTGGTGGAATGGGAGATTCGCATCATGGATGTGCAGCCGACAAATCTGCGGCAACTGTGTGATGCCATCATATCAATATGGACCAAAATCTCTGAGGAATGCTTCCAGCACCTTGTTGAATCTATGCCACGAAGAATTGAGGCAGTTCTAAAGGCAAAAGGGAGTCCAACCCGTTACTAGCATGGTGTACCTAATAAAGTGGCCGGTGAGTGTATATATAGACTTATGACTATTGTCTCATTTTCTTTAGTTAGTTCTGTATTTTGATTATTTTTATATTGCATGTGATTATTTTAGCTTAATAATAACTTCCCTTCCCTATGCACGGGCACTTTATCCTTACTGTTTACACATATCATTACTGATCATCACTTGTGCACTTTACTCTGCACTCTATATTATGTACATTATAGGCACCTTTTAATGGACGTGTGATGTCTTTTAGGTTATGTAGAACATGACCATTCTGATGAGGAAGGTAAAAAAAAAAAAAAGAAGAAAAAGAATTTTTTTCTGTATGATCTCTAGGGTGTCTCGCTATACACATGTGCATTCGTTTATTTACTTGCTATGTATACTTGCAAATATGTACCCATTTATTTATTTATCTATTATGTACACAATATGTATGTTTATTCACTGATCTATTATATGTATGTCTGGGGAGTAAGATTTTAAATGCGGATTTATGCGATATACACCGCATTACATGTACAATGTATACTGACCAACCCTTTTACCTTTCTCAAACCCCTTCTATGTTTGACATCCACAGGCAATAGGCTTTTATTGTTCATTTGTTTGTTCATTTTAATTCACATGTACCTGTAGATATACATCACGGCGTTCTGTTGACGCGCCTAGGCACGTGCGCTGCGTTTTCCCATGGGGGAGTGCACAATGACGGGATGCGGCTCCATGGCAGCGACAACCCGATCATGTGATTGGGTCGGGCGCACCATGATGACGTATGCCCAGTGCGCAACCTCAGTGGACTGACGCGTCACGTGGCGGGCGCGTCTCCAAACAGACACGCCGGTTAGATGTATATAAAGTAGGGCACAACATACACACTTTACCTCCTGACGAAGCATCTGCGAAACGCGCGTCGGGGTGTACCTGCTTGGCCTTCCTTCTGACTGCCCTCTGCCTGCCCTCATTATGCCTGCGGGTAAGTGCAATATGCAAAGCTAAAAATTGTATACACTGGACGGTACCTCCGGTATATTGAATTGGCTGGAATTGTATTGCTATTTACCCTCTTCTACCTCACTGGCCCTATTGTTGGGCATTGTTATTATTATTATCTATACTTGGCATGTCTTTATTTATGGGGCATTAGAAGAAGCAGGGCCGTTTTGGTACTCTGTGTGGTCCCATTTTCATCTGGGACACCCGGTTCCCCTGGTATTTTTAAACAAAAAATTCTTTAACTCCCTTTTTGGGAGCTGTATATTTATATGTGTATGACTTTGAACATTAATAAAATATATGCATTGTTTTTTAAAAAGATTTATCTAGCTCTTTTTTCTTTGGATTTGGCATTCTATATTGTTGAGAGCTGTATTGATGTACTCCAGACTAGGGCATAGTCGGTTTTGGTATGATGTTGAATAGGTCGAATTTAGAAAGTGCTATTAGTCTCGTCATTTTCTTGATATCTGTTTACACTTCTTGCTCTATAAATATTCTTGTCAGTATTCATAGATCTTCATGTTACTACAAATATTTAGCAACTTGCAGTTAATGTCTTGCAATTCCATTCCAGACAACCACATAGCTCCTAATATTTCCAGAAGAGAAAGAGGGACAAAATGACCGCATGCGAAGTGCAGCGATCCCCCCTGAGCCACACCCCTAATCACGCCCCAAACTTTTACCAGCAAACATCATGATTACGTTGTGAGCACTGTAGCTCGGCCGGCAGGCAGGGAGTCCTTCCATTATATTCCCCAAAAGTCCTGATATATCAATATTTTAAAATGTTTTTTTTTTCTGTTGGCGTACCCTGTAACGGAAAATAGCACCCAAATGTCTGAAATTCCATTTTTTTCCATTTTTCCATTAAATTTGAATATAAAGCGATCAAATGATCATATAGTCCACAAAATGGTATTAATGTAAACGTCATCGAGTACCGCAAAACTGATACTTTAAATAGCTACTTATAGAAAAGTATAAAAAAGTTGTTGGTCTCAGAAAAGATTTACTAAAACATAATAACATAATAAAACCTCTCTAAATTTGATTGTCCTGACTCAAAGAATAAAGGGGGAGTAGAATAAGTAAAGAAGTAGATTAGAAACCCATCAGCTTTTTTCCATATATGAAAAAACGAATGGGGTACGAATATAATATTGACTGATCACAGACATCACGTCCACATTTTTTGCAGATAAGCAACACCAATCCCTTATTTTTTGTCTTATACATTTCTATTAATTTAATTTAACTGTATTATATGCTTAAAATATTGGTCTCAGAAAAAAAAGATAAGAAAAACAATACGTACGCCACATGTAAATTCTGGATGGATTGTTTTCACTTATTTAAAAGGCAATTTTGCCCACCTTCTTTATTGTACGATCGGTACAACATGTTTTTAGGTTTCAGCAGTAGTCTGAGCGGTTTAGGCAGCCTCTCCTGGATTACCTGGCAGGATTTGCTGAGCAGTGGATGGGGGATGCTTAAAATATTAGAATCTCCACAATAATAATAACCTCCATAAAAATACTACTTAGAATTATCTTCATAATAATAATACTAATAATAATCATCTCAATAATAATAATGATAATAATAATTGTCTCAATAATAAACAAATATTTGCCCAGCCCAGGATTTGAACTCACAACCTCCACACACCACCTGCCATTGAGAGAGCCAGAGCTAGGCTATGAGTTAAATGGTTGTGTAAGCTCAGCAATTTCTGTCAACTCCATAGTCTGACGGAGATGCTGCCGTCTGCTCCATTAGTCTGACGGAGTGACGAGGGGTCTGATGGACCCTTGTTTTTGCGATCTGCAAGTTAGGCCCAGTCCCATGTATAGGGCTTAACTTTCGTTCATGGGAAAACCTCTTTAAAGGTCACTCAAATGCAAGGAGACACCCATAAATCTCCCTCATCACATTGACTTGTGTATTTCTCTTTCTGTAATGACACATGAGATGGGCATGTTCATATATTCTATGTGAAATTGGAGTGAAATTGGCAACTTACCCATTGCTATTTACAAGGACAGCATAGGAGGGGGGGGGGGAATGGGGGGTTATACATTTCCTATGCACATGCTGTATAAAATAATGATGGTGCTTTTAAACCTGAATCATAAATCTGCAGGTTTCTAGGTGCAGAGTTTATCCTTAACAATGGAAATGTTGAAATTACCCCGAAGTACCACTGCAGGTTTATCAAGGCTGAGAGTTGCAGCAGAAACCAGATATCCGTCTATAATGCTGCGTGCGGCCATTCACTAAGATCATGCGCCAGAAATCATGAATGTGTTGCTTCCCCACAATGGTCTGACAGTGCTCGCCACCGTTTTTGTGGTGCACCTTTAACCTGTTCACGACCCGTGATGTAATAGCACGTCACGGGTCGGCCGCGGGTGCATGGAGAGGGCTCACGCGCTGAGCCCTCTCCATAGCCGGTAAGTTTTTGCTGCATATTGCAACAAAGGCTTACCGGTAACACCCGCGATCGGTGCCATCTTTTCGAGGATTGCCGCTCCCTGTGACCTCATCGGGGAGTGGCGATCCGTCGCCATGGTAGCCTCGGGTCTCACGAAGACCCGAGGCTACATCCGGTTAACCCATGCATTACAATGTGCTATCAGCACATTGTAATGTATGAGTAGTAAAATACACATATACTGCCATACTGTAGTATGGCAGTATATGATAGGATCGTGCAGACACCCTAGGGTTAACGTACCCTAGGGAGTCTGAAAAATTCTAAAAATAAAAAAAGTTTAAAAAGAAAAAATTATAATAAAAAACCCTAAAAACTCAAATCACCCACCTTTCCCTAGAACTGATATAAATATAAATAAACAGTAAAAATCATAAACACATTTGGTATCGCCGCGTCCAAAAATGCCCGATCTATCAAAATATGATAACGGTTTTTCGCTGTGTTAAATCCCGTAACGGAAAATCGCGCCCAAAGTTGAAAATGCCTCACAGCTCTGTACATGGAAAAATAAAAAAGTTATAGATTTTTGATCATGGGGAGTGAAAAATGAAAATGAAAAAACAAAAAAGGGCGAGGTCCTGAAAGGGTTAACGTAGGGCGTGCGACAACTTGCAAGTTAAATACGGCGCTCGGATCATCCAATGGCATGCCCCTTAATTTGTATTGCATGGAAGCCAGAAAAGGGTTGCGCGTGACACAATCGCAGCGCAGACACTTCTTAAATACCTGTGCAAGCCGCTTTAGCCATTAAGAATGTTCACAAATGTGCCCCACTCCTTCTATTAATTTTTACTTCCAAAGAGGCACTAGGTCTTATTTTCAGGGATGAACAAGAATTCACATTTATTGTTTAACAAAAATTCAATTTCTCTAACATCCTCAGAACTCTCAAAACTCTGAATTTCATGCTGAATTTCTTGTGACTCTACTTCTATTTGAATCATTGGCCCCTTTCTCTCATGATTAGCAATAACACTTTCCAAAAATGAGCCGTCCGGGTAGCTGCTTGTAGCGCATTTGCAGTGCAACAAATAGTGACTTTATCCCCTGAAGTCCTCAAACATGTCACAACCTCTTGCAGCATCTAAAAGATCTACTAATGTTAACGTATGGTGGTGGGGGGAGTTGCTGCAATGACAGCCGCTAGGTCTTATATAAGGGGTCTTATATTTCTAAGCTTGAACAAAATTGTGCTAGGTCTAATTTTGGCGGATGTCCTATTTTAGGGGAAACAGGGTATATTTTGCCCTGGTCCTAAGCAGAGTACTCCCCAATGATTCAGTCCTTTAACCCCTACGGGACTCAAGGACGCGGCCCCATTTTTCAAATCTGCCCTGTGTCACTATAAGTGGTTATAGCTTTGGAACGCTATGAGATATCCAGGGGATTTTGAGATTGTTTTCTCGTGACATTTTGTAATTCAAATTAGTTTAAAAATTTGGATGAAATATTTTGTGTTTAGTTATGAAAAAAAAACTACATTTGGCAAAAATTTGGAAAAAATCTTTATTTTCAAAGTTCTAAATTCCCTACTTTTGATGCAGATAGTCATAGCACCCAAATAAATTCATAACTTACATTTCCCAAATGTCTGCTTTATGTTGGCATGGTTTTTTAAGATTCCACATATTTTACTAGAATGTTATGAGGCTCAGAATTTGGGTGCCATTTTTCAAGTTTTTGGGAAAATCACCAAAACTAATATTTAGATGGACCTGCTCAACTTTTAATTGACATTGAGAGGCCTAAATAATAGCTAGACTCATAAATTACCCCATTATGGAAACTATACACCTCAGCGTATGAAAAACCATTTTTAAGAACTTTTTTTGTATATTTTTTTTTGGCCGTTTAAGTACTGTAAAAATAGTATATTATTTTTATTCTATGGGTCTCCACGATAACGAAACGACCTTATTTACATAGGGTTTTTAAAAAAACATTTCCCATTTTACTGAATAAGAAGTAATTAGGCAAAAATGTAAATTTTAGCATCACTGACTTTCATATGCATAACTTTTTTATTTTTCGGCTGACAAATCTGGTTAGGTGCTTATTTTTTGCGAGAAGGATTGTTCTTTTGAGTGGGCTTATTTTAGAGTGCGGAACTTTTTTAAATCACTTTTTAGAGCATTTTTTAAAGGGTATTAATTAAAAATCATCTTTTTTTCGGAAAGTTTTTTGAGGTTGTTTTTTACGGGGTTGACTTTGCAGTCCAATAATAATTCTGTTTTATTATGCAGATTTTCACGGACGTAGCGATACCAAATATGTGGGGGTTTTGTGTATTTTATTCAATTTTACTGTATAAAAACTAATTTGGAGAAAATTTGGTTTATTTTAGCATCACCATCTTTTCATATGCATAACTGACAAATCTGGTTAGGGGCTTATTTTTTGCGAGAAGAGTTGTTCTTTTTAGTGGTCTTATTTTAGAGTGCGTAACATTTTTTAAATCACTTTTTAGATCATTTTTTTAAAGGTATTAATTAAAAATTATCTTTTTTTGTTTTTTGCATTTTTTCCCCCCGTGTTTACCGTGCAGGTCCAGTAACGATTCTGTTTTATTACACAGATTGTTACGTACGCGGCAATACCAAATATGTGGTGTTTTTTTTGTGTGTTTGTGTTTTTAATAGTTTATTAAGTGTTTTTATGGAAAAATATCATTTTAGGGGCTTATATTTTTATGTATTAATTTTTTATTTATTCTAATGTGTTAACTTTTGTGTTTTTACATTGTTTTACTTATACTTACTTGAACTTGAACCAGCAATGCTCTGATTGCTGATTCAAGTTCAATACACTGCTCTACTCTACTCTATTTCATTGTAGAGCAGTGTAAACTGTCTGAGCAGGCAGGCGCATGCTCAGACAGTTTACAGTCAGACCCGGAAGGGATCTGACTGGCAGGGACATCGGGCAGCCCCGGAGCATTAGGCAGGCTTCGGGGCTGCCCAGTAGAGGATAGGATCCCCCGGTAAGTGGCACGGGGGATCCGATCCACAGCAGGAACAACCTTACACGGCGCGGTCATGCTTGACCGCGCCGTGTAAGGGGTTAACACCCGCGATCGGAGTGATAGACAGCTGACAGCCGCTGCTTCTGGTACTGGCTCCGTTCGTGAGCCGGTCCCAGAAGCTGGACGTTATACTACGTCCCGGTGCGCTAAGCATGTAGCCCCGGGGACGTAGTATAACGTCGTGGTGCGCCTAGGGGTTAATAAGGAAACACAATCAGCTCTTGTTTGTTGAAGGGCATGGGTACATTTTATTCGGCAGTACAATCAATAGATTTTTAAGCGAAGTCAGATTCTCTTATAATATACACACATAAAATAAATGTAGCATGTTGTGAGCTGGTGATTGTTGTAACCATTTGGGAGATATAACTAGAATTCTGCTGGTTTGAAAAGTCACATGGCTCGCTTATTTAGCCCTTGCTTGTACTTGTTCCTAAATACTATGCAGTTGGTTGCCTTAATTTTCAGTGGTAATTTACATCAGCATGGCCTATGTTACATGCTCACATTAGTATTGAAAAGCTTATATTTTGCGGTAGTCTTACCGACCTTGACAGGAGTGTAAAAGGAGATTTATTTTTTTTTAATATAACAATGCTCAGCCAAACAAAAGATAAAAAGTGAAAGCTGTCAAGGTTCTCTTTTGAATGCTATGGAAAGTACAATACATAGGAGTGCCAAAACGGATCATGCAGAGACCTTTGAGAGGACGTTAACAAGGAATAAATGCCAAAAAATAGAATAAAAATATATTTTTTTGTATTTGTGCATTAAAGGGGTGTATTCAGAAAATGGAAATTCTCTACAAGCAGCAATTTAGAATGTGTGTAAATAAAACACAGCACATAACTTCAGCTCATAAAAAGACAGCTCCATGATGAAAATGTTAAAATTGATTGGCAATATGAAAAATTAACTACAATTATTTCAGGGACAATTATGCCCAAGTATTATTTCCTTTTTTTTTTTTTTTTTTAAATAACATTATAAAATGTAAGCCTGTAACCAAGCATTTTACCTAAATATATTGTATATATAGGGAGATTTAATTTGATGATCTTTAGGGGTTTTTAACAAGGCACATCCCCTATCATTGATTCATTGATGAAGGAAGGGTCTATTATGTGGTGCTAATTTCCTAGATACATGATATATCAGGCATGTGTGTCTATTGTTTTTTGCATCGTTTAAGTCACACAAAATTCTTTTGCAATCCCCTTCCAAACTTTTGCCTATATTAGTAACATTAACTGTTATCCATCGGTTTGTACTTTGCAGAAATCAGGTCAAACAGACCGTAAAATAGGTTTCCAAAAGGGTTTTCTTTACTACTTTATTCACAGACTGTTGTGAGAAACATTTCTATTCTTCCAATGATCCATTTCCCTAGTTTTATGCAAGCCTAGATCTGTGTCCTGGAACTGCTATTCATGTCATTATGATATCATAGTAGATAAGGATGAAAAACAAGGCAGATCCATCATATACATCTATGGTTTTGATCTGGAATATAACTCCCTATCATATTGCTAAAACACATATGCAAGACTGAGTAAAGGGGAACTTTCACCACCTCACTTACCATTCTGTAGGGACTGTTACACAGATTCAGGAGCACTTCGAAATTTCTTTCTGTCCTCCACGGTTGTGGAGATATCAGTCCCAGTATCTGACCATTGCAATCTGTCTTCTGTCAGAGAGGAGGAGCTGAGGTTGGAGGGATGTGTTATGCTAATCTTCTCTCATACTGCCCAAACAGCAGCAGCCAGTGTCAGAGAAGGTATTATGAACAGTAGTGAGTTGTGAATTCTCCATGTGCATCTACAGCCAGTGTTCACATACATTTCCACAAAATGATGACATGATGTAAACGTGATGTGAACACAGGCGCAAAACACAATTTTACTGCAAAAGCAATGTAAACATAAACGTGATGTAAAGGTATCTACATTATGTTTGTGCAAACTTTTACATTTGTGCTTACATCGCATTTGAATTTACATTCAAGTGGCATTTACATTTGCTTTCATGTGATGTTTGAGTTTTTGTCGCATTTGCATTTACTTGTCGCTTGTGTTGCTTTTGCATTTACATCAGCGTGGCATTTACGCTGTGATTGCATTGCTTTTACATGCCGTTTGCATTTACATGGTCTTTTCGGGGTATTACCGTCTACATGATGTTTGTGTTTACATAGCATTGACATTGCATCTGTGTTTACACTGCATTTGCATTGTGTTTGATCTGTTAACATCACACAATGTTACAAAACGTGATGCGAACTGAATGTTAGCAGAATGTTAACACAATACACAGAATCTGGATGTGCATAGAGAGAGTTCATACACTGTCTGCCACTGATTGGACAGTATGAGAGAATATTAGTATAAGAGACGCCTCCAGCTCTTCCTCTCTGACCAAAACCACATTACAATGGTCAGATACTGGGACTAATATCTCGACAACCGTGGGGGCTAGAAAGAAAATTCAAAGTGACTGTCGCTTCTGCGCATGCTGTCTCCTCTATCCGTGCTGGTAGGATTAGGAGACACTGAGTTTTTCGGCATCCTGCAGTCTGAACTAGGTTCTATGGCTGTCTGACCTGATATCTGCCACTCCCCTCACTGATTCTGTCTTGCAAGAGTTAACACTGTGGATCTGTAATTGCTTGCTCCTTCTACCTGTGGCAGGGCCTAGGTTCCCTATAAGTGTCCAGTTTAGCTTTGACTCCTTGCTGGTCAAACTGCTATCTTGCTGTGTTCACTAGCTTCTCTGGCATATTCTAGTTTCTGGTTTCTGATCTCTTGTCTGTGTCCCGACTTCTCTATTTGGATTGTGTTTTGGTTATTTATATTCCCAGCTGCTGCCGACTCGGATTGTTTACCTTGCCTTATTGTGTTTGTTTGTCTGTACAAAATAGTATGCTCTTCTCCACATGTGTGAGGTTGTGACTTCATTTTTGCATTTCTATTTTTTACTCAGTCCCATCTAAAATCAATAATGTTTTGATTTTGCATTTATAGAGATGTATAACGGCTAGTTAACTATGGGAAAAATATTACTTTTTAGTGGCACCATTTAATATTCCATGCAATGTACCTCCCCTTTATTTTTTGGGTATGGTCATGGAAATACCAAATGTTTCATTATGTTTTTGTACAAAAAAATTTCCCCATATTCTCACATCCATAACTTTTTCATATTTGTAGTACAGATCTGTATACGTCATTGTTTTGTGGGACGAGTCTGTCTTTCCATTTATAAAATTTGGGAGCTATATGACCTTTTGATTTTTATTCAAAAGTTTATGAAATACAATAATGGCTAAAAAGAAGCGTTCTGGACATTTGGGTGGTATTTTCCTTTACAACGTTCACCTGATGACATAATCATTTTTATATTTTGATAGATCAGGAATTTTGGGATGCAAGGATACCTACCTTTTTAATGAAGTTTTTGTTTATTTTTTATGTTTTGTAGTAAAAGGAGGCTAATTTAATTTTGACATTATTTTTTTTTACATTTTTTTAATTGTTTTTTTGCTACTATTTGTAGCTTACTAAGGTACTTTAACCTAAGGGGGCCTGATTGCACATACAATAAACTGCAATACTACTGTATTGCAGTATATTGTGTATATACAGCTGATCTATAACTGTGTGCCTGTGTGCACGCCATTACAGATCAGGCCAGGATTGATTAATTAGTTGTCTCTATTAGATTCCTGGCTGCTATTACAACCAATCAGTGACCTACGATGATGTTACAGGGGGCACTGGTCGGCATTCAAAGATTTAAAGGTTCCCCCCAACACAGTTAGGTGGTTAACAGTTAACTTGTTTAAGTGCTTAATGGGTTAACTGTTGCAATCAGTATCTGCATCAACCTGCAGTTGGAGGCAGGTGTTTAATACAGTGTATTTCAGCCCGTGAGGGTGCGGTCACACGTTGCAGTTAAAACTGCATCGCAATCAGCTTTGAGGTGGTTTTAGGTGCAGTTTTGTCAATTTCACAGGTGAAAGACATGAACTGAATGGGTGAATTTGCTTTTGAAGGAGAAACTGCTCCACAAATGCCATTCACCTGTTGATTTGATGTCTTTCCCTTGTTAAAATAAGAAACACCACCTAAAACCAACCCTAAACTAATTGTGATGCAGTTTTAACTGCAACGTGTGAACGCACCCTTATAGAGAGAGCTCAACTTGTGAGCTATCTCCATACAGCCCTTACTGCACCATGATCTACAATAACTTTGTGTTGTGTGAAGTGGTTGATAGCAGTAAATATTCCTTTTCAGCTCATTCATTAGTCTAATTTATATTATGCATTTGCTGAATATATTTTTTTGCTTTAATTCCCTTTCATGGGCAATGTAATATATTCATAGAAGTAAATGTAAAATGAAAAATAAAATCAATAACAATATAAATAAGCATGTGCTTCAAAATAGAAATGTATAAAAAAATAATTAATTTAGAAAATTAGAACTAGTATATCAATTAGTCTAGAGAGCCTATTATTTTTTTGGGCAGAAAATGAAAAGTATTTCTTAACGGAAAATAAGACAAGTACAGAAAGATCATTTCACACTTCTGAAAGCCCTAATCAGTGTGGATGGCAGTTAATTACCAGCTGCGCCAAAAATGAGATGAACAATAAAAAAACAATATCATCCAAAACTTTCAATTTGCAGAATGCATAGACAGAAAAAAAAAACAAAACCAAAACATACAGTGACTTCAATAAACAAGATACAATTATGTTGCTGCAAACTATAGTTTATGGTTGCCACTTTACAGGACACTGTACATCTGCTAGTTAAAGAAAAAATTGCAATAGTCATTATTAGACATAAATGTCTGCAAATGTTTAGCATTTTACATTAACCACTTATGGACTAGGGCAGGGTTGGGCAAATAATTTTCCCACAGGGCCACATGATATGGTTTTAGTGGGCCAGACTAATATACATAATACAATTCTATCCCATACCTAATGCCCTATCTCATTATGTCCCCCTGCATTATACCCCCATTCATAATGTCCCATTTCATTATGCCCCATTTCTCATTATGCCCCCTCTAATTAGGCCCCCATTTATAGTGCCCCCTTTGTTCCCATTCCATCTTCCTCTTTTTTTATGGCAGTGCTGATGTCTCTGGTGGCGGCTTCCTTGTGTTTTGGTCCTGCAGTAGGGTTCCCAACACCGACAATGCAGTGACGTCATTGCGCCAGTGGCACTGGGAGCAGTGTGGTGCATAGTGGCAGAATAACGAGATTATTACTCCCTGCCCTGCTAAGGGGGGCAACTGCAAGCCCCAATCTCCCTGCGGGACCCGTTTGTGGGTGTATACCTGTGATGCCTCAGCATTCGAGTGCAAGGGTGGGAGGCGGGACAGGTAGCTTAAGTGGGCAGGGACAGAGGGCTGTATGATGCCCGCAAGCCATATAATTCCTAGATCTGGACTAGAGTAATTAGTTTCTTCATAACAAGACACAGTTTTGTGGATTTTTACTTTTTGGGTCTGAATTTTTACTTTAATCAAAATTTTAGGCTCAAAAATTTAAAAATTGAACATTAAGGACTGAAGGAGCAAAACCATTTTTGGGGTATCATTTTTGTTTACTGTTTTTTTTCTTTTCTTTTTGCTTTATGTCCCTTAAACGTGAGAATAAACTTTTGGGGAAATTATTTTTTCATATCCTTTTTTTTTTAATTTACATTTATCTTTTCCACTGTAACTGGGGTTGCTGAACAGCAACGGTGACTGTTGAAAAGGGGCACAGATACAGTGACAATTGTCACTGTAATCAGCCAGATAAAAATACATTGACTGTAATTGAGATTCTAATTCATGTCAGTCCACAAAGTTACACCCAGTAGCTGCCGTTCAGTGCTGTGATGTGTTTTATGACATGACTGCTAGGACGCAGAGAGACTTGCTCTCTCAGAACAGTTCTTTGTTTGAGAGCTGTGCATGAGCGCAGAAGATGGCCCAACCTTCACTTGGGCAGCCGCATATAGCACAGGCTTTAGGGTCCTGAACCACCCACCGTAAATATGCAGCAGGCTGTCAGGAATCAGTAGAAAAAGATCAGCTTAGATAATCTTACCAACATACATTGTTTTTAAAGTAAACAGTATTTTAGAAATCCTGTAGATGTAAATTTCTGCTAATTTTCAGTTTTAAAATATGGCTATGCTAAGAGGGTGCAATTTAAAGGTCTTTAAATCCTAATGTAGACAGGACAGTTGTCTAACAGTCAGACAAAGGGTGGTGAGGAGAAAAGGAGTGAAAAGTCTTATCTCCTAGATACGTAAAGAAGAATGATTTATTTTTCAATTGCAATAGAAGATAATTGGAATCAGTAAAACATGTTAATGTTTAAATTCCCATATCCTGTATTATTGAGACGTAACAGATCTTATAGTGGTTGAGGAACAAAAGACAGTTAAAATATACCACTACCCAACAATATATTAACTTTAAAACACAAAAAAACACTAAGCATAATACAGTGTAAAATTGGCCATAGCGTAACAAGACAACATTGGTCCTTGGTGCAAACTTTGGATTAAAGGCCCTATATACCTCAATGCTTAAAGCACCATACTTATATACCAGCCTTCATTGCATTTCATTCATGAAATGTCCAGCAGCCTCTATTATCTATGAAATATCCAGCAACAACCTCCTCTCACAAATGTAATGTCCAGCAGCAGTCTCCCCTCACAAATGTCCGGCAGCCTCTACCTGATAATTAAATGTTCGGCAGCCTCCCTTAATAATATAATGTATAGCAGGTTACCATCCCTAATGAAATGTTCAGCATTCTCCCCTCACTGATGAAGTGTCCAGCAGCATCCCCTCACTATTGTCCTCACAGGGGCCCTAGTAGTAAAAAAAAAAATTCTTACCTTCCATGTTCCAGTGGTCCCTGCTGCGTCCTCTTCATCCTTGGGTCTGTACGCTCTGCTTGCATGCACTGTATGATGCAGCACCGCCTGAAAACATTTTACAGTGCACACAGGATGAAGGCACTAACACTATCCTATATGCAGATTAACAGGAATTATTTTCTGGGGCAAAACTGGGAGAAGAGGGAAATGATTAAAGAGGAATAGTAGGATATGCCCCAGGTGCACTAACGGTCTCATTAGCATGTAGATTGGCAATATGATGTAAATGACATATAGATAACATGGACAAAAATAATAAAGGTATGTTGCATGTGCATTTCTCTTCAACATGCTGCCAGCAGATTATAATGCTTGGGGAATTGGTAGACTCCATTTAAGGATCCATGAATTTATCAAATTCTGAAAGTTAATTATATTCTTATACAGAATAAATAACATAATTTGCTCAACTGTAAAATTTACCCACACCTCTAGTTTCCCAGGATGGGATAAAGAAAACCACATTTCTTTTAGCTACTTTGTAAGGCAGCTCCCTTGACATCAAGCATGACATTCAGGAAGCCTTGTGACATGATGCGGGACTAAAACCAAACCAGTATATCTATTCCAGAAGAAACAGATTCCCGCGTGGTTTTCCTTCTGTCATCCTGGAAAACTGATTTGCATGTTTTATTATTGTCATATGTATTTCAATGGTTAATTCAGTCATACTGCTTGACTTTTCATGTATATTCAATATTTCTTGTTGTCACTTACTTGCAGTGTTTGACAAAGACTGGCTAATAAATAACTTTTTGAACATGATCCTGTGATGTGCCTGATTCCCAACTGTAGACAGCACTGTATAATGTTTCGACTTGGTTGGGTCTCTTCAGTACAGCATAGGAAACTGGTTTGGCTAAGTGAGGGACTTTTGAGTAGGGTCGAGAGAAGGGTCGATAGACTGGCAATTAAGGCTGCCTTGCAGACGTGTAGAGAGTATAGCAATTGACCCGCCACTAGGGGGTTCTCGAAATATCTGGCTAATAGTTTTTCAGGATGGGATAAGGAAGACCAAGCACCTTTTAGCTACCTTGTAAGGAAGCTCCCTTGACATCAAGCATGACATTCAGGAAGCCTTATGACATGATGCGGGACTAAAACCAAACCAGTATATCTATTCCAGAAGAAACTGATTCCCGCATGGTTTTCCTTCTATCAACCTGGAAAACTAATTTGCATGTTTTATTATTGTCATATGTATTTCAGTGCTTAATTCAGTCATACTGCTTGACTTTTCATGTATATTCAATATTTCTTGTTGTCACTTACTTGCAGTGTTTGACAAAGACCGACTAATAAATAACTTTTTGAACATTATCCTGTGATGTGCCTGATTCCCAACTGTAGACAACACTGTATAATGTTTCGACTTGGTTTGGTCTCTTCAGTACAGCACAGGGAACTGGTTTGGCTGAGTGAGGGGCTTTTGGGTAGGGTCGAGAGACTGCCAATTAAGGCTGCCATGTAGGTGTGTAGAGAATATAGCAATTGACCCTCCACTAGGGGGTTCTACGAAATATCTGGCAAATCGTTTTTTCAGGATGGGATAAGGAAGACCAGGCATCTTTTAGCTACCTTGAAAGGAAGCTCCCTTGACATCAAGCATGACCTTTAGGAAGCTAGCTATTAAATAGTGGCATAGGGAAATATTCTCATAATAACAACGATGTCTGCATTTTTAAAAAATATTTAGCAAAATAAACATAGAGAGTTAGGTTTCACTGTGTTGGTGGTATTTGGGAGTTTTAGAGATTATTGTCTCCAGTGGATTAGGGTACTGTAGCCATGCCTAGATTATGCTTGTGGAACTCTTAGAAAACCTCTGGTAATTGGGTTACATGATAATAAAGCACATAGGAATAATTGCCTTATGTCCAAATGGTCATCAGGCACCTGTCTGTGTGACTTTTAGAGGTGAGAAATGTACACTCTACTTATATCACTAGCTTGAAGCAGGTGGGTTTATTGACATTGACAAAGGACATCTTGTAGGCTAAATTTATCTTGAGATCTTGAATGTTAATGACTGAGAAGGAAGCTAACAGCTCTCTCATATTGCAGGAGAACCAGATCTCTTGTTTTGTTTGTTGTTGAGGGTGTAGGGGTGGCGTGGGTGTAGTAAAACAATAAACATCTTATCATTACCACTCTTTGTTCTCCAGTTTTCCAACAGCAATGGCCGTTACTGCCGACCTTTGTATACAGCGTGCATGCTGCTACAACAGGAGATTCAGGCTGCATGGACAAGAACATTTTTGCCTCTGCATCATTGTAAACAATCAGGCCATTGATGAAGAATGGGAGAGTGGAGAGAGAAGTAAATACAAGATGTTTATTATTTTAATAAACCCCCCAGCCATGTAAACTATTTTTTAATCCCTGACAACCCCTTTTAGTTAATGAAAGATTTCTGCCCCAAGTGCCCTATCATCGAATTGTAGGTTCAGAAATTGCATTCATAATTCTCTTTTTATACTACAGTATATACTTGAGTATAAGCGAGTATAGCTGAGGTACCTAATTTTAACACAAAAAACTGTGAAAACCTATTGACTAAAGTATAAACCGAGGGTGGGAAATGCATTGGTCACAGTCTGCACAGTATATAGCCTGCCAGCCCCTGTAGTATATAGCCAGCCTGCCCCCCCCCAGTATATAGCCTACCTGCCCCCCAAGTATGTGGCCTGCCTGCCCCCCAGTATATAGCCTGCCAGCCCCTCCAGTATATAGCCTACCTGCCCCCCCAGTATAAAGCCCGCCAGCCCTTCCAGTATATAGCCTGCCAGCCCCCCAGTATATAGCCTGCCAGCCCCTCTAGTATAAATCCTACCAGCCCCTCTAGTATATAGCCTGCCAGCCCCTCTAGTATAAAGCCTGCCAGTCCCTCTAGTATATAGCCTGCCAGTCCCTCTACTATATAGCCTGCCAGTCCCTCTAGTATATAGCCTGACAGCACCCCTAGTATATAGCCTGCTGGCCCCTCTAGTATATAGCCTGCCAGCCCCTCTAGTATAAAGCCTGCCAGTCCCTCTAGTATATAGCCTGCCAGTCCCTCTACTATATAGCCTGCTGGCCCCTCTAGTATATAGCCTGCCAGCCCCCCCCCTGTAGTAAAAAAAATAAAAATTAACACTGTACTCACCTTTTCGACGCTTGTTCTTGCTTCAGATCCTCTTCGGGTCCTTCAGTCTTCTTCGGCTCCTCTTCAGGTTCCTCCGGCTGCACTTCAGGTCTTCGCACTCGGCCGGCACATGCAATTATGTCAGCCACTTGCCAATGTCATTGTTTGTAAGCTGCCGGCATAGCGAGCGGACCCAAAGAGGAGTGGAATGACCCGAAGAGGAGCCGAAGAGGAGCAAAGGACCCCAAGAGGCACCGGAGCATTGGAAGCACGAGGAGGTATAAGCCGAGTTAGGGTTTTTCAGCACACATTTTGGGCTGAAAAACTTGGCTTATAATCGCATATATACTGTACATAGTATATTTAGCGAAACCCTTAATGTGCATTACAGTGAATGGACTGTACAATTAAGGCTATATAGTCATCTAAAACCTATGCTCAGATTTGGTTTTAGTCTAGGTCTAGAGTCTAGCACTATCAATAATGACTTGTAATGTGTCTTGTGGTTATAAAAGTTGTGTATGGCTATAACTCATTTTTTTTTATTCAAATTGTTTTTCAATCAGAATAGAATCTGTCATTTGATGACTAACAATAGCATCCAATGGATCCAGTGGGTTTGTTTGCATTTCTGGTTTGGTGTCATTATTTTACCAGAGTACAGCATGCTTCCATGTTTTTGACTGAATCTGTGAAGGGGTTCCAAGCATAATCTGAAATGCAGATGTGAACCTTACAAAATAATCATTAAAAAGGCTGAAGCCCCACTACTATCAGTCACTAAAGCTTAATTTATATCATATTATAATTAATATTTTATACATTAAAATAAGTCAGTGTTCATAACTGTTAAAATTAAAACAAGTAAAAATTCCATCCATTCAGTAATGCAATAGTATTAAAATGTAAAGAACAGTATGCATAAGTTTTTTTTAAAAAATCCGGTAACGTTTATTGAAAATCGGTAATAAATGACAACATGCATCTGTGCATTCATTATTTGTTGGTATTACAGCTTTTTGTACAAGAATATTACACAGGCAAAACAGGAACAAAACACCAACAGCATCCAATATACCCTGTGAATTAGTTGCGATCTCCTCTGGGCTACACTTAGGGATAACATACCAGGGGATGCTACCACTTCTTCACATTTCTCATCCAAAAGCGGCCCAACTTGTCCATCCATTTCCCGCGAACAGCTGCCGTCTGACCCCCAATATTTTGTCCAGCACCTCCCCATGCAGTATAGATATCATACCCCTCATCCATGTGGCCTGGAGTACGCCCGATATCACCTCCAGAGATGTCCAAACTGTGTCTGCAAGGCATTTCTAATTTGTAAGTATTGGAAAAACACAGAATGTGGGAATGCATAAGTATTTTTAATGTCTAGTTTGTTGTTGCACAATTTGGTGAGATGCCACCATTCTGTTCCATGGAAACTGCTTCAATCAGTACTGTGAATTCAATACTACATTGCTCAAAATCACTAGTACCAGTGTAGTGCTATACTCTTATTTGATTTGTATCAGCAAGTTTGTAGCTAATAATGTTGACTGAGTGTGCCCGATGTCTGTAATTTTAACTGTTTGTGAACACCATCTTTCTTTTTTAATGTATAAAATACAAGTTAAGTTTTAGTAAAGTTTAAGTTGCTAGAGGGCTGCTCATACTAGCAGAGCTACAAGAGTAGCATTGTATTCAACACTTTTAATTCCCTTTCCAAACCACTTTAAAGGTGTTGGACACTTTCTTTGTGAAAGTTGAAAACTATTGCCATTATATCAAATAAGGTCCACAAATTTCCCTGGGCCATAAATATTAATTTTACACTTACTAGGCTAGATTGTGACTCTCACTTAAATATAACTGCTAGCACTTAAACTGGATTCAACCTATTAAATGTCATCTATGTGATGACATGCTTTATGTCATCTCTGTGATGAGTGCTTTGCACGTTCATGAGCAGTCACTTGATTCCCCAGTAGATGGTTACTTCTCCTTTTCTGCAGCCCAGGCAAAGTGAGCTGCTCTCTTCACCAGTCGTTGTGTAGAGCGAAGGACATGTCAATAGGGGTGGGACAGCTCTCCCTGGCTCTAATCAGCCAGTTGTTAAAACCATACATTAAAGACTTGGCACTCCCTAAAGGGGTATTCCCACAGAGACAAAATTCTAAAATATACTCAGCATAGCAAAATAACACATTCTCTAACAAAATTACAGCAATTCAGATATAAACCCCAGGACTCAAAGGGACAAGTTGTAATTATAATTTGGTTGTCCTTGGATAAAACCATAAACTCTTGACTATGGCTGGGCAGATTCCTGTGGCATGAATAACTTTTCCTAATGGTACACTTCTGGCCACCAAGGATGTGGAATCTCTGTACACTAAGATTACCCACAAAGATGGAATAGCATCATGTTGGGCACACATGGATGCGCTCAGCGATCTCCGTCAGCTCCATAGAGATTTATGGAGCAGAATGGTCATGCACGGCCGTCTGCTTCATTAGTCTGACGGAGTGACGATGGGTCCCCTCGTTCTTGCGATCAGTGGGGGCCTCAGCACTAAGACCCCCACTGATCAGCAAGCTAGCTAACTTTAGTTCGTGGGAAAACCCCTTTACTCTATTCAAATAATGAGATACACTTTCTGGATACCACAATACAAATTAAAGACAGCCACATAACCACAAAACTATACCTTAAACCAACAGACAGAACAGCCTATCTGATAAATAACTCCAGGCATACCAAAAAATCCATCATAAATAGGCAGGATATACGCTACAACCAGATCTGCTTAGACAACACTAACATGGAAAAACACCTCCTGTAGCTCAGGTCTGAATTTCTCTTGTTGGGCTACTGACCAAAAGTGACTGACAACCAAATAAGTAAAGCAGCAGGCATCAACATTTACTCACATATAAGGAGACACAACAGGAGGCCAAAGTACCCCTATTAGTCATTTACAGCCCAGAACTTGAGATCCTACGTAATATTACCAAGGAACTCCATCCGATTCTGCATAAAGATACAAGACTAAAAGAAATATTCCCAGTCCCTCCTCTCCTGTCCTTCCACCATCCAACAAACCCGAAACAACTTGCTGTCCGGAGTCTCATGAGACTCCTGTCAGAAAATGGTACCTCACTGTGCCTGCAAAATGGGTGTAAAAAATGCTAGCACACTCACACGGGTGACCATGTACCTATACCTTAATCACAGCAGGCACATAAGATCAGGGGGACATTTTCCTGCAGATCTTCTAACTTGCTATACCTTACTATGTGTGAACAGTGTGCAACCACAGGCCTTTATGTTGGGGAAACATGCCAAAGACTCCATCAGCGCATGAACTCGCACCGATCTGATACTAAAAATAAAAGAAAAGATCTCCCAGTAGCTGTACTTTTCTCCAGAGAGGACCACACTATGGAAGATTTGCAGATTATTATTTTAATGGGACATTTCAAGACACAGAGTGAAAGGAAAGAATGGGAGTACAAATTAATGCAGGGATTCAACACCTTCCAAAGTGGTCTTAACATTCATTTCAGCTTCATGATCTCCTATCTCTGACCTGGAGGCCACAAGCAGATAAGAGCTACGGCTTCTCTTGTCTCACCTCACAGGTTTTTAGTCTGTTTATTACCATCCTGGAGTAAATAAGATGTCCCTGTTTTTTTAATACTCTTTGATGATCACTGCCCAGTGTGTATAAAATGATGTGAATTTTCTATTTCATGCATAACATCATGTCTGACAAATAGAACTAGTATTCTCAAAAGCTTATCATCAAATATACTCAGTTATCCTTAAAAGGGTATTGCCAAATTTCTTCACTTTTCTTCAGCTCTCCATGCCTAACAAAGTACAAATCTACACTACTGCAATGTGCTCATAAAGCAGTTTACAACCACATATGAGATATTGGGATTTGGGTAGCAAACTTCGTGTTGCAATTTGGCATTTATTCTTTGTGATTGTGTAAATTTTAAGGAAAAATACATTAATTTGGTAAAAAAAAAAAAAATTTAATTTTAGAATTGCACCTCCATTTGGTTTTAACTGCTGTGAAGCTCAACATAAATTGTTTGGAAATATTGGAAGGATTACTAAAAGACTACATACTGCATATTGCAGAAAAGACTTACCGGTGTCATCCCGACGATTGGCACCTGGCAAAGCTGGCGGAGGCTTCAAAAAGATAGTGGTCGCCATCTTGCAGGATATCGTTGCTCCCCGTGATGTCATCGAGGAGCGGCAATCCATTGCTATGACAGCTTTGGGTCTTCCGAAGACCCGAGGCTGTCTCGTTTTAACCCATTCATTCCAATGTGCTAATTGCACATTGTAATAAATGAGGAAGAAAATCCCCATATACTGCCATACTATAGTTTGGCAGTATATGGTAGGATCAATCAGACAACCTAGGGTTAAACTACCCTAGGGAGTCTGAAAAAAATTATAATAAAAAAACATTAAAATTCTAATCACTCACCTTTTCCTAGAAGGCATATAAATAAACAGTAAAAATCATAAACACATTAGGTATTTTTGAATCCGAAACTACCAGATATAATATAATAATGTTTTTTCACTGCGTTTAACCCTGTAACGGAAAAAGTCGAGAATGGCACTTTTTTGCCATTTTGAAAAAAATAAAAAGTTCAATAAAAAGTGATCAAACGGTCATAGAGTTCTAAAAATGGTAACATTGAAAACATCATCAAAAGTTGCAAAAAATTACACAAATGACAAAGTGCGTTTACCTCTTAAACCCCTTGTGAAAATAACTATTTTGGGGCAAATGCAAAGAATGCAAAAAAAAAAAAAATTCACTTACAGAAGTCAAAGTGAATTAAGTTTCATGAAACACCTGCAGTGTTAAAGTGCTCATTGTACCCTTTGATAGATTCTTTGAAGGGTTTTAATCCAAAAATGTTTTGGTATCTTAGTAACTTTTGAAATGTGGCAGGGAACCTGAAACAATTTCATCAAAATCTGTTCTTCAAAATTTTAATGGGCTCCGTCTGAGCCCAGCCATGCTCCCATATAGCTTGTTACATCCACATATGGATGATAATGTGCTTTGAGCGGGTTTCTAATAAAAAGAACTTTAGACACTCCCATATAAATAATTTGCTGCCTAAATAATTTAATGTAGAATTTCCTAGAAAATAAAATAACATATAAAATACACCAACATTCCAACATAAAATAGACATATGATTAATGTTAGTTAATAACTAATTTGGATGGTAGGGCTATTGGATCTGTCTGAAAAGCATAATATTAAAAGTTCATTTAAGTGCTTAAATCAAGTTTAATTTATTTGGTTCTGATGGGAAACATTATGTTCACTGACAAACTGGTGAAAGATTGAACCCAAAGTGTGTGCAGAAATCAGTGAAAGGTGGTAGAGGAAGTGGTTTGGGGAATGTTTTCGGCAGCAGGAGTTTTACCTCTCATAAAGCTACATGGCAAATTGAATCAGAGTGTGTATCAGAACCTGCTTCAACAACACTTGAATTTATCACTCAGTCATTACTTTCCATGCATGAGAATTCCCCCTGTCACACAGCAAAATGGATAGAGCAGTTCCTTGAATCAAAAACATTGAAACAATAAAATGGCCAACCTAAAGTCCTGATGAAACCCAATAGAAAACCTCTGGAAATTCCTTGGTGACAAAGTCATGGCCAAGAAACCCAAAACAGTGGAAGAAAGGTGGAAAACAAATCTCATCAGAGCCATGTGAGCGAATAGTGATGTCCTGTGGTCAGGGGTGTACCTAGCCTGTCTGCTGCCTGAGGCGAGCCATAAAAAGACGCCCCCCCCCCCGCCCATATAAGTAATATATCAGGGAGCATCAGGACCATCATATTGGTTTGGTGTAAAAATAAATTAATGCAAAATGCATGCAGCGTGCCACCATATAGTATAAAATGCATACAGCGTATCGCCACATAGTATAAAATGGATACAGCGTACCACCATGTAGTATAAAATGCATACAGCGTACCACCATGCGGTATAAAATGGAAACAGCGTACCACCATGCGGTATAAAATGCATACAGCATACCACCATGTAGTATAAAATGGATACAGCATACCACCATGCAGTATAAAATGCATACAGTGTACCACCATGCGGTATAAAATGGATACAGCGTACCACCATGTAGTATAAAATGCATACAGCGTACCACCATGTAGTATAAAATGGATACAGCGTACCACCATGTAGTATAAAATGCATACAGCATATCGCCATTAAATATAAAATGCATACAGTGTACCACCATGCGGTATAAAATGGATACAGCGTACCACCATGTAGTATAAAATGCATACAGCGTACCACCATGTAGTATAAAATGGATACAGCGTACCACCATGTAGTATAAAATGCATACAGCATATCGCCATTAAATATAAAATGCATACAGCGTACCACCATGCAGTATAAAATGCATACAGTGTACCACCATGCGGTATAAAATGGATACAGCGTACCACCATGTAGTATAAAATGCATACAGCGTACCACCATGTAGTATAAAATGCATACAGCGTACCACCATGTAGTATAAAATGGATACAGCGTACCACCATGTAGTATAAAATGCATACAGCATATCGCCATTAAATATAAAATGCATACAGCGTACCACCATGTAGTATAAAATAGATACAGCGTACCACCAAGTAGTATACAATGCATACAGAGTACTGCCATGTAATACAAAATAGAAGCCCTGATAAATATCACAAATGCTGCATATACAAACAGTAGATACAGCATACACACACACACACATATATAAACATTTACACATACATACACACACACATATATATAAACATTTACACATATATATAAACATTTACACATATACACACACATATAAACATATACACACACATAAACATATACACAGATACACACAGATACACACATATACACAGATACACACATATACACAGATACACACATATACACAGATACATATACACAGAGATACACACATATACACACATAGATACATATACACAGAGATACACACATATACACACATATGTACATATATATACACAGATACACACATATACACACACACATATACACAGATACACACATATACACACACACATATACACAGATACACACATATACACAGATACACACATATGTACATATATACAAACATATATACATATATATACACACACAGAAATACCTCTCTGTTGTGTTCGGCGCTTTGTCCTGCACCGGCGGTGGCGCGGTGGGGAAGCCGGGAGTGGGAAGACTCGATAGCCGGGCCGGTGAGGCGGGGGTAGAGAGCCCGGAACTTGAGCGGGGGCGGTCGGAGCAGGGAGCCGAGAGCCTGGAGCGCAGCGGGGTTGACACAGGAGTGAAGGGGAAGCCGGGAGCGGAGGTATGCCAGGAGTGGAGGCAGGGCCGCACCTGCCATGAGGCGAGTTGAGCATCTCGCCTCAGGCGGCGCGCCTCCTGCTCAACGAGGGGGCGGCATCGTGCTCCCACCGGCCTGCACTGAGCTTCCGAACACCAGACGTGACCACATTGCAGCCCTCCGTCCGGCACCTTGCTCCCCGACGCTGCCGGCACCTTGCGCCAACCCCCAGCCGCCGCCGGCACTGAGCTTCCGGCCGGCATGCGGGAGTTTGATGCAGGCCAGCGCCACTTTCCAGCCGGGCACCGTGCTCCTGGCTGCCGGCCGACAATGTTCTCTCGCCCCTCCACTCAGGGCCGATTCTAGCATTTTTGCTGCCTGAGGCGAATATTAAAATGCTGCCCCCCCCCCCCCCGCTCCCTGTTAAGTAAATCCTTAAACTTTATTAACAAGTAACATCCCTACAGACAGCTCCCTGACACTGTGACTGACTACAGGATCTAAGAGGCATTAGTGACATCTAGTACCTTATAGATGACAATCTCTTCCATCAGGAGGACTTTATTCCGGGTTCTCCAATCCATGACGTATCACTGCTGAATTCATGGCCGGATATCTTCAGCTCCGTGCAGCATCTCCACCCGGCGTCCCTAAAAATACCACAGTCACTTACAGTATAAAGTCTCCTGGATAACAACACTGTGCTCCTAAATAATATATACTCCTCACAACACAACTGTCCGCATGCTACCCCACATATAAAACATCCCTTCATTATAAAGGGATAAAATCTTGCCCCACATATACAGCCCCCTACCAGCTTAGTAATATACTGTATCCCATATACAGCCCCAGCTTAGTAATATACTGTATCCCATATACATCCCCCCAGCTTAGTAATATACTGTATCCCATATACATCCCCCCAGCTTAGTAATATACTGTATCCCATATACCTCCCCCCAGCTTAGTAATATACTGTATCCCATATACATCCCCCCAGCTTAGTAATATACTGTACCTGATATACATCCCCCAGCTTAGTAATATACTGTATCCCATATACAGCCCCAGCTTAGTAATATACTGTATCCCATATACATCCCCCCAGCTTAGTAATATACTGTATCCCATATGCATCCCCCCAGCTTAGTAATATACTGTATCCTATATACATCCCCCCAGCTTAGTCATATACTGTATTCCATATACAGCCCCCCCCAGCTTAGTAATATACTGTATCCCATATACATCCTCCCAGCTTAGTAATATACTGTATCCCATATACAGCCCCCCCCCCAGCTTAGTAATATACTGTATCCCATATACATCCCCCCAGCTTAGTAATATACTGTACCTGATATACATCCCCCAGCTTAGTAATATACTGTATCCCATATACAGCCCCAGCTTAGTAATATACTGTATCCCATATACATCCCCCCAGCTTAGTAATATACTGTATCCCATATACATCCCCCCAGCTTAGTAATATACTGTATCCTATATACATCCCCCCAGCTTAGTCATATACTGTATTCCATATACAGCCCCCCCCAGCTTAGTAATATACTGTATCCCATATACATCCTCCCAGCTTAGTAATATACTGTATCCCATATACATCCCCCCAGCTTAGTGATATACTGTATCCCATATACAGCCCCTGCAGCTTAGTAATATACTGTACCTGATATACAGCCCCCCCAGCTTAGTGATATAGTGATATATAATATATACAGCACCCCCCAGTATAAAATGATTCTGGCCCCATATAATATATACTGAATCCCCCCCCCAGTATAAACTAATTATAGCCCCAAATAATATCTATAGCATCCCCCCCCCCAGTATAAAATAATTATAGCCCCAAATAATATCTATAGCATCCCCCCAGTATAAAATAAGTATAGCCCCAAATCCCCAAATAAAATATACAGAACCTCCCCCCTGCCCCTAGTATAAAATAATTCTGGCCCCATATAATATCTATAGCATCCCCCCAGTATAAAACAATCATAGCCTCAAATAATATAAATATATATTGCACCCCCCCCCCCAGTATAAAATAATTATAGCCCCAAATAAAATACATAGCATTCCATCATCCCCCCCCCCCCCAGTATAAAATAATTCTGGCCCCATATGATATATATATAGCGCCCCCCCACTATTAATTATTAGCCACATTTAATTAATTAAATACATGAAAAATAATAAAAATCATACTCACCTGCAGGCAGCTGCTCCCTCGGCGCGCGGGTCCCGTCCTGACGCGGCGCTTCCGGCAGCCGCGGCTCCGCACAGTGACACAGGCGCGTGACGTCATGACGCCTGTGTCACTGCTTAGAACGGAGCGACGCAGCTGCCGGAAAGGCGCTGCGTCGCTCCGCATATAAATCGCGCCTGTGTCTTAAAGAGACAGGCGCGATTTATTTAGCTAGTGGGCGATTCGGGCGTTAATGGACGCCCGAATCGCCCACTTTAGAGCGGCGAATTTCGCCGCCCTTTACAGGGACCCGCATTCTGCCGCCTGAAGCGAGATTTTCATCTCGCCTCATGGCAGATGCGCCCCTGGTTGTAATCTTCAGAAAATTTAGTTATAGTCTGTCTATGTGCTACAGTCATTACTGTTCTCTACTTATAATCATCATGTTTTTTCAAAAAAAGATTTTATACTTTGGTTATTTTGTCAAACACTGTTCTAGTGCCATGGTGTACCCCTTACAAAAATTCTTAAAATGTTGCTCAATGGAGAATGCATTATTTCTGAAAAAATCTAGTAATATTGTTATCTTTTTTCGATCTCTAGTGTGTTTATATGTATATATATATTCTGGTAACACCCACCAGAACCCCTCAAACTCATTAGCAAAATTTTAAAGGTTTATTTTAGATGGAAGGAAGCTATGGATAACAAATATAAGAAGATTACCACAGTCAAAGTGCCTGGATCTATGAGTAGATTACACAGGTATATTCATGCTTGATTTTGATGGTAGATTTTCTTTAAATCCAGTTCTGTATTTATATAAGATTTAGTAAACTACAGATATGTATTTCTTTTAATGTTATGACAGTTAGAACTGAAGTGCAAAAAGAGGATATACTACAATGACTTATACTTAGAAGCCATATACAAACCCTTTTCACCTGGAAAGTACAAACATCCCCTTATATTCTGCATGTTTATATAGTATTCCATCTGGAGGTGCATCATGGTTCAGAGCTCAGATAATGGCACAGAGAATAGTCAGATGTTTGGTATAAGATATCTATGGAGATCGTGTTGTGTTAAAGTCAGAACAGATAACTTATAATATTTAAAGAGGAGATTTTAGGATAAAGAAACACAACTAATAATATTATTCTGCAGTTATTTGCACATCAGTCTAGCTTTATTGCTCAACAAGCGCATCACCTAGCTTTCTACTTTCAAGTATGCGGAGTGCCCTTGTACTGTTATTAGCCTCATGTCAGTGAAATGTCTACAATTTATGTAATATATGAACAATATTTAGCTTGCTATGTGTTTATTTCAGATATCATTATTGTGGAATAGTGTTTTTAATGGGAGCAATACTAGTAATCGTTCCTATAACTGTTGTTTCTGCTCTGTTCCTTCATGCCAAAAATGATTGTAAAGCAAAAAATCTAGCTTATGTCAGGCTGTGTAGTAGGAATTTTTCAGGGGTGGAGTACTTTACCTCTTTCACACCATCTACTGACATAAGACGTCAGCAGGTCCTGAGTCTGCAGTTTCTTCTGCTCCTGCATTAAATATGGGAGCAGGACCAAGTCTCCAGTTGTCAGTGACAGCCAGGGACTCTAGTTAAAAGGTAGAAGTCGTTTATTACCACATCTGCCTTTTTTCACTGGATAGCACTGAAGTAGTGTATTGCAGTGAATAGTGGAACCTGAACTGCCACTGGCTCTATAGACCCGGCTGTTGCGTCATAGCTGGAGGGGTTAATCAAAGCTGCTGGGTCTGATCAGACCAAGTACAGCTATGATCAAACATCAGTCCCCACAGAGGGTCATTTAACCCTCTTACTGGGAAGCTTATAGAAATAATTACAGGGGAAAACTAGCAAGTGATTTATGAAATCATCGGGGACTTATAAAGTTAAAACACACACAAAAATATTAACAAATATTTAGCAGCACACATTAATATTTTCCAATACATAAAAAAAAATCCCCATCTACACTATGAAAAACATTGCAATAGTTGCCCAGTTGATGACGGACATAAAAAAGGAATTAATATACAATGTTCATTTTGAGTTGATTTAATATTGATAAATATATACACTTTACATTACAAAAGAAATTTAGTTCCACGTTTTGTAAATTTAACACTCTAAAAAAATTTTAAATGAAAAAAAAACCCAAAACATTAGTTAAGTTTTAACTAGCCCTATCTGTCATAAAGAAAAGCCTGCAAAAAATGTTAAGGTAGAATGGAAAGAATAATAGTTATGTCCTTTAACCCTTTCCCCACGCTCACCGTAATAGTGCGGATCACTTCAGGTGTGGTTACATGGATATTGCAGCAAACATTTACCGGTAACACCCGCGATCGTGTTATTCCGACCATCGCCACTGGCAAAGCTGCCGGCGGCTTCAAAAAGGCGAAGATCGTGAAAAAAGGTGAAGAACGTCGCTCCCTCTAACGTCAACGGAGGCAGCTATCGATTTCCATGACAGCCTCGGGTCTTCCCACTGTCTTGTTTTTACCCATTCATTACAAAGTGCGATTTGCACATTGTAATGAATGAGGAGGAAAATCCCCATATACTGCCATACTGTAATATCAGACAACCTAGGGTTACAGTACCCTAGAGGGTCTTAAAAATAGTAAAATTTAAATTTAAAAAAAGTATAAAAAAATTATATAAAAAAAACCCCTAAAAATTCAAATCACCCCCCTTTCCCTAGAACTGATATAAATATAAATAAACAGTAAAAATTGTAAACACATTAGATATCGCTGTGTCTGAAAATGCCTGATCTATCAGAAAATATTAGCGTTTTTTCACTGCATTTAACCCCACATGGAAAATAGTGTCCAAAATTGAAAATGGCACTTTTTTCCATTTTGAAAAATATAAAAAATTCAATAAAAAGTGATCAAAAGTACGTACAAATAAATCAATCCAAGCACTCCTTTTGGTTTTATTGGATGCCAGAAAGTTATATTTATTTACACAAAAGTGATCAGTTGGTAACGTTTCGGCCTGTCACGGGCCTTTGTCAAACGCTATAAGACATAAAAATTTATACATATAAACATGTAAGACTAGAATAATATATAGTGATATCTAGTATACAGAGAAGTTACATAATAGGCAACAATTGTAAATATTGCGAACTAGGGTATATTATGTCAGAAAAAAGGGAGAAAATGGACATAAGATACAAAGTCACATTACTACATAATGGGGCAATGGGGCAGATTTATCAAGTGTCCGAAAGTCATAATATTTCTAGTTGCCCATGGCAACCAATCAAAGCTCCCCTTTAAAATATTCATGAACACTGATAAAATGAAAGCTGAGCTGTGATTGGTTGCTATGGGCAACTAGAAATATTCTGACTTTCAGACACTTGATAAATCTGAGGCAATTTCTGAAGTATGGCTGTGTAATCAGAGCCTTGATGCGTTGGATAGAGAACAACAGCGAGTAACGCATTAGAATGCCTGTAATGTAAAAGGAAAATAGTTACCGATCACAGTGAAGGTACAGGACGAGGCTGGCTGATATGGCAGGCGTCTGGTGTGGATACTGTGGGGGTCATTTACTAAGGGCCCGATTCGCGTTTTCCCGACGTGTTACCCGAATATTTCCGATTTGCACCGATTTCCCCTAAATTGCCCCGGGATTTTGGCACAACCGATCGGATTGTGGCGCATCGGTGCTGGCATGCACGCGACGGAAATGGGGGGGGCGTGGCCAAAGGAAAACCCAACGGATTCGGAAAACCCGCCGCATTTAAAACAAAAAATCTGTCACGGAGCTTGCACTTACCTTCACTCAGCCCGAGCCGGTGAACTCCAGCGCATTCCGATGCTTTTCAGCGCAGCAGCGGAGGAGGAACTACCTTAAAAAATCCCGGCCGGACCCGAATCCAGCGCAGAGAACGCGCCGCTGGATCGCGAATGGACCGGGTAAGTAAATCTGCCCCTGTGTGTCTGCTGGAAAGCGTGCTACTTGTTATGGCAGTGTCGGCGTTTAAATGTACTGTGGACCGCCTCCGGACCATCCCACAGTGTGACGAGTACGTCACGTGGGATGTCGATAATAATGGACAAACAGGACTATGTGGATGAATGCCTACGCCAATTAAGCGAAGACCTAATCTATTGTAAACTACCCAATGACCCCACCTCCCACATTAGGTCCTTAATTCAAAACACACTAGAAAGATATCTAGAACTATGCGCCATCTCTACATCCACCTCCCGTTTCTTGACCAACCCCCATCCGGTCACACCAGTCTTCTACATTGTACCCAAGATACACAAACGTCTCAACAAACCACCCGGTAGACCCATTGTAGCCTCCTTATCTCCATTGTCTATATTTCTAGAAAAAGTACTCACACCCCTTATCCGTAATACCCGATCCTTTCTTCTAGCTACCTCGACGTTCCTTTAACTTATCCACTCACTTGGCCATATCCCTTCCACAGCTAGACTGGTCACATGGGACGTAACCAACCTCTATACATCAATCCAACATACCAAGGGTATTCAGGCCATCAGAGAATTACTCAGAACATTCATTTGAAACTTCGAAAATTTCCTTCTACACCGACCTACTCACGCTGGTCTTGGAGCAAAACTACTTTATGTTCCAAGACCAATTCTATCTACAACTTCAAGGGACGGCCGTGGGCTCGAACGTAGCACCACCATATGCCAATTGTTTCATGGATAACTACGAGAAACGCTATCTCTATGACCATCCCCTTTTTACACAGCATGCCATTACATACAGAAGATACATTAATGATATCTTCTGTATGTGGGATGGCCCGTCTGAGACACTACTAGAGTTCCACCAGCATATGAACTCCATACACCCTGAGCTACAATTTACCTTACATCACGATTCTAAAACCATTAGCTTCCTAGATACCACTGTCACCATCGACAACTCAGGACTCCTCTCCACAGATGTCTATCGTACATTTCACCAGCTATCATTCTCCTGCTACTATCCATGCTATACCACAATCTCAATTTACCCGTGTTAGGCGTTTGGCCAGTGATACCAACACACAAACTGCCCGCATTGATGAAATGGCAGATAGATTTAGGGAACGAGGATACCCTGAACATATTATCAAAGACAGCATGACAGTTCGCAACACCATGAACAAACCCACCTCCTCCCACCCCAGAGTACTGTTTGTACACACGTACCATCCAGCTTCGAATAAGATACTCCATATCCTCAGACGACACTGATCGATCTTAACTAGAGCCCTTCCAGAAATCCCAGAGTTCCAACAACCTCTCCTACCATGCCGCAAACGCCCCAAGAATCTCTGAGACTCCCTGATTAGAGCCGACATTGGCTCTAACTTACGCACCCCACGTCAACAATTTCTTCGCACACCCAAGAAAGGTACGTTCCCATGTCTCTCATGCTCAGTGTACCAACGTACTTAAAGGAAGTACAATTTTCCATCCCCATAGCGGTCAGTCGTACCCTATCAAGGGTTACTTTACCTGTGACACAAAATTCGTCGTATACCTGCTTAAGTGTCCGTGCGGTCTAATCTACGTGGGTGAAACCACCCAGAGAGTCGGTGACCGCATAGGCCAACACAAATCCACTATCAGGACTAACAATCTACTACTGCCAGTACCAGCTCACTTCCATTCAAGACGTCACAATGTGTCCCAGTTACGGTTCCAGGTACTGGATTCACACTCTACATAGCTTAGAACCACGAGGAATGAATCGAGATTATGAAATTTGCAGTTTTATTTGATTGAAAGTATACCTTGTTGTCTTGTGATTTTAACATATATCTTATTCTACTTCTTTCCCTAGAGATCCTAGAAACAACACATCTCATCTGTGGTAAGATCACCCACACATAATCCCCCTTAACTCATGCTCCCTGTGGTACCCCTTTCCCCCTTCCCCCATTAACATATACTTCCCTTACACCTCTAGCTGTTCACCCCGCATCTACCATTTAGGTCCCACATACACATCTCATTCTCAACACTTGTCACTCAGATACTACATACACACTGCATTTATCACTCCCTCAGCATTTACTACACCTATATACTATTTACATTTCTTACATGACATTATTATTCAACCCCTTCAAGCTCATCTACACTGGTGGCCAGACGCTGTTCATTATGCATTCAGCCGAGACGCGTCACCATGACAACGTCTCCACACACTGCAGCGCAGACTAACTTCTCACAGCATCCCAGTTCCAGACCGCCCACGGGGCGGATCTCCTAAATAGCCTGCCAATCATCTCCTCTCCTGACACATATGTCAGATACATCCACACTAGAGATGAGCGAACATACTCGTCCGAGCTTGATGCTCGATCGAGCATTAGCGTACTCGTAACTGCTCGTTGCTCGGACGAGTATTTCGCCCGCTCTAGAAAATGGCAGCTCCCGCCGTTTTGCTTTTTGGCGGCCAGAAACAGAGCCAATCACAAGCCAGGAGACTCTGCACTCCACCCAGCATGACGTGGTACCCTTACACGTCGATAGCAGTGGTTGGCTGGCCAGATCAGGTGACCCTGGGATAGACTAGCCGCTGCCCGCGCTGCTCGGATCATTCTCTGTCTGGATGCCGCTAGGGAGAGAGCTGCTGCTGGTCAGGGAAAGCGTTAGGGTGTTCTATTAGCTTACTGTTAGGCAGGAGTGATTCTACAACAGCCCTTCTTAGGGCTACAATAACGTTATCCTTTTTTTTTTATTTGCTTGTGGCTGGGCTTGCTGGCACTAGTAGTGTGGTAGTAGTACCATATTGTGAGGAATTAGCAGGGGGACTTGCTACCGTTGTGTTTAGCTCTTAGTGACACACATATCCACCTCAAACACCAAAGTGGGAAAATTTATTAGGGGTTTGATTTCAATTAGGCACAGTCTGACAGTTTCTTTTTATTTTACGTTTATTTTTTTCATAACTCAGCGTCATCTCATCTGGCATAGTAGTGTGCTTTAATACTTGGCTAGAAAATAGCCATAGGAGAATCCAAACGGCTTACTTACGCCTACAGTAGCGTTATATATATTTGATTTCTGGTTGATCTGCTGGTGGCTGTAGTTGTTGCAGTGCATCTACTAGCAAATTGTGAGCAATTTGGAGTGAGACTTGCGACCACTGTGTTTTGCGCTTAGTGACGCACATATCCATCGCAAAGACCGAAGTGGGAAAATTTATTAGGGCCCGGGGTTGGATTTCAATTAGGCACAGTCTGCCATTTCCTTTTTTATTTTACGTTTATTTTTTTCATAACTCAGCGTCATCTCATCTGGCATAGTAGTGTGCTTTAATACTTGGCTAGAAAATAGCCATAGGAGAATCCAAACGGCTTACTTACGCCTACAGTAGCGTTATATATATTTGATTTCTGGTTGATCTGCTGGTGGCTGTAGTTGTTGCAGTGCATCTACTAGCAAATTGTGAGCAATTTGGAGTGAGACTTGCGACCACTGTGTTTTGCGCTTAGTGACGCACATATCCATCGCAAAGACCGAAGTGGGAAAATTTATTAGGGCCCGGGGTTGGATTTCAATTAGGCACAGTCTGCCATTTCCTTTTTTATTTTACGTTTATTTTTTTCATAACTCAGCGTCATCTCATCTGGCATAGCAGTGTGCTTTCATACTTGGCTAGAAAATAGCCATAGCAATAGGATAGCATCGTTTGGTTTTAAAAACTAAAAAACACACAAAAAAAAAAAAAACACAAAAAAAAGGTAAAAAAAAAATTAAAGTTATAACTCTCATTTTCAAAATGTTTAACCCGAGGGCTAGGGGTAGAGGACGAGGGCGGGGACGTGGGCGTCCAACTACTGCAGGGGTCAGAGGCCGTGGTCCTGGGCGGGGTGAGACACCACCTGCTGATGAGGGAGCAGGGGAACGCCGCAGAGCTACACTCCCTAGGTTCATGTCTCAAGTTACTGGGACTCGTGGTAGAGCACTGTTGAGGCCAGAACAGTGCGAACAGGTGATGTCGTGGATTACCGACAATGCTTCGAGCAATTTGTCCACCAGTCAGTCTTCCACGCAGTCCACCGAAATCGGCACTCCTCCAGCTCCTGCACCTCAGCCTCCTCCCCCCCAGTCTGCCCCCTCCCAGCAAAATTTGCCATTTGAACCGGCATACTCTGAGGAACTGTTTTCTGGACCCTTCCCACAGTCACAAACCACTTGTCCGGTTGCTGATGAGCAATTTTCCGATGCCCAGGTTTTCCACCAGTCGCAGTCTGTGGGTGATGATGACCTTCTTGACGTAGTGGAAGAAGTGTGTAAAGAGGTGTCTGACGATGAGGAGACACGGTTGTCAGACAGTGGGGAAGTTGTTGTCAGGGCAGGAAGTCCGAGGGGGGAGCAGACTGAGGGATCGGAGGATGATGAGGTGACAGACCCAAGCTGGGTTGAGAGGCCGGGTGAACACAGTGCTTCTGAGACGGAGGAGAGTCCTCGACCAGAACAGGTTGGAAGAGGCAGTGGTGGGGCCAGACGGAGAGGCAGGGCCAGAGCTGGTGCATCAGCGCCAAATGTGTCAACTAGTGAAGCTCCCGTGGCGAGGGCTCCTGCGGCGAGGGCTAGATTTTCAGAAGTCTGGAGGTTCTTTAAGGAAACACCGGATGACCGACGGACTGTGGTGTGCCACATTTGCCAAACCAGGATCAGCAGGGGTTCCACCACTACTAGCTTAACTACCACCAGTATGCGCAGGCATATGAATGCTAAACACCCCACTCAGTGGCAACAAGCGCGTTCACCTCCGGCCGTGCACACCACTGCTCCTTCCCCTGTGTCAGCTGATAGTCAGCCCCCTGCCCAGGACCCTGCCACAAAAACCCCATCGTCGCCTCCACGATCCTCCACAGCATCCACCAGCGTTCAGCTCTCCATACCCCAGACGCTGGAGCGGAAACGCAAATATAGTGCAACCCACCCGCACGCCCAAGCCCTTAATGTGCACATCTCCAGATTGCTAAGCCTGGAGATGCTGCCCTATAGGCTAGTAGAGACCGAGGCCTTTCGCAGCCTCATGGCGGCGGCCGCCCCTCGGTATTCGGTCCCCAGCCACCACTACTTTTCCCGATGTGCCGTCCCAGCCCTGCACCAGCACGTGTCAGACAACATAATCCGTGCCCTGACCAACGCCGTTTCTGACAAGGTCCACCTGACCACGGACACGTGGACGAGTGCTGCCGGGCAGGGCCACTATATATCGCTGACGGCACATTGGGTTAACTTGGTGGAGGCTGGGACCGAGTCTGACCCTGCGGCTGGTCATATACTGCCGACGCCGAGGATTGCGGGGCCTACCTCGGTCCAGGTGTTTCAGGCCTACTATGCCTCCTCCTCCTCCCACCCCTCCTCCACCTCCTCCTCCGAACGACCATCCGTGGGCATGGCGCCATCAGTCGGTAGCTCTAGGCACAGCAGCAGTGCAGTCGCTAAGCGACAGCAGGCGGTGCTGAAACTGCTGAGCCTAGGCGATAAAAGGCACACCGCCCAAGAACTATTACAGGGCATCACGGCGCAGACTGATCTGTGGCTGGCACCGCTGAACCTGAAGCCAGGCATGGTTGTGTGTGACAACGGCCGTAACCTGGTGGCGGCTCTGCAACTCGGCAGACTGACACATGTGCCATGCCTGGCCCATGTGTTAAATCTGATAGTTCAGCGTTTCCTCAAGACATACCCCAATCTGTCTGATTTGCTCACGAAGGTGCGCCGCTTCTGTGCGCATTTCAGGAAGTCCAGCACAGATGCTGCCACTCTCAGGGCAGCGCAGCGCCGCCTCCAACTGCCCGCTCACCGACTGTTGTGCGACGTGCCCACGAGGTGGAATTCAACACTGACCATGTTATCCAGAGTTTACCAGCAGCGCCGAGCGATTGTAGACTGCCAGATGTCAACTTCCACCAGAACTGGTAGTCAGGTCAGTCAGCTTCCTCAAGTCTACAATGAGGAGTGGACGTGGATGTCTGATATCTGTCAGGTGCTGAGTAACTTTGAGGAGTCAACACAGATGGTCAGTGGCGATGCCGCCATCATCAGCCTCACCATCCCGCTGCTTGGCCTGTTGAAAAACTCTCTGGTCAGCATGAAGTCGGAAGCTTTGCGCTCCTCACAAGAGACGGGGGAAGAAGATTCCCTTGTTGATAGCCAAAGCACCCTTAGGTCTGTTTCTCAGCGCATATCGGAGGAGGTGGAGGAGGATGAGGAGGAAGAGGAGGAGAATGTTGGCGAGACACAAGAGGGGACCATTGTTGAGTCCTTCACTGTTGAGCATGTATGGGCAGAAGAAGAGGAGTTGGAGGAGTTGGAGGAGGAGGAAATGGACAGTCAGGCCAGTGAGGGGAGTGAATTCTTACGCGTTGGTACTCTGGCGCATATGGCAGATTTCATGCTAGGCTGCCTATCCCGTGACCCTCGCGTTCAAAGAATTTATTCCAGCACCGATTACTGGGTGTTCACTCTCCTGGACCCACGGTACAAGCAAAATCTTTCCACTCTCATCCCTGGAGAGGAAAGGAGTGTGAGAATGCATGAATACCAGCAGGCCCTGGTGCACAAGCTGAAACAGTATTTCCCTTCTGACAGCGCTAGCGGCAGAGTGCGTAGTTCTGCGGGACAAGTAGCGAGGGAGAGTAGGCGAGCAGGCAGCTTGTCCAGCACTGGCAAGGGTACGCTTTACAAGGCTTTTGCCAGCTTTATGTCACCCCAGCAAGACACTGTCACCTGTCCCCAGTCTCGGCAGAGTAGGGCTGATCTTTACAGAAAGATGGTGAGGGAGTACGTAGCTGACCATACCATCGTCCTAAATGATCACACAGCTCCCTACAACTACTGGGTTTCAAAGCTGAACATGTGGCACGAACTGGCGCTGTACGCCTTGGAGGTTCTTGCCTGCCCTGCCGCTAGCGTCTTGTCCGAGCGGGTTTTCAGTGCAGCTGGTGGCATCATCACCGATAAGCGTACACGCCTGTCGACTGACAGCGCTGACAGGCTGACGCTTATCAAGATGAATAAAGCCTGGATTTCTCCTAATTTCCAATCTCCACCAGGTGAAGGAAGCTCAACCTGAATAATTTATCCACTCCTCCTCCTCCTCATTTTCCTCCTTCTCCTCCTCTTTGTACAGTAAAGCAGAGGAAACTGGCTATTTTTTTACAGAGCCCACTGGCTCTAGCTATAGTACTTTATGCATTTAATTTTTATGGAGGGCCACCGACCCGGTCCTCTGTTTTAAACAATTTTTGGGAGTGCCACATACAGGCACTCAATCTATTCAATTTTTCTGGAGGGCCACCTACCTGCTCCTCTGGTTTGAAAACTTTTTTGGACTGCCACATACAGGCACTCAATCTATTCCATTTTTATGGAGGGCCACCTACCTGCTCCTCTGGTTTGAAAACTTTTTTGGACTGCCACATACAGGCACTCAATCTATTCCATTTTTATGGAGGGCCACCTACCTGCTCCTCTGGTTTGAAAACTTTTTTGGACTGCCACATACAGGCACTCAATCTATTCCATTTTTATGGAGGGCCACCTACCTGCTCCTCTGGTTTGAAAACTTTTTTGGACTGCCACATACAGGCACTCAATCTATTCCATTTTTATGGAGGGCCACCTACCTGCTCCTCTGGTTTGAAAACTTTTTTGGACTGCCACATACAGGCACTCAATCTATTCCATTTTTCTGGCGGGCCACCTTCCTGCTCCTCTGGTTTGAAAACTTTTTTGGACTGCCACATACAGGCACTATCCAAATTGAATTGTCTCCATAGCAGCCTCCACACGTTGTCTCCATTGCTACCTCCAAAAGTCGTCCATATAGCTGCCTCCATACATCGTCCCTTTATCAAACGAGGTGTGTCAGGCCGAAATTTGGGTTGTTTTCATGGATTCCACATCAAAGTTGTTAACTTTGTCGCCACCCTGCTGTGTTATCCACAAAATACACTGGCAAACTTTTACCATTTACGGATATTATTTCAGCGCTTCTTGCGCATCTGTTTACATTCCCCTCACCCGCCATATCCTAAACTTATAAGAACGCTACTACACTTGATCTTATACAAAAGGTTCTTAGAAGTGCTGTTTGGGGAGTAGCCTAGAGACAGGGGCTTGGATTGGCGAAAGCTCGCCTGGCAGCGGAGCGCCAGCTCCATGCCAAGAACCAACTAACATAGTTTTAACTGCAGCACCTTTAATCTACTACTAGTTCACTGCCTCCATACATGGCCGCCTTATCAAACGTGCTGTGTCAGGCAGAATTTTGGGTTGTTTTCATGGCTTCCACAACAAACTTGTTAACTTTGTCACCACCCTGCTGTGTAATCCTCAACATATACTGGCAAACTTTTACCATTTACGGATATTATTTCAGCGCTTCTTGCGCATCTGTTTACATTCCCCTCACCCGCCATATTCCAAACTTATAAGAACGCTACTACACTTAACTTGGTGCAGGCTGGGACCGAGTCTGACCCTGGGGCTGGTCATATACTGCCGACGCAGAGGATTGCGGGGCCTACCTCGGTCCAGGTGTTTCAGGCCTACTATGCCTCCTCCTCCTCCCACCCTCCTCCACCTCCTCCTCCTCCTCCGAATTACCATCCATGGGCATGGCGCCATCAGTCGGTAGCTCTAGGCACAGCAGCAGTGCCGTCGCTAAGCGACAGCAGGCGGTGCTCAAACTGCTGAGCCTAGGTGATAAAAGGCACACCGCCCAAGAGCTATTACAGGGCATTCCGCATCAAACTTGTTAACTTTGTCGCCACCGTGCTGTGTAAGCCACAAAATATATTGGAAAACTTTTTTCATTTACGGATATTATTTCAGCGCTTCTTGCGCAGATGTTTACATTCCCCTCACCCGCCATATCCCAAACTTATAAGAACGCTACTACACTTGATCTTATACAAAAGGTTCTTAGAAGTGCTGTTTGGGGAGTAGCCAAGAGACAGGGGCTTGGATTGGCAAAAGCTCGCCTGGCAGCGGAGCGCCAGCTCCATGCCAAGATCAACTAACATAGTTTTAACTGCAGCACCTTTAATCTACTACTAGTTCACTGCCTCCATACATGGTCCCCTTATCAAACGAGCTGTGTCAGGCAGAATTTTGGATTGTTTTCATGGCTTCCATGTTAACTTTGTCGCCACCCTGCTGTGTAATCCACAAAATATACTGGCAAACTTTTATCATGTACCGATATTATTTGAGCGCTTCTTGCTCACCTCCTTTGGTTCCTCTCTGCCACCCATTGGTTTGAAGCCTGAGTCCATTTAGGGTATGTTGCCATGCCACTCTCTAGCCTGCCGCTGCTGCCGCTGCCTCTGCATGCCGTCCCCTAAAGTGTCAGGGTCAATTATTGGATGTTTCAGATGCTATCTAGCCTCATTCGGTCACTCTGTCATGGCCATGCTGTTGCCCATAATTTTGGCATAATGGTGCGATTAAGCAGCCTCAGAGGCATCCATGCATGCTGCCCCTGCTGTTTCCTGTCCATTTCCGTGGTGTTTCCATCCTTTTCTGAGGTTCACAGGTGTTTGGCCAATCTTCCCTGTGCAGAGCCTTGGTCCCCTTGAAAAATGCTCGAGTCTCCCATTGACTTCAATGGGGCTCGTTACTCGAAACGAGCACTCGAGCATCGGGAAAAGTTCGTCTCGAATAACGAGTACCCGAGCATTTTAGTGCTCGCTCATCTCTAATCCACACGCCTACCTGATGACGCGCCATGGCCACAGTCCTCCCCCCAGCACATCGCTCCACATGAGCCGTCACGTGATTGACATCCCACGTGACGTACTCGTCACACTGTGGGATGGTCCGGAGGCCGTCCACAGTACATTTAAATGCCGACACCGCCATAACAAACAGCACGCTTTCCAGCAGACACACAGTGTCCACACCAGACGCCTGCCATATCAGCCAGCCTCTTCCTGTATCTTCACTGTGATCGGTAACTATTTTCCTTTTACATTACAGGCATTCTAGTGCGTTACTCGCTGTTGTTCTCTATCCAACGCATCAAGGCTCTGATTACACAGCCATACTTCAGACATTGGGGGTCATTTACTAAGGGCCCGATTCGCGTTTTCCCGACGTGTTACCCGAATATTTCCGATTTGCGCCGATTGTACCTGAATTGCCCTGGGATTGTGGCGCATGCGATCGGATTGTGGCGCATCGGCGCTGGCATGCGCGCGATGGAAATCGGGGGGCGTGGCCGAACGAAAACCCGACGTATTCGGGAAAACCGCCGCATTTAAAAACCGAAAAAGTGTCGCTTGGGGAGCGCTTACCTTCACCTGGTCCGAGGTGGTGCATTCCGGCGCGATGACATGACTTTCAGCGCAGCAGCGCCACCTGGTGGACGGCGGAGGAACTACCTTCATAAATCCCGGCCGGACCCGAATTCTGTGCAGAGAACGCGCCGCTGGATCGCGAATGGGCTGGGTAAGTAAATCTGACTTTGTATTTTATGTCCATTTCCTCCCTTGTTTCTGACATAATATACCCTAGTTCGCAATATTTACAATTGTTGCCTATTATGTAACTTCTATATATACTAGATATCACTATGGTCTTTATATTATTCTAGTCTTACATGTTTATATGTATAAATTTTTATGTCTTATAGCGTTTGACAAAGGCCTGTGACAGGCCGAAACGTCACCAACTGATCACTTTTGTGTAAATAAATATCACTTTCTGGCATCCAAAAAAACCAAAAGGAGTGCTTGGATTGATTTTTTTGTCGATTATATTGGGGTGGGAACCCTAATCCTTATTAGCACCCACTGTCGATGTGCGACCGCACAAATTAGACAAAAGGACGTACAGTCCTAAAAATGGTAGCCAACATCTCCATACACCAAAGTATAAAAAACTTATTAGTGCCAGAAAATGGCAAAATCAAAAAACAAAAATGTGTACAGGTTTTAATTTTTGTAGAATGTATGAAAACATTATGAAATATTTACAAATTTGGTATCCCCGTGATCGCACCAACACAAGGATTAAAGTAGACATGTTATTTTGGGCAGACAGTGAAAACCGTAAAATCCTAGCCAACAAGAATATGGTGCAAACACGTTTTTTTCACCATTTTGATTTTGCATTGCATTTTTTTTCCTGCTTCCCAGTACATGGCATGGAATATTAAATACTGTCAGTATGAAGTGCAATTTGTTACGCAGAAAACAAGACATTCTGCTGAAACTTTGATCTGATGCCTTAAGACAGGGTATCACACTCTTGTAGAAGACAATCAGATTTGGAGGTGACTTTACACCTGCCATTACGCTCTTATTCTTAACCCTAGTAATTACAGATGAGCGGACTTGAACCTTAGGTTTGGTGTCCTCCTTGATGCTTTATGTGTAATATATGAGGTCAATAAAAATTAAAAAAAAATTGTAATAGTTGTGTGTATGCTTAGATGGGCTCTAAGAATGATTCCTTATTATTTACTCTAGGAAACACAGTCTGGTTATTGGAAAACACTGTATTGATACCATCATAATATGCCTAATACAAATCTTCTATTATCCAGCGACTTCCTAGAGCTTGTGAAAAGGCCTATTGGAGCAGCTGAAAAGTTTCTGGATATTGCAAACAATATGAGTATTGCAATACATTTTTATTTGGTGGATTTCTACGTTTTTGTTGCAGTTTTCTGTGGTTTATTTAGAAGGCAGCTGTGTTTTTTTGTGGATTATTTAATCAATCTATATGTTTATTTATCAAGGGCCTCTATCTACAGTATTTGCTTAAGGTATCTTATCGGGTGAGCATGTGGTGCTAGTGTGAATGAATTCAAAGACATAAAGGTAGGATAAACATACTAGAAAATATAATAAATCAAATCAATATCGAAAATATTGGAGGACACAGTGACATACTCATGCCAGCTTTTTACATCTTAAAATTCTTCTTTCTGCACAAGTTTATAGCTTCACTGTATTCTCTCAGCTTGAAAAATAGTAGCTGATATCCTTGATGTACATTCCAGTCAATGCTTCCTAAGTGAAACTGCACCACTATAGGAGATCTTGCTGGGGTCTACATTACTAAATCTATCTTCCTTTATCGAGACTTACTGGAAAAAAACACCCATTACTAACAGTCCTGGCTGATTCAAAAGATGATGGTTTCTTTATGCATTTTTCTTTATTGATCTGTAACTAGACAATTTATATTTCACTCTTAACCTCAAACTGTGTCTGTGGAATAAAAGATATTTTTCAAAACTCTACATTTTCTAACTAATAAAAAGTTATGGTCATTGAAGAATAATGTCTTTTAATTATTAAAGTTTCACCCGGCATAGAAAATATGCCATTGGAAAATATCTTTCTGCATTCGTTTTTTTTTTCTTAGCAAAAAAGCTGTTTTCTACACATATACGCTGAGATGTTTTAAAAACCCAGGATATAAAGATACCTATTAAATATTCAACATTGATCTTTATGTACCATCACAACCTTACATTTACATATACTTTAGCTGCTTGGTAAACATGGGTCTACAGAAATTCAAGAAAGCACAGTCAACTTCTGGAATGTTTTTAAACAGGGTTGTCCCACAAATAAAACACATTACCATTTTGGCAGCCCCATTCAAGTGAATGAAGCGGTGGTTCCACATGAGCTCAACTTCTTCACATGATTTAATTAAAGGGGTTTGCCCATTAAAGAAAATTCTCAAATTTCAATCCCTTAGTGATGTTTACACAATGAAGTTAATTTTTAACCCTTTAATTTACCATTTTACCCAGTTTTATTGCTGTTTTAGCTCCTGTCACTATTATCAGGGTTCAGGCTTAAATACACTTTTATTTATCTGATGAACATTGTACTAGTATCTGGCACATAGAAAGAGAGATTAGACAGATCAGAGATGAGATCCAATAGATGCATATTACACACAATGATACAGTCAGCTCTGCAACATTTAGAATTCAGAATTTAGACAAATTTGGGGTTTACGTAGGCATAGAAAAAAACATGCGAAATCTATGCCTCAAAAAATACTTTTTAAAAAACCCTGTAGGAACAAATGATGCAAGACCAGGCCCATATAAATATACTAGCTTGAAACCAAAATCAACTTTCTTCTCTCGACAAGAAATGAGCAAAGAAATGGTTTCTTTTAAAATACCCTGCGACAAAGATGTAAAAAAATGTAAACATACAGACAAATATTCAAACTTAACAAGATCTGAACAACAAGCAGTTAGAGACTTACAGAAGAACAAGGAAATCATCATCCGCCCAGCAGATAAGGGGTGAGGAAACATGGTCATGGACATACATGAGTACAACAATGAATGTCTGACACAAACACATACTGTAAATTACCTCAAGATCCCACCAAAAATTATACAAAAGAACTGAGCAATCTTTTAGATGAAGCCTACGAATTACAGATCCTAACAAAAAAAGAATATGACCATATTTTACATAATCTGAATCAGGGGGAATTAAGGAATGCCCAAATAAACTTTCTATTAGACTGCATCCATTTCATTTTACAACACAACTATTTTTATTTTGAAGGGAGAATACTATCTTCAAATATCAGGTACAGCCATGGGCACCAGGTTCGCACCAAGCTATGCGAACCTGTTCATGGCCTACTGGGAAGAACAGAACATAGATAGCAAGCTTGGTGATGGCCTGGTGCTCTAGCACCGTTATATAGACAATATTATCCTAATTTGGGATAAAAGTGAGTCAGAATTAAATAAGTTCATTTCATCATTAAATATAAACAATTTTAATCTTCAATTTTCACCAAAAATTAGTAAAACACAAGTAGAATTTCTTGACTTACAAATAGATATAAAAGAAGGAAAACTTGAGTGCAGTACATACAAGAAACCTACATCCAAGAACAGCTACATATCCAGAGACAGCTGCCACCTTCCTAGGTGGTTAGACAATATACCATTTGGTCAGTTTAGGCGACTTAGAAGAAATTGTATAAAACTCAATAAATTTGAAGAAGAAGCTAATCAATTAACAGATTATTTTCAAGAAAAAAACTACACCACTACGATATTATCATCAGCTTTACAGAAAGCCAGACAATTAGAGAGAGAATACTTACTGAAATAAAAAGTTACACTTCCACAAACCCCGAATACACAAGAAAGCAATAGTAAGCTAATTTTACCATACAACACTCAATACAAAAAACTGGAAAACATCATTACTAAACACAATTTTAAGAAATGATAAGACACTCCATCCAATATTACCCAATAGACCACCTATAATTTATACCAAATCCCCTAACTTAGGCTTACAAATAGCTCCCTCCATTGAGAGAGAGAAACCGAGAAAAAAAACATCAAATACATGGCTAAGCTTGAAAAGCTTTCACAGATGCGGGGACTGCAATGGTTGTAAAAAAAAATTCTTTTCCCAAAAAAACTTCCCAGGTTTCATGATCAAACAGTAAACTAATACATGACATAAACAAATTACTCACCTGTAACAGTAGTGGAGTGATCTACCTAATAACCTTCACATGCAGGAAGCAGTATATTGGAAGAACAATAAGACCTCTAAAGGTTAGAATTGCGGAACACCTAAGGAATATCAGGAAAGGTTTAGAAACACACTCCCTGTCTAAACATTTCAAAATAGCTCACAATATGGATGCCACACAATTGAAATTCTGTGCAATACAAGCGATCAAGAAAGACTGGCGGGGTGGCAACTATGTTGCGAAAATGTCCAGAGCAGAATCCAAATACATTTTTGAGTTCAATACAATTCTACCCAAGGGTCTTAATGCTGAACTAGAGATCTTTGGTTTTCTATGAATAGATGGAGGGCACCGAGATGCAAACCACGATAGTCAGGCTGTATACCAGCACTTGTGTTAGCCTTACGGTTCCCCCCATCTCAACAAACATCCTGAATTTTAACTCATAGAACGAACCGATAACTACATTTAAGGCTGCTCATTTACAAACAATATAAAGAGATACACAAATCAGATGTTTAATTGTTAGGACTCAGACAGATCCTGCCTTTCAAAATTATACATGCTCTTGTTTAACGATGACACTGTATGAATTTAGCCCATAATATATTATATACACTTACTCATCTAATTAATTGAGTGTCCCTGTATTATAGATGTATTATAGATGACACTGTATGAACTTAGCCCAGAATATATTATATACAATTGTTCATCTAGCCAATTGAGTGTCCTTGTATTATATGCTGTTTAACAAAATAAACAGTTCTTTTTTTGTCACCAAAGGGATATGTATAGATATACTTGTGGTACAATGTAATCCAGGCAATGATTTTTAATTTTTGATTTTTAATTTACGAAGGTACGTCATTAGAATCCAGTCCACAGTTAAAGAAAAAAAATTTTTTTTAGGTGATTGAATCCGGGCCAGGTCTTCCAAATACCCTGAACACAACTATAAAATAGAAGAAAAGAAAAAGGAGGTCTACAAAGGCTACTGAGGAAAGAGCTTCTTGCTCTGAAACGCGTCTAGCCATAATAGCCATAAACTATAGGATCGAGACCCATCTGATCCACTCACGGAGAAAGCACTTACAAACTACTTAAAAAGACAGCTCTCACAGTAAGAGACCTGCAGCGGAACATTTCTTGCCACAAACTCCATTGCTTGGGATGGACGCAACCCGCTGTTTGTAACAAATACTCACCGAGACTTAGTGCAAGAAGAGCCATCAAGCTGCGAGGAAAGGAGACAAGACAGCCAAAAATTGTGTCATGTGGTGTAAGGCCCGCGCCTCAGCCGGTGTCTCGGAACGCCATTGTGTAACACACGTGGCGGTGGAGACAACAGAGCGAATATTACCTACACGGCATCCTACTGTCCTCCGACATGGAAAAACCTTGATATAATACAAGAGCAAACTAGAATCAACTAACCGTGAGTGCCTGACCATATTAACGATATTTGCTATTTGTCTCTGGTCGATCCTATTTATAGTAACATATACTGCAGGTATATGGCCCCATATCCTGCCAGTTATAGAGGATACCTCCTGGATACTCATCTTTTTTCATATGACATAATAAAAGACTTTCTTTTTTTTTCCATTTTTTACCCTATTTTTATACCTCATAATATAAAAAACAACACATATCCCTATGACGTATCTTTAGACTGCTGGAACTTTTTATTTTAAGATCTTTTTAAGAACTTATCTGCCTGTAGCTATCTTCTGGCTGCTGCTGTTCTTTGCCGGCAGGAAGTCAGTGTGAATCAGTGCGAGCTTGTCTTTGAATGCAGAGGAAGGGGATGCTGCAGGGAGCATAGTAGGAGAGAAGCTCAGCTCCACAGTGTCAGAAAAGATGGTTGCCCGCCCTAAAGTCAGAAGATAAAGGGACGGAAACCAGGGGCAACTGAAATTGTGTACACCAGGACTGATAGAGACAGGTTGGACTTATATCTGTGAAATGCTGTATTTTTGTTAATAACAGTGAATTAGAGAATGTGTTCTTTTGTTATACTGAGTATATTTAAGAATCTTGTCTTTGTGGAAATACCCATTTAAGATTTAGGATAGGGTTTTATGATGCATGTGTTTGGTGATAACAAGTCTGAAACTTGGTGTTTCCTATCTTTTTAAGACTTGTGATTTGACTGCCAGAAATGGTCAACTCTCAAAATATGTTACACATAGTTCATGATTGCACGTTATGGTAAAGTTGGTGATAAGTAGTGACCTAAGACAAGAATCCAGCATTTATAAAATTTTCTCTGACTGTTGTGGCAATGACGTGTACAGTTTCGGTTTGCAATGTAACCAGGTATATAGACAATCGTAGTTGTCATGTAGCAATAGTCTAAACATTCTTCAAAGTTTGCAAATGTTCACAAACCACATATGCTTAGATGATATTTTTAATGAAAACTGTACTGTAGGTGGTGGCGTACAGTACTTTTAGGCTCTGACAGATTTTGGTTAAGCATGGGCATAAAGTGGCAGCACATTTTATTCTCCTCTGCCAAATCAATTAATTTTATACTTTCTAAAATGTCAGACATTTGTGAAACAGCACAGCTTTTCAGATGTGATATTTAGAAGAGTTTGGATAATGGTAGACCAATTAATCAATATGTAGAAGACATGTTTCATCAGGATGACTTTTTAGAAAATCCCTGACAACTACACTGCCTTCTTCCTATAACAACATAAAAGATTTAGCTTCTAAAAGGGAAGCCCTTAAAAAGGCCAAAAGGTAAATGTTCATTTAGAGGAGGTTTAGTAGTTGCTGTAAAAGTAATGTATACTATAAAATGTGCACTAAACTAATAGTAAGCATCATTGTTGTAGTGAGACTCTCAGAAACAGGAGCTTATATTTATTTAAGAATCTTATGACTATAATATGTCCGACAATATTAAGCTGCAGACCTAATTAAAACCATTAATCTCTTTATCCCATGATCTCCATAAACACAGTGGAAAAAATTATAATAATAAAACAATTACACAATGAAAGCTTAGAGGGATCTGACACTTGAAACATAACATTGGCCCACATTTATTAAGGCCTCTGCACCAGTTTTTTTTCACTTTACACGTTCTTTTCAGTACAAACTGCTTGCATAAGTACCGTTTATACTCGAGTTTAAGCCGACCCGAATATAAGCCGAGGGACCTAATTTTACCACAAAAAAACTGGGAAAACGTAATGAGTCGAGTATAAGCCTTGGGTGGAAAATGCAGTAGATACCGCTAAATTTAAAAAATATAAACAGATACTGATAAAAAATTACATTCATTGAGGCATCAGAAGCCATCAGCCTCCACTCACTTATAATAAATGTCCAGCAGTCTCCCTTCTACCTAACTGCAGAAAGAACATGCTGCCTGCAGAGAGGACACTCTCTACAATCTGCTTAGTATGTTATAGAGCAGGAAAAACTAACTAAAGATAGTACACTATCTACAATCTACACAGCTTTTCCTGCTGTATTACACTGCTGTTTTCCCCTCTTGCTCCATAATATGCTGTCTATACTTTATTTTCATAGTGGCAGATTTGCTATAAGGATAGGGCTACAAGGTGACTTTTATACTGTGTGTCTGTAATCCTACAATCATTATATTCACACAGTGGAGTGGATGAGGGTTGCAGTCTCCTGGGTCCAGGCGATACTTACATGAGGACAATGAACAAGGCACAGAAAGTCATCAGAATGAGGAACTGAGGTCAGAGATGCTGGGATAGCTGTCACACTACTGAGCGGGCCAGAACCACTGTTGGAAAGTGCAGCCTGTGCTGGGGCTCCGTTGAGAAATCTCATGGCTTCACCTGGGTCTTCCCTGTTCTATACGGCTTTTCCCCGAGGCCGAGACAGGGGGAGGCGCCGCATGCCACACACACAGGAGTGTTTACACCTCACGTGTACACAGGATACAGGGCACTGCTGTACACTGCGGAAGCTCGCTCTGCTACACAGGAGTAGAGTACCCTTTTTTTTTAAAATACATATTCGAGTATAAGCCAAGTGGGTCTTTCTCAGCACAAAAATTGTGCTGAAAAACTCGGCTTATACTCGAGTATATATGGTTTATAAAGTGTCGTCTGCACCATAACTGATGTAACACAAAATTATGCAATAAAAATGCACATTAGAACTGTGCGCCACATTTATCATGCAGTGTCCAACAGAATTGTATCCAACGCTCTATGTTAAAGGTGTACCAAAAAAGTTGGTGTACTCTATCTGAGCAGTGCTGGGTGCACCAGATTCATGAATCACACACTGCAAACTTCAAAGGCAAACTGTTTTTGATACATGTGCTGCTTGGCTTATGTTTTTCATAGTCAGGCATTGTTAGACTGTATGCGTGCTTTGCTTCCTTTTAATCCCATCAAAGTAAGTGCCCCCAGATAGGTCCTGACTAGAATTGGGACTAACAATAGTCTTCACATGTTTCAATTCACAACACAAATAACTTTTAACAAAATATTGGGATCAGCCTTTGACAGCATATTATTACTTCACATTTTAAGTTGAACGAGAAAGAAGGACACAACTGTGCTACGGCTATTTCTAAAACTTCAAAATGGAAAAGGAATGAAAAATAGCTTATTTTGCGATGGAGGAAAACTGAAAAACTGTAACTTGCACCACCTCAAGTTGATATTTTTAATAGAAGAGTATAAAGAAAGGGTCTTGGTTCAATTCACACCCCTTTTCAATTACAATTGGCAGTACCCCTAGTTACCCCTAGAGGACCCCTAGTTACAAATGGACCTATCTGCCTACTGTGAAGCTTTTTGGATGCTTTACTTTAGTCCCCGGCTGCAATTATCAGCTGTAAGATGTTTGTAATTAAGTTTTATTGCTAATCCTTGTTCTCAAGACAGCGCAAAATTTTGAAAATCCAATTGTCAAAGGGGCAAAAAAAAGTCATAATTATAAAATATACCAGTTTTGACTTACATACAAAAAAATCTACCATTTGATTTCATGCATTATGAACCAAACATACCTTGAGAATGCTGTAGCTACATTGATGCAGAAACATATCTTGTTTAATCCCTGGGTTGAGTTGTTTTGATGAAAAAACAATTATAACATTCAGGATAATAAGGCTCTGTCGCTGTCGTTGTCTGACTTGGTGCTTTTCCTCTTACATTAGTTATGCACTGCTCGAGAGAATGATGTACTTACTGGGGCTTATTTTCTAAGGGTCCATGGAATGCACTTTCGTTGTATTTTGGAAATTTTCAGGATTTGCGGCACAGTAAGAGCTATTAAGAAAGGGATTGTGTTGCACACGATTGGATTTTGGTGCTTCGGTGCCGGCTTTCATGTGACAGAAATCAGGGGATGGGCTGTCAAACAATCCAACTGATTCGGACTGAGCGTGGGATTTAATATTCAAATTGTGTTGCAACCAATGCACTTACATGCACCGGGAAGAAGATGGTGAACTCCGGCGGACCTGAGCGAGGGGAAACGACAGATGCAGGAAATCGGGCGCTCAATCGGACAATGCACTTCGGGTGAACTTCGTTGGCCGGTTAAGTAAATGTGCCCCACTGTGTAGTGCCTGACAGGCAGAAGTTATCAATCGCTGCACCATCCCCCTGCTGTTATGTATGAGTAATCCAGCTCAGGTTGATTAGTCCTGCCTGGACAGTTCTGTAAGCTCCACGTATAATGTGCTTTTGTATGGCAGCCAGCAGCACCCAGCTTTCCTTGGGTCCTGAATGTTATAATAGTTTATTCAGCAAAACCACTGAACTCAGAGATTAAACAAGATATGTGCCTGCATCAGTGTAGCTACAGCATTCTCAAGGTAAGAACAAATCTAAGCAAGTTATCTTGTATGTAACCCAGAGACTGCCTGTAAACTTCTAGGAAACAGAAAGGTGTCCTTGTTCTTGCAGTACTCATGCTGCGCCATATAATTTTGTAAGCAGGAAATATGCAAAAATGGTCTAGTTTTGGCTTACTTTCTGGTTATCTTACATTTTATAGTTGATGTTTGGAGACTTCCAAGACGGTTCAGTATACGCTTCTTTGTTTCAAGAGTATTATGTATATACTATATATCAAATATATTTTTTGATATATTTCCTTCGACTTAAACAGGAAAATTCTGCAAAAACTACATCAAAACATATCCCTGCCTTACATACATCTTTTCTCCCAATAAATCAAAAGTAGTAAACATGGTAGTGCGAAGGAGAGCTTATCCAGATAAAGTGACTTTTCTGTCTTGTAGGCTGGGAAACAGCATCAGTTTTCACATTCTGACAGTAGTAAATGTAATGCCTGTTCCAATAATTGAAAGTAGTTGCATAATTTTTAATTTCCTTGCTGTCACGTCATTCTTTCCTCATCAGCAATTATTTGTAGTGATTTTATACATAGTAACATTGTGTTTTGTTTGACTCAGTGACCCTAAATTCTAGACAGTACACCTGACTCTCATACAGAAAACTAGGGAAACAAAGAGCTTGCACATCACAGTATTTTTTTAGCTGTCAAGTTCAAGTATATTTTTCATGTGAATATTAATCACTTTTATATCTTTGCATCCAAAACTGCCAAGAGCATTTCTACTGACACAGAATAATTTTCATTTGATAGACAGACCAAGCAATGACATTTAAACAGCACCATTGAGTTTTTCAACGTCGGATAATTAAACATTACTAAACCCATCCATTGCTGACAAAATGTCATTTTAGGCATTTCTGGTTCATACTGGCTCCAAAATTCACAACTGCAATCAAATTCATTTTCTTTTGCCTTTGCTGAAGTTTTGTTTACTGGCAGGGAGAAAATAACTTTCTCTATCCTGCCAATGGAACAATAAAATGCTATTAAAAATAATAAATGAAGAGTCGGCTTATGATGACATTTTGGGGTCTTAAAGTTTTAGCAATACAGTATTATATTTTATGGTCTACTGGTTTATAAAGATATGATAACACACGTCACTAATATTGTGATGAACCGGTAGTGCTCATCTTCTGCCCCACTTCCTCTATGATGTCTTACCAACAGTTTGTGTGCAATACATGGTGCAAGTGTGGAGCAGCCAGACACATCCAATTAGCACATTTTGTCGATAATTTATTACAAAATTATTATTTAGCTTCTGTATCCTGTTAACAGTACATAATACAGTCACTAAATAATAATTTTATAATGCATTATTGGAAAAATGCATCGATAGGATGCAGTTAGCTACTGTACAAACAAAAACATTACTTACCTTTTGCTTTCCCCATATTTTGGAGTAGCCTCTCCTACTGTCATGCTGGTCTATGCAGAAGGCCTGCTATAGCCAATTATTAGCCACAGTGGTCAATTGTCATTTGTCATGTAAGCCATGATGAAAGAATATGACATCTGGCAACTGTATATAAAGACTAAGGTATTAATTGATATTAAAAAACTGCTAAATTACTCAGGCCTTACCACTGAATCAGAATCCATTTTTTCTTAAAGAAATGAAGCTGCTTTATCACCTGTGACACTAGGGGTAACTAAACAGCAATGGTAGAAGCTTCCTGGGCCTTAGAGACATCTTTCGTGTTGCTGAGTGCCAAAGAAATATTGCAAATGCATGAAGCAATCTCAAGGAAAAGGATTTATTTAGCTTTAAAGGGATATTCCAGGAATAAGCATAATTCATATACAAATGGGTCCTTATATTATAAGGCAATATGTAATTACTTGTTATTTAAAATGTTGCTCCCCTTAGAAGAAGGAATACACTGTAATGAAGAATTATAATGCTAATGGTCCTTTAATCAATCCGATGATTATCTCTGCGCAGAGAAGACACAGGACACACTATAGATGACCACTGGTCAAATGTCCACATCACATGTCCTGCACCTGACTGGGCAGGTCATGTGATCACCACTGTAGTTTGGCTGTAGTAGGTTGGTTGCAGTGCATCCAGTATGGCCAGCGTTGTGGTGAGACCCATCTTAGCGAGGTAATGTGCAGCGATGGCTGTTACACACATCATTACTATGGCAACAAAGTCTGGTAGATCATCTCTGAAAGCAGAGCATAGGAGAGAAGAGGAGTTTCTGAAAACTAAAGGATCATAGGACTTGTAGTTTCCAGTGGCAGCCATCTTGATGATAACTCCCCCTGCTGTAGAAAGCCCATAACATTTTGAGAATCATAAACTCAATCTATTTACCGTATATACTCATGTAGAAGCCGAGCACAAGTCACTGCACTCAGCATCCGATATATCGGATGCAGAGCGCTAAGGGGTTTATGACTTCCCACCATACTTTCCTTCTGTGTTGAAACATACACATTTCAGTTTCTCAATTACTTTTTGTTATGGACAAAGCAACACTACATTTCATCCTTTTCTTCTTGAAATCTGCATCATGTTGCAAAGCATGTTTTGCACCTTTCCTTTTGTGTAATCTTGTATATTTCTGTTCTTTTAGGTGAAAACAGCTTGCACAGGTATTTGAAAAGTGTCTACACCACATTTGTGTTGCACTTGACTGTTTTGTGTCCCGTCTGCACCATTCTTGGGGTCCTGATCGGATCTCAGGGCTGTCATAGCAATAATCGGAACCCCCAAGAATGCTGCAGAGTGGTGATTGTGGGGGTGTGCAACCCCTTAAGCCATTTAAATGCCATGGTCTTGCTGATTGTGGCATTTAACAGCGGATGACAGAGATGGGGATGTCATCTGTAAGTAACAGCTGCACATGTACGGCGTTGAGCGGGAAGGGGTCAAAGGGGGTATATTCCATTAGTTAAGACAGCCCCCTGCTCTGTCTATGCCATGAATAAAGCAAGTCCCTTCATGCATGTGCTGAGTTGAATGCAGAGCTGAAGTGTATTAGTAAGTTATATTTAGGCTTGTTTCATTTTACTGTTTTCTGTCTGAGAAACATAATTCCTGTTGTAATGCAATTAGATGCTAAACAACCAGATTGTCCAGGAAATGAGGCTCATGGATGGACTTGTTTCTTGAATTAAAAGAATACATATACAATTAGCCTTACTCAGGGCAGTTTCTAGGTAATTTGTCGTGCAGGGCAAATCTCAAAAATCCCCAACCCCACCTCTGAGGTCATTAAAATATATACAATGTGCCCTAACTTTAGCATAAACAGCTCTCAGCCAAATTAAAATTATGAGAGACATTTATGCATGGATTATTAACCACTAAGTTAGCTAAGACATTGCTCTTACTGAATTCTAACATATATAGTGTCCACTTTTATTTAAATTCTACAGTGTCTTTTAAATTATAATATTGTGCCTGTCATGAATAATAGTGATTTAGATACAGTATATACTTTACCAGAACAGTACACTAATACACCACCAGTATGCAGTTCAATGCATAGGTACAGTACAAGAACCGAGCTTTGTACTGAATTTCTTATCCCTGTACATATACATATATACAGAATTCAAATTGAATATATATATATATAGTGCTTGAGAAAGGCTTCGGATGAGGCTGAAACGTAGCGACTTGGGAATAAAAACCACTTGAATTTTTCCCACAAAATTGGAGTGCCGCATATTTTTTCTATTTTCTTATGGACTGGGGGATCTGGCCGACCCGTTAGTGCGTGCACCCATCTTTATTTGTTAAGCAGTGCCGCTGTAAACTTTTTTCATTTCCTCTATATATATATATATATATATATATATATATATATATATATATCTACACACACATCAATGACCCATTGATCACATGCAGTATACCACCAATGCATCACCCCTGCAGGACAGGAGCGCTATACTGGTAACCTCAGGGATAAAAATAGCTTCAAAGAATCCAAACAATGAATATTCAGAACGGCAGCTTCAAAAAAGATAAAACTTCTCTCATTTTGGTTCATACTGTAAATAGTATGAGACAATACTGGCCCATCAAAGGATACATACTATTTAATATTAACATAATATTTAAATGCTATTCTGTGTCACTGAAGTACAAATATGCCCTCTCTATTTTATACAGACTGTGCCCCCCACTATTAGATATGATGCCCCCTCTACAGTATATATATAGTTCCCCCTCTATTAGCTATATACTGGTCCAGATTTATTAAAGCCCCTGCACCAGTTTTTGCCTGAATTTGCACATTCTTTTCAGTGCAAACTGCTTATACATGTATTTAAGAAGTGTTTGCAACTTTTGCGTGGCGGCTGCACTATACCTGACGCAACACATTTATCAAGCACTGTCTGACAGAATTGTGTTGCCCGCCCTATGTTAAGTATATAGGTATCCAGTACCCCTCTCTCCCTCAGTATATAGGTACCAAGCAGACACCCCACCAGTATATAGGTAGCCAGCACACCACTTTCCCCCTTCCCCATAATATAGGCAGCACACTGCCCCAGTACATTAAAAAAATATACTCAGTACTCACCTTAGGGACCTCAATATGGCTCCTTTTCTCCCCTCTTCTTCAGCAGTAGTGTGAACAGACCCAAGTCCTCATGCACACCATAATGTCATGAGGTGCTGCATCACAGTGTGCGAGTGGGAGAGTGCACAGACTGGGCTCTGCCTGAAGGTGAGTACTGAATTGTTGCCTGCCCCGCCAGGTGGAAGAAACGGGCCTGGCCTTATTTCCATTTTTAGGACATTTAACAAATTTTACCCAGCCTCTTGTCACTTAATTTAAACTACCACTTTATACCTATCATTCTCACACCCACAAACCTCTCACACAGTTTGATGAACAAATGTCAATATGAATCAGAAATGTATTACACTTTTTATTAAAAATATATACAGTCGATTGAAATTAACTAATAAACCAACGACCTACCTAAAACTATTGCATGTATAATCCTAAATAAATACTCTAATAACTAAAACTATGCCTAATTTCTCTTATTAGAAGACCAAACTTAACACTATAAAACCCTGATGCCTGTAGAAACTCCCTTTCATCTGCAATTGCCTCCTGAAATGCTCTCTTGTCTGTGTACAGGGATAGCAATTAACAAGGTTATATCCTCCTTATTTATATCACATTGACCTTTCAATGATGCGGCTGTAAGCAGGTGTCTCTCGTCCTGCATAACTTTGCTAATACTAATTAAATGACTAAATGCACCACAAACAAAGTGTATTATACTGATCCTGTTTATTCCAACCAAGAATCCTTACATAACCTTCCGGTACAGGGCTTCATTATCCTTTCCCACAAAATACGGACTGTGTAAGTATCAGGAATGCAAGAGCTGTTTGTGCCACAAGTCGTTATGTAAAATGTTTGTGCGTTTAGCATTGATATAAATAAGTGTTTCTTTGTTTGGGATATTGGAAAATTAGTTCTTTGCAAACACATCAAAAGGTAGAGTGCACAATAGGTGCCAAGAAACATAAAACTGAAGCAGTGCAGGCACTTCCATTCATTGAAGTGTTTAATATTGGGTTAACACTACAGTCCAACTGGCTCTTAAAAATGTCCCAGCTGGGACCAAAGCACTGACCCAGTTTAAGCAATTCAGCTGTGAATGTTTTTTTCACTCTTTTAGACCACAATCTTGTCACTGGTTATTTGCTTCAATCTAACCTCAGAATCTCCAGAGATGGAGACCTTGGTCATTACGTCTCACACCATTCCAACTGTTATTTTTCTTTTGTCGTTCATTTAAATCAAAACATAAAAGTCTGAACCGTTGGGAGAGATTAGCTTCATCCCCCTCCAACAAGCACATCTGTGGAAGGATTGAACCGTAATCCAGTCATATATATTTTGCATTATACATAGAGCGATTGTTGCATTTTTAAACTCCTTTGAGTTTCCTCACAGGAAGGCTGCTAGGTAATATCATAATCAGATTCTGTGTGTCTAATGCAAGTATAAATATGGATGTGTTTGTATGAATAAATATGCATGGTACAATAAAGTATTATCAAATGAAGTAAAGAGCACAATGGATTGATTTCTGTAAATACTTGTGTCATTTAGTTGAATAAATTCAGCTCATAATTTATTTTCTTCTCCACTGTATGTCTTAACTGAGGCTTGATTATTGATGATGATTACTAAAGTGTTTTTTAATTAAAGAGGACCCGTCATCCATACTAAAGTAAGCAGCTCCTAGCACTATCTCCAATGCAGCAGTGTTACACTGCTGGTGTTATCGGAACCCTCAGATAACGCTAGCAGACACTGCTACGAAGTACAATAACGCCAGACCACGCTCAAAGCGGTCCTGCTTATTCATGAGGGTCCGGTCCAAGGCGTTGCCTCTGACACGGCCTGCCCCGCCCACTGCCCCGCATGAAGTTCGTAGTCCCGCCCCCTCATGAAGATGCAGGGCAGCTTTGAGCATGGTCCGGTGTTTCTATTGTACTCCGTAGCAGTGTCTGCAAGCATTATTGGAGGGTTCCAATAAAGCTAGCAGTGTAACACTGCTGCATCTGAGATAGAGCTAGGAGCTGCTTTCTTTAGTAAGCAGCTCCTATTGCTTTTTTTATGGGTGACAGATCCTCTTTAAAGGGAAACTGATATAACATAATGCAGTTTGATCTGAAGGCATCACGTTGGCAGGAAGAACTGATCTCCTTCATCCACAAAGTTCTGCAGCTTGCCATATTATCTACCTCATCTCAGTCTTATTATGTACGCTCTCCATTCTGTTGGTGTTCTTTGACTAAATATTCTCCATTAACCTCTGAAACTCACACTTCTATCTGTAAGACCTCTCCTGAGCTGCACTGATTCTTTTGAATGCACTCCAAGCAATCAGACTAATTTCTCAGTTTACACTGATCGCAGGTTTTAACCCTTTGATTGCCGCCAGCAAAGCCACCACCGGCATTCAAAAGCAGGCAGCACGTATGATCTATCACCATGACAGAAGGTTTCTGAAGATCTGCTTCAGTGTGCCAGTAGCACATGTTTAGATCAACCTAGGGCAATAAAAATAAAAAAACTAAAATTTCAAATCACCCTGGAGCTAATATAAAAATAAACAGTAAAAACCATAAACATGTTAGGTATCCCTGTGTCCCAAAATGTCTGATCTATCAAACTATAATAATGGTTATTCCAGAATCGGAAATAGCAGCAAAATGTCCAAAGTGCCATTTTTCAACACATAAAAATGTAATAAAAAGTGATCAAAAGGTCCTACAATCTCCAAAATGTCAGCAAAGAAAATGTCAGCTCATCCTGCAAAAAATGAAACCTCACACAGGTTTGTACATAGAAGTATGAAAAAGTAATTAGCATGAGAAGATGGCAATATGAAGAATTATTTTTTGTACTGAAGGTTTTAATTTATTAATACACAGTAAAACCTATATAAATTTTTATACCTGTGATTGCACTGTCCCACAGAATAAAGAAGACCTGTCATTCTTCACACAAAGTAAAAGTCCTAAAAACCTAGTCCGGAAGAAAATGGCACATATGCGTTTTTTTTCTAATTTTACAGCATTTGGAATTTTCTTCCCACTTCATAGTACATTGCATGGAATATTAAATACTGACACTGCAACAGAAAACAAGCCCACACACAGTTCTTTACATGGAAAAATAAAAAAAATTACGAGATTTTTTGGAGGTGGGGAGTGAAAAATAGAAACGCAGAAATAAAAAATGGCCTGGCCGTTAAGGGGTTAACATCTCGGTGATAACTCTGCCTACATTAGAAAGCCCATAACATTTTGTGAATCATAAAATTTAAGCTATTTGATCTCCATTGTGTGACTAATGACAATGGGGGAGATTTATCAAGCTGTCTGAAAGTCAGAATATTTCTAGTTGCCCATGGCAACCAATCACAGCTCAGCTTTCATTTTACCAGTGCTCATGAATATTTTAAAGGGGAGCTGTGATTGGTTGCCATGGGCAACTGGAAATATTCTGACTTTCAGACACTTGATAAATCTGCCCCAATGAGGTTTGCTTTATTCATTTATTTATAGCAATATGAGGTTTTTTATCAGACGTTGATATTCCTGGAATACCCCTTTAAGGGATGCTTTACAATGTAGACACAATAGCGAATTACTGGATTCCTACTATCACAAATCTTAAATATTTTTGTACATTTCAAATTTGAATCATTTAAAAATAAACGATAAAAGTCTGAAAGTTGAGCAGGTAAGAGGATTTGTGACTTTTATAATACTGATATCTGGAGAACAGTTGTCTCATAGCAGCTTTTTTGAGGTTTTTGGCTGTGTCAATATGTTGAGGTCCTGCATTATCAATAATATATGTTTCATGATAGAGCAACTGGTGCCTAATATACATTATTTACATCATTGCTCATTGGAACTTGGCATAAGGCAAAGCTGCCAGCATCTGAATGTTATCCCTGGGGACACTTTGCTGCTGGGAAGGAACATCTCTAGTCACGCACAATGCTCTAGACAGGAATGTCAGGCATATTTGGCAGCTGTTTTTAGTGCCCCATGCAAAAGAGAAGTAAACAAAATATTTATTCCAGTTTTAGGCTTATTTATGGAGGATGTAGCCAAGTCTGAAGAGTATCTCAGTTTCTGTATTTCATCATTAATAAAACAACAAACAAACCCCCAAAAAATACAAGGGAAAAACTAGGAGGAGCGTCTCCCTTGAGTATTCACTTAAGTCTTGTGTGATTTTTTGGCTCAAAGCAATGTTTGTTCATTTGTGAAGGAATGTGAGATTTTGGAGTGGGGCTATAGAGTGGCTTCATGCTGCAACTTCAAATGTATTATCCCAAAGAGAGCTTGTGCTTTTTTTTTCTGGCTTTCATTCAGCAAAGTCTGAACTTAGTGAAGTGTTCAGTCTTCAGCAGAACATAAAAGAGGAAAGGTGCCAACAAAATAAAGTAACTATGGTAATAAATAGTTTTAATCAAAATGTAGAAAAAAACGCATGAATTATAGCTTTCAAATAGATTTAAGATTTAATTGCCCTTTAGTCCTCAAAATGTAATATATAGATGACACATTGTCAGCATGTTGTAATCATGTGTCACGAAAGTGCATAATGGAGAATCCAAACTTTAACTGAATGCTTGGAAGTAAAGAAAACATAACCCATTGTTCACTGCATAATTTATTGTCCAGGGTAAAAATGGTTGCTGTGATCAGTATATATGTAAATATTCATATATTCTGGTTATATGGCTATTATGGTGGATCATTCAATGGGGCACATTTACTATGGGCTTTGTCGTGGTTTTCTGACGGACTTTGCACAGTCTTTAAGGTGAAAATGGCTTGCACAGGTATTAAAGAAGTATCCGGGCCACTATTGTGTCGCTCGCGACCCTTTTGATTCGCAGCTGCATTAGCCACCATGCAACAAAAATTCGAGGGCGTTCTTGCGCTGTGTTGGACCCAGCACTGTATTTAGCATGCAAAGTCTGTCACATGCCCTATGTTAAAGGTGCACCCCAAAATAATTGGTGATCTCCTGGGTCATTCCAGGGAAGCGACAGATTCATGATTTCTGGCACACTTTCTTAACCCCATAGCGCAATAAGACGTACCCTTACGCCTTACTGCGCATGGGGGAGTATGAAGAGGGCTCACAGGCTGAGCCCTCTTCATACTCACCGGGCATTTGCTTCATAATGAAGCAAACGCCCGTCGCTAACACCCGCGATCGGTGCTTGCACCGATCGCGGGTGTTAACCCTTTGATTGCCGCCGGCAAAGCTGCCGGCGGCATTAAAGAGCCCCGTGACGTCACCGGGGAGCGGCGATCCGTTGCCATGACAGCCTGGGATCACACAAAGATCCCAGACTGTCATGATCGAGGCTATCTATTATAATGTGCGATCTGCACATTATAATAGATGGTATGCAAAATCCCCATATACTGCCATACTGTAGTATGGCAGTATATGGTAGAATCAATCAGACAACCTAGGGTTAAAGTACCCTAGGGAGTCTGTAAAATAGTAAAAAAAAAAAAAAAAAAAAAAAAGTATTAAAAAAACATAAAAATTCAAATCACCCCCCTTTCCCTAGAACTGATATAAATATAAATAAACAGTAAAAATCATAAACACAATAGGTATCGCCGTGTCCGAAAATGCCCGATCTATCAAAATATAATAACCGTTTTTCACTGCGTTAAACCCCGTAGCGGAAAATAGCGCCCGAAGTCGCAAATGGCATTTTTTTGCCATTTTGAAAAATAGAAAAAATTCTATAAAAAGTGATCAAAATGTCGAATAGTCCTAAAAATAGAAGCATTGAAAACGTCATCAGAAGTCGCAAAAAATTACACCACCCACAGCTCCATACACTAAAGTATGAAAAAGTTATTAGCGCAAGAACACGGCAAAATGAAGAATTTTTTTTCTGTACAGGAGGTTTTAATTTTTGTAAATGTATGAAAGCATTATAAAACCTATACAAATTTGGTATCCCCGTGATCGTATTGACCCAATGAATGAAATAGACATGTCATTTGGGGTGCACAGTGAAAGCTGTAAAAACCAAGCCCACAAGAAATGGCGCAAATGTGTTTTTTCATCATTTTCACTGCATTTAGAGTTTTTTTCCCGCTTCCCAGTACACGGCATGGAATATTTAATACCATCACTACGAAGTGCAATTTGTTACGCAGAAAATAAGCCATCACACAGCTCTGTACATGGAAAAATAAAAAAGTTATAGATTTTTGAAGGTGGGGAGTGAAAAATAAAAATCCAAAAACGAAAAAGGGCCTGGTCCTTAAGGGGTTAATGAATCGATCACACCCAGCATTATACACGGGCAAAGCACTTTTAGCGAAGTAATGTGCCCCAATGTGTATGGTGGATGTGGACACCTAACAATGTTTTTGCTGCTTGCTTCTTATAATGACATGTTCCCAAACTGTCATTTAGTCTATGAAGTTCAGCCTATTATTCTGTATTGTTAAGGCAGAAGAAGAAACTTTTTTTATATAAAATAAATACTTCCAAATGTGGTAATTACCGTATTCTGGAATTAAAGAACATCCCTTTTCCAGAAATCTTGTAACTATAACTTCTAGTTGTTCACTTTAATTATCAATACTTTTGTTAGTGAAGCAACCACGGGTGTCACTACTCGTAAAAAGTTCTATAATTCTTTAATTGGTATTTTCATACAAATTGATAGTAAATTTCATAATGTCTCATAGGTTGGGGCCTAAATTAGGATAACGCCAGTAGCCATGATTAAGAATCAAGAGAAAAGGGAATAAGGAGCCTGTACAAGCATGTATTTCATACCAATAGTTGGGAGAACAACATAAATATTCTTTCTTTGGTGCAACAAGCTTGACAGAGGTTCTTGGTATAAATTACTCCATGCAAATGCCATAAGCCTCCCAAGTAAAAATACTCCTTTAAAAAATAAATCTGGATACAACTCAAGCAATCTATTTTGTATTTAGCAGATCTTGAGTGGAAGGATCATGATCCTAGGATTCAATGTTTAAAAAAAAGAATTTAACTTAAATATAATATTTATTAAGCATATAGAGGCAAAACTTTTCCTACTTTCAATTTGTCAACTTTTTGGAAGTTTTGTCTGATGCTCCTGAAAAAAGTGCAAATCCTGCTGGTGTTCTAAAGAAATCTGCATATCTGCAATGCTCTCACATACTCTGGCTCTAGTTCATATTAAAAATGATATGAGCACTTCATCTGCAGTCATGTCCCAATAATGGGGGTCAAGTCATATTATAAACATGACAAGTCTCCAAAAACTAAACCTGTCACCACATTACACAAATACAGCTAGTCGAAGGTTCCCATAGAGCCCTAGTAACTAACTGACACCCTTCTTTTAGATAAAAATTGTACCCCTCAGAATCCCATATATTCCACTTTATAATTTTACCTGGTTTCCAACTATGTCTTTAGCGAGTTGAGATGGGTGTTTCCTCCTTGGGCTGAATCCAGCAGCTCCTCCCTATGCTTTCTCTAGTAATGTCATGTGACCAGGGTAACATTATTGCAGGTCTGCCTTCTAACATTAGCAAAGTGTACACCAAGCATATGAAGTCACAGCATATCATATCACATGAAATCAGAGCAGACTACATAGAGAGGAGTAGAAGTCCATGCAGGCATGCTGTGATTTTTTAATGTAATCAGATATGCGTGCAACACCCCTGCTGATGCAAAGGGTTAAGTAGGTGGTACGGATCTAATCCCTTTCCATGACAGCAGTTGCTTGTTGAGCCTGACCACCTCCCTAGGTAGACCACATCAGCATGGAAATCTAGTATGCAGCTGTAAGTCTCTGCCTTGGAGGCAAATTGTCCAATTTTATGCTCTGTGTTACTGTGATGGTAGGAGCAAGCTGGTTGGATGAAAGGGCTATCTCACAAGGGGAGGTTATAAAACCCCTTGTGGGTGGGAGCTCGGGGTTCTCAAGCTGTAGTTCCAGTCCAGGAAGCAGAGGTGTCTATGGCATGCTGCCCTGACACCAGACCCAAAGCTGAGCTCCACTAGAAGGACTCTGCTACAACACTCATAACCCAGCCAGAAGATATTTACCAGGCTGCATGCACACCTTCCTGAGGACCTGAGATTCAACTAACTACCTCCATCAGGCTGAAAGTTTTGCTGCAGTTGTGGCCATTTCCATGTTGCCAATAAAGTACTGTAAGTTATGCTTCACCAACGTGCCTCTGAGTGATCCCTGAATCAGGCTGTTTACCACCAAGGGTTGCCCCATCCTTCATCACCAGGGATCCCTATTTACATACCGGGGTTGCCCCAGAGAGAAACCTATCCTGTCAGCTTCTCCCTCCATTTATTTGCACACATCACCTGTTGGGGCCCAATACTAAATACCGTTACCACTGCCATACGCTAGGCCACACTAGCCAGCCACTCAGGTATTCTGGGCCACGGTTTCCTCCAGCCATAGAAACAGGCTAGGCCCCAGTGGGGGATGTTGCATGTATATGGGGTAACAGTTAAATGAGGCTAAATGACCCTGGTGACATGACATTGAGCCACACCCCTAAAATCACTCTATAGATCTCTAGACACCAGGCAAGCTTATAACTCAGATTATATGGAGATCTGAGTTAAACTATTTTTAGCTAAAAGAAGGGCGTCAGATAGTTACTAGAACTCTAAAGGAACCTGTCACTAGCTATATTTGTGAAAATGTGGTGACAGCTTCTTTTTATGTTCAAGTGGAAGGGAAGGAATGGATCAGTGGGTGGCGTAGAAGAAGAAGATCCACGAGACCACTACAACCAACAGTGACATTTTTCTGGAATGTTTCCTGTAGATATTCAGTAACTCCTGAGCCCAATCCAAAACAGAGGGGGGTGTAGTAGTGCTCCATCTAGAGGGGATGACCGTGCGTGCCACAATCAGAGAGAATCTCAGACGGCTATTCATTTGTTTCCGAATAGAACCGGGGAGGATAGAAAGTAGGGCAACTTCCAGAGATTTAGGAGTCACAGAGCCTGTAATATCAGAAGTCACGTGACAGGTTCTCTTTAAATAGTCGACCAGGCACCAAAATATACATACACATATAGGGTACACTACATGTTATAGAGTTGGACGTCAAGAAAACCCACCCTATACTCGTTTTTGCACTGTGAAATACTCTAGGCCAAATAGTAAATAGTTGCAACAAAATATGATTATACACCAACATTTGATGTTAGGTTTGTCAGGTTCTGCATACCAGATTTCTGCCCAATGCATTCTTGCACGGCTACATTATAAAACTGTCTAACAGTTCTGTATATTGCTTAATTAAAGTAGAAGAAACAAAGCTCAATTGCTTTTTCATAGCAGTAACAGCCTTAAGTCTGCTGCAGGTTGTCTACCTGTACAGTGGTCATTGTATGAGATGGGCGAATTTGTTGAAATTCTGTTGGACCCTATTCACCGCATTTTTTGAAAAAATTTTATCCAACCCTTATCAAATCATGACAAATCACATTAAAAAACAGGTATTTCCTGACTGCAGAGAGCCTGTAGGTTGTTGTAGAACATTGTGCCATGCTTAAATATGCATAGAGTGTGGTTTGGTCTTCAAACAATGCTTTTAGTATGACACGCACATGACAGCTGCTGATCTTAGAATCGCTTCACACTTCAATTCCATGGGCACATACAGAGGACAACTTCACCAAATAAGTGAAGCGGGAACGCAGACTAGCAAGGCAACGTCTGTGCCAGCTCGAAAGGACTGATCTGAGGGCCAAGATAACACTATAACATCAAAGAGTGCACTCTTTTTACACTGACATCAGATGATTCCAAAGATTACGACAGAACCTTTTGTGTTAAACGCAGATACATTTAGAAACCCCCCAAATAGTGGAGAGGGTGTCGGCAGTAATTTTGCATTGACGTCACTGATCATTTTGCCCTTCATTTCATCCGTCAGTGTCCAATTTCAATCGGTCAATAATCTATCATCAGTATTGCTAAAGCCAAAAACAAACCGGAGTGGATCCAAAACAGAGATGACCAGTAAATGGGATATTTGCATGTCCTTTGTGTTCTGTATCCACTCCTGCTTTTGGCCATCAATCTTGAGGCTTTTCATTCCTTCTGACAGATGAAATGAAGGGGGAAAACCAAACATAGTGGCAACATCATAGAATGGTGGAGGGTGAAAACAGCATTATGGAAATCACAGGGTGTTCAAGAGAGACAGCGGTCAGTTGGCAGCAGGATGAGTAGGCTGCAGAGTGCCACAATGACAAATTATGGAGGTGGCAGAAACATGGTAGGCCACAGAGTGGCACAATGTCAGAATGTGGAGGTGGCAGCAACCTGGTAGGCCAACGAATGGCACAATGACAAAGTGTGGAGATGGCAGCAGCAGCATGAGGTCAGAAAGTTGCACAATGACAAATTCTTTAGGTGGCAGCAACATGGTAGGCCACAGAGTGGCACAATGACAGAGCGTGGAGGTGGCGGCGGCAGCATCAGGAGATCAGAAAGTGGCACAATGACAAATTCTCTAGCTGGCGGCAACATGGTAGGCCACAGAGTGGCACAATGACAAAGTGTGAGGTGGGTGACAATTCCTGTCCCTGGTAAAGATGGTGGGAGGCAGATGGAGCAACTGGCAGCAGATGTGTGACACCAGGCAGGTGGCAGCAACAGAATAGTGGCACTGAGGCAGGTAGTTAAAATCTGGACTCCTTTCTCAACGTTTCTCAGCATCATGGCTGATCCAATCTGATGCAAAAGGCATTGGTGTGCTGAAAACCTGGCCGATACAAGCCTAATTCAGCTTGACAAAGGCCAGTCTCTCCACATTATGGGTGGACAAGCGGGTTCACTTGGGGTAACGATGGCCCCTGCTCTACTGAACACCCACTCTGATGCCACACTACTGGCTGGGCAGGACAGCTTCTCTACTGCAAACTCCAAAAGTTGCGGCCATGCATCAAGTTTGTCTGCACAGTATTTCTCTATAGTACGCCGGTTGATTCTCTTTCTCGGCAGCGGGAAAATAGTTACCCGTTTTTAACCTGTAGCGAAGGTCCAAGAGGGTGGAGAGCAAAAAGTCATCCCTATGCTGGATGTTGACTATTCGGCTGTCACTAGTTTGGCAAAGCAGCATGCTGCGGGCCATCTGCGCAAGTGACTCTGAGGGACTCCCGGCCTCCATCTCCACTGTATACTGCCACGGTCCTTCATGGTCATCTGTCTAGTCTTCTACCTCCTCTGGATGCTCCACCTCTCTTGCCACCTGAGTGGAAAAACACTGATTTCACCAGACTCTGCTTGTGCTCCAATGTCCTCCTCCTCCTGCCGTTCAGCCCCCACCGGACTCATGTGGCCATGAGATATAGTCGGCATTTCTCAAAGGCCCTGATCGGACAGTTTTTGCAGCAGGATTTCCAGGACAAGAAGCAGTGGAATGACGTTATTCATCCTGCAGTCCTGGCGACTGACAAATAACGTGGCCTCTTCAAAGGGCCTGAGCAAACGGCAGGTGTCATGCATGAGCTGCCAATGGCTGACATCAAACTTACACAAGGAAGTACTCTGGTCCGCTTGCATCATCAAAAAATCATTAATGGCTTTTCTCTGTTCATACATGCAGTCTAACATATGGAGGCTGGAATTCCAACGGGTGAAAACATTGCATATCAGACTATGTTGGGGGAGGCTGTTCTGTTGCTGCAACTCAAGGAGGGTGTGCTTGGTTTTCAAGAATGGTTGAAGTGCATGCACAGTTTCCTGGCCATTTTTAGAATGTCTTGCAGATGGGTTGAAGACTTGAGTAACCTGTTGACAACCAGATTGAACACGCATGGACACCATGTTCCTACCATTGTCTGTCATCATGGTTCAGATTTTCAGTTTTCACGGAGAAAGCCACAGATTGATTTCTTCTTGCATGACGCAGAGCAGTTCCTCCCCTGTGTGACTTCGTTTGTCCAGGCAAACCTGGTGCAGAACTGCGTGACACCACTGTGCCCTGCACCTGTGGTATGATGGAGCAGCACTTAGACTTGTGGAGGCTGAGGTGGTGGTGGAGAAGGAGTAGGCGGACACTGGCACAGGAGCAGCAGTTTGACAACGTGGAGGAGAAAGCGGCGTCTCCTGTTCAAGTTGTTGGTGTGGCTGGGCAGGAAGCACATTCATCCAGTGGGCCATAAAGGACATGTACTGGCCCTCATCGTAGTCCACACATCCGCACTGCCGTGCACCTTGGAAGAAATCGATAAGTTCAAGGACTGGCCCACCTTCTGTTCTACATATTTGTGAAGGGCTGGCAATGCCTTTTTGGAAAATAAATTTCGGCTTGGAACTTTGCACCTCGGTTTAGTTCAAGCCATTAGTTCTCTGAGGGATGCAGAGTCCACAAGTTGGAAAGGGAGGGATTGCAGTACCAACAACTTGCACAGGAGCACGGTCAGCTTCTGCACCTTAGGATGGCTGGACACATACAGTTGTCTCTTTGTTATTGCCTCTTTCAAAGACTGCTGGCACCATGTGTAGTGAGGAGCAGGAGCATCTGGACCGGGAGAGAAATCGTTGCAGCACAGTACAGTACAAACAGCTGGACATTGGAGACAGCACATACCATGTGAAATGCTTGGATTGGAAATGGCTGCCTGTTTTTATAGGGCAGTGTGATAGCCGTTTGCTGATTGGCTTACAGGTCTGCACATGTGATCAAGGGTGTTCCTTTTTTCTTCCCAGAGTTCTCTGCCCCATGTATCATGTTGGGGCACATTTACTTAGTCGGTCCTGTCGCGATCCCCGAGGTGCGTTGTTCGATGGGTCCTCGCGATTCACTAAGATTGATATCCTGTCACGTCCCCGCTGAGGTCCCCTGGAGTTCACCTTCTTCTTCCCAGTGTATGTGAGTGCATGTTTTGTGACACAATTTGAATTTTAAATCCTGTGCTTAGTCCGAATCAGTCGGGTTGTCTGACAGACAAGCCCCCTGATTTGTGTCGCATGAAAAAAATCCAATCTCGTGCGCCAAAAACCCTGTTAAATGCGGCGCAAATTGGAAATAGCCGGGAAACCTGACGGAAATGCAGTGTGCGGACCCTTATTACTGTAAATGTGCCCTGTTGTGCTCGCGCCCAATTTGGTGATAAAGGAGAAAAAAACCTTTGTTCCCACGAATTACTGTAAACTTCGGATTTGTGATGAATTGAATTCTCCCTGAAATTACACTTTGTTCAAATCAATTCGCCCATTTCTAGTCATTGTGTATATATCCTTATTACAATTACAGTCATACAGTCAGTTTTATGGGGGCACAGCGAGGCGCAGAAGGGACGGAGCGCCCTGCAGCTGCCAGGAGTTTCCTCATTGGCCCCTCTTGTAGGCTATAAAATTTTTGGTTTTTCGTTATTGGGGTCATGTTTTTTGCGGGATGTGATGCTTTTTTCAGTGTTACCATTTTGGGGTTGGTATCCCGTATTGTTGAAAATGTAGGAATATTTTTTTTAGGGCAGGACTAGAAAAGCATCAATTCTGTACTGGATTTTTTATTTTTTATTTTTCTGTGTTTACCGTATAGACTAATAATCATGTTATCTTTATTCTATGGGTCAGTACGATTACGGGGATACCAGATATGAATATTTTTTCTTACATTTTACTAAATTTGCCAAATAAAACCTAATGTGGGGAAAAAAATCTATCATTTTTGCATTGCCATCTTCCCAGTGGCATAACATTTTTTACTTTCTTGGCTACAGAGCTGGTTTATGGCTTGCTTTTTTCGGAATTTTTTGTACTTTGCAGCAGTATCATTTTGGAGTACATAAGTTTTTATGATAACTTTTTATAGCATTTTTTGTGGGATTCAATAGGTAAAAATCATATTTGGCAGATTTTGAACAGTTTTTTTTTAACGGCGTTCATCATGCTGGTTCAATAATTATTTACTTTTATCCTATGGGTTGAATACTATATATGGTGATACTATATATATGTGGGGTTTGTGTCATGATTTAGACTTTTTTAGCATTATATGTCTCTTAATATGTTATGTGGCTTATGGGCATTTTTATTGATTTATTACTTTATTTTTTATTGAATAACCTTTTTTTTTACTTTTTGACAATTTCCACCATTGGACATGAACAAGCAATCATCTGATTGCTTGTTCATGATAATACTCTGCAATACTGATGTATTGCAGGGTATTAGCAGTGTCAGCCTATGCACTTGCATAGGCTGACACTGTGCCTTTAAGATGACGTCACAGATGCCATCTTTCAGGCAGTGCCTACAGGCAGCTCTGTTAGCTGAGCGCTAACAAGTTAATAATGTTGATTTTTGTTGAACAATAAATATGAATACTTGTTTATGGTAAAAATAGAACACCCCCTGAAAATAAGACCTATTACGAATTTTGGATCCACAATTAAAATTAAACACTGTCTTATTTTCGGGGAAAACGGGGTTTTCACAGTATAATAATCTACTGTCCCAGACTGTGCTCCTAAGTAATATACACTCACCGGCCACTTTATTAGGTACACCTGTCCAACTGCTCGTTAACACTTAATTTCTAATCAGCCAATCACATGGCGGCATTTAGGCATGTAGACATGGTCAAGACAAGCTCCTGCAGTTCAAACCGAGCATCAGTATGGGGAAGAAAGGTGATTTGAATGCCTTTGAACGTGGCATGGTTATTGGTGCCAGAAGGGCTGGTCTGAGTATTTCAGAAACTGCTGATCTACTGGGATTTTCACGCACAACCATCTCTAGGGTTTACAGAGAATGGTCCGAAAAACAAAAAACATCCAGTGAGCGGCAGTTCTGTTGGCGGAAATGCCTTGTTGATGCCAGAGGTCAGAGGAGAATGGGCAGACTGGTTCGAGCTGATAGAAAGGCAACAGTGACTCAAATCGCCACCCGTTACAACCAAGGTAGGCAGAAGAGCATCTCTGAACGCACAGTACGTCGAACTTTGAGGCAGATGGGCTACAGCAGCAGAAGACCACACCGACTGCCACTCCTTTCAGCTAAGAACAAGAAACTGAGGCTACAATTTGCACAAGCTCATCGAAATTGGACAGTAGAAGATTGGAAAAACGTTGCCTGGTCTGATGAGTCTCTATTTCTGCTGCGATATTCGGATGGTAGGGTCAGAATTTGGCGTCAACAACATGAAAGCATGGATCCATCCTGCCTTGTATCAACGGTTCAGGCTGGTAGTGGTGGTGTCATGGTGTGGGGAATATTTTCTTGGCACTCTTTGGGCCCCTTGGTACCAATTGAGCATCGTTGCAACGCCACAGCCTACCTGAGTATTGTTGCTGACCATGTCCATCCCTTTATGACCTCAATGTGCCCAACATCTGATGGCTACTTTCAGCAGGATAATGCGCCATGTCATAAAGCTGGAATCATCTCAGACTGGTTTCTTGAACATGACAATGAGTTCACTGTACTCAAATGGCCTCCACAGTCACCAGATCTCAATCCAATAGAGCATCTTTGGGATGTGGTGGAACGGGAGATTCGCATCATGGATGTGCAGCCGACAAATCTGCGGCAACTGTGTGATGCCATCATGTCAATATGGACCAAAATCTCTGAGGAATGCTTCCAGCACCTTGTTGAATCTATGCCACGAAGAATTAAGGCAGTTCTGAAGGCAAAGGGGGGTCCAACCCGTTACAAGCATGGTGTACCTAATAAAGTGGCCGGTGAGTGTATACCTATCACAACTGACCAAGCTGTGTCCCCTGCATATATCAATGAAAACACTATGACCCCTCAATATGTTATGGTATATAATATATTCCTTGAAAAAAATGTAATATATTTTACCTTAAATAAAAATTATATTTTCTCACTAAATGGATAATATATACAGTGTCAAGCAAAACCCTAATTTGCTTTATATACAACACTCACTAAATGAGTTTTATACAGCCACTAATTTTGAGTTGTATTATCTGCCAAGTGCCAGCCGTCTTTTCTGGCTACACTTTCCTTAAGAATGCAGGCAGCACAATGAACTTATCTCTGCATCTGTGTCATAGGGGATGTATGAAATGCGTTACTCAGTTCCATTACAACTGGAATAAGCAAAACAATGATCTTTCTCCCTAAGATGTGGCCGAGACAGACAGAGCTCTAGAAAACGGGAGGGCTCCCTTTATTGTACTAGTAAGTTCATACAGGGAGTTCAGACTACAATAGGAGAGGGAAACACAAATAGGTGACTAGATAGCAGGAGGAATAAAGCTCAGAGATCCATCAGACACAAAAGAAATGGGAACAAACATTGGGAAAGGGATTTTGTCACCAGCTACAATACCTGTGATAGGAAAACCCAAGAAAAATTCTATTTTTTGAGGTCCAGAGGAGGTATTTAGGGTGCAGAGTGAAAAGGGCAACACAGGACTCCCCAGAGAGTGATCCAAAGTGATGGCATGTTGTCTATATTAAAAAGATGGCTATAAACTTAACCCTGACTGGGTAAGGCCCCTTTCACACAAAAATATATGGCAGCTGTATACTAGCCATATGAACAGCAGTGTGACTTTCCCAACCACTCAAAGGTATGCAAGTTCAATTAATTGTTTCCTATAGATGCTCCATGAATGCATGGGTTTCGGGAAGCGCAGGATTTGAGATAGTGTTGTCTACACAACTTTCAGTATGGCACACCACTAGCTCACAATCCTGAATGGTTGAAAGTCCCCTTTCACTAGTCTCAGTGAAACAGAGACTTACCAGTACAGTAGGCTGCCACCAACTGCTTGTTTGATATAAGCCTGTTAAGCTTTAATTTATAAACAGCCGTGGGAAAATTAAAGTCAAGCTCTAATTGGTTGCCATTAGCAACTAGAACGATTCTGCTCTTAGGCACTTCTGATAAATCTCCCCCACCAAATTTATAAAGTTTTGTTGTGTTTTACTAACTTTAGCAAATTCTAATATTTTGGAAAAATTAAAATTCCTCTGTATTGCCATGTTCTGGCACCCATATTGTCTATTTTTGAGACCAGCTGCTTTATTGATACCATAAATTTGTATAGTTTCTAAAATGGTAACTTATAAACCTTTAACGCACCACTGTGGGGGAGAGAGCTAATAGTAAAAATAATAGTAATAAAAAATTATGATTAAAAAATATACAAAAAATGTTTTTAAAAAGTTATAGTTCAAATCACCCCCCTTTACCTAGAACACATATAAAAAAATGAACAGTAAAAATCATAAATGCCCCAAATGCTCATCCTATCAAAAAAGATTATCTTCATCCCTAAAC